>NW_024423344.1:4542987-4811929 GCF_017311325.1 Ursus maritimus | reverse complement strand
TTTGTTAACTGTGCATTTTTTTTTTTATCAATGAGTTGTTTCAAAAAATACTAAAACAGAAGGAATTAAATTCCCAAGATACCTCTTTCAGACCATTATGCAAATGTATTTGAAAACCAAGATTAAATTAACAATTTCTAGAGAAAATACAGGTGATCAAAATTGACCCTTATTAGATGTACAGGTTTTAAGAAACAAATTTCCATAAAAGAAGATTTACACTATTAAGGAATTATTTTTAAAAAATTCATCAGGTCCATATGGTCCAAGGGAGAATTCTACAAAACCTTTAGAAATCAAAGCTTCCCAAATGTCCACAAATTATTCCAGAACATTGAAAATGAAGGAAATCTTCCTAATTCTTGAAGCATGAATAACACTGTTACCTAAACTTTACAAAAACACACAAAAAAGAAAGGTACAGACCTATATCATTTATGTACATAAATGTGAAGGTTCTAGATAAAATATTAGCAGGTAGAATTGAACATCATTGTAAGGAAAGAATACACCATGACTAAGGATAATTCATTCAATGAATGCAAAATTGGTCTAGTATTAGAAAACCCATTAACATGATACATTGTAAGAGTTAAGATGGCGGAGGAGTAGGGGAACCCTTTTTCAGCCGGTCCCCTGAGTCGAGCTGGATAGGTACCAGACCAGCCTGAACATCCACAGAATCAGCCTGAGACGCAGGAAGATACATCTGGATCTCTACAAATGAACATCTCTAGCGCTGAGTATTGAGGTACGAAGAGGGGAGCTGTGAAACCGTGCACAGATATTGGAAGATAAACAGAAGGGGGAGGGAGCCGACACGCTCGGGCACCGGGAAGCAGCAGCCACCTGCATGGGGGAGCGGGCGGACTCATGGTCGGCACCCGCGAAACAGCAGACTGAGACCCTGAACCGGGTGCGTGTGCCACCAGGCTTCTCACGGAACTCCGGAATCGAGGTGTGCTCACCGGGCATAGACTGAGACCGGGAGATCCGGGAGCGCGTGGGGCAGCTGGCGGCTGGCGGCATTAGAAACACAAAGGACAGAGACGCGCTGGCCCCGGAAGTGAGGGCAGGGACGCTGGGTGTGGGGCGCACATCCCGGGACGCTGCAGGGTTGAGCAGCACCAACAGAAACAGAGTTAAAGTGGCCAGAACATTAGTAGAGAACGGGCCGCAATCCTTCTGTTCCGTGACAGAGGCTGAAATTTGGCCGCTGCTGCTCTGACTCTCAGAAGAGGCACAGCAAACCGCCAGGGAAAGCCGCCAGAGAACAAAAGCCTGGAAATACCGGCTCAGAGAGTGCCCATCCCCATCCTCCCTCGCAGGGGACACGGAGACTCTACCCAAACAGGGTTGCCTGAGTATTGGCGCGGCAGGCCCCTCCCCCAGAACACAGAAGGCAGGCTGAAAAATCAAGAAGCCCACAACCCGGGCGCCTGGGTGGCGCAGTCATTGAGCGCCTGCCTTCGGCTTAGGGCGTGATCCCGGCGTTCCGGAAAGGAGTCCCTCATCGGGCTCCTCCGCTGGGAGCCTGCTTCTTCCTCTCCCACTCCCCTGCTTCTGTTCCCTCTCTCGCTGGTTGGCTGCCACATAAATAAATAAATAAAATCTTTAAAGAAGAAGCCCACATCCCTAAGATCCCTATAAAACAAGGGGCACGGCCTGGGACCCAGTCAATAATTTGGGCTCTGGAAACCCCGCAACCTCTCTTCATCAGAATGACAAGAAGGAGAAGCCCCCCCCAGCAAAGAAAAGACAGTGATTCTGTGGCCTCTGCCACAGAAATAATGGATATGGATGTAACCAAATTATCAGAAATGGAATTCAGAGTAACGATGGTCAAAATGATGAGTAGAATTGAAAAAACTATTAACGAAAAGGTTACTGAGAATATAGAATCCCTAAGGACAGAAATGAGAGCGAATCTGACAGAAATTAAAAATTCTATGAGCCAAATGCAGGCAAAACTAGAGGCTCTGACGGCCAGGGTCGCAGAAGCAGAGGAACGGGTTAGTGAATTGGAGGATGGGTTAATAGAGGAAAAAATGAAAATAGAAGATGGTCTTAAAAAAATCCACGCCCACGAATGTAGGTTACGGGAGATTACTGACTCAATGAAACGATCCAATGTTAGAATCATCGGCATCCCCGAGGGGGTGGAGAAAAACAGAGGTCTAGAAGAGATATTTGAACAAATTGTAGCTGAAAACTTCCCTAATCTAGCAAGGGAAACAAACATTCGTGTCCAAGAGGCAGAGAGGACCCCTCCCAAGCTCAACCACGACAAACCTACGCCACGTCACGTCATAGTGCAATTCGCAAATATTAGATGCAAGGATACAGTATTGAAAGCGGCCAGGGCAAAGAAATTTCTCACGTACCAAGGCAAAAGCATCAGAATTACGTCAGACCTGTCTACACAGACCTGGAATGAGAGAAAGGGTTGGGGGAGCATATTTAAAGCTCTTTCAGAGAAAAACATGCAGCCAAGGATCCTTTATCCAGCAAGGCTGTCATTCAGAATTGATGGAGAAATAAAGACATTTCAGAATCGCCAGTCACTAACCAATTTTGTAACCACGAAACCAGCCCTACAGGAGATATTACGGGGGGTTCTATAAAAGTAAAAAGGCCCCAAGAGTGATACAGAACAGAAAGTCACAGCCAATACAAACAAAGACTTTACTGGCAACATGGCAACATTAAAATCATATCTCTCAGTAATCAGTCTTAATGTAAATGGTTTGAACCATCCCATAAAACGCCACAGGGTTGCAGATTGGATAAAAAGAAATGACCCATCCATTTGCTGTCTACAAGAGACTCATTTCGAACCCAAAGATGCATTCAGACTGAGAGTAAGGGGATGGAGTACCATCTTTCACGCAAATGGACCTCAAAAGAAAGCTGGGGTAGCAATTCTCATATCAGATAAATTGGATTTTAAACTACAGACTATAGTTAGAGATGCAGAAGGGCACTATATTATTCTTAAGGGAAGTATTCAACAAGTGG
Source organism: Ursus maritimus (assembly GCF_017311325.1). NCBI lineage: Eukaryota > Metazoa > Chordata > Mammalia > Carnivora > Ursidae > Ursus > Ursus maritimus. The sequence continues at coordinate 4,808,911 of NW_024423344.1, read as the reverse complement.
ATATGACAATTATAAATATATATGCCCCCAACAGGGGAGCAGCAAGATACACAAGCCAACTCTTAACCAGAATAAAGAGACATATAAATAAAAATACATTAATAGTAGGGGACCTCAACACTCCACTCTCAGAAATAGACAGAACACCCTGGCAAAAACTAAGCAAAGAATCAAAGGCTTTGAATGCCATACTCGACGAGTTGGACCTCATAGATATATATAGAACACTACACCCCAGAACCAAAGAATACTCATTCTATTCTAATGCCCATGGAACATTCTCAAGAATAGACCATGTTCTGGGACACAAAACAGGTCTCAACCGATACCAAAAGATTGAAATTATCCCCTGCATATTCTCAGACCACAACGCTCTGAAATTGGAACTCAACCACAAGGAAAAATTTGGAAGAAACTCAAACACTTGGAGACTAAGAACCATCCTGCTCAGGAATGACTCGATAAACCAGGAAATCAAAAATCAAATTAAACAATTTATGGAGACCAATGAGAATGAAAATACAACAGTCCAAAACCTATGGGATACTGCAAAGGCAGTCCTAAGGGGGAAATACATAGCCATCCAAGCCTCACTCAAAAGAATAGAAAAATCTAAAATGCAGTTTTTATATTCTCACCTCAAGAAGCTGGAACAGCAACAGAGGGACAGGCCTAATCCACGCACGAGGAAGCAGTTGACCAAAATTAGAGCTGAAATCAATCAAGCAGAAACCAGAAGTACAGTAGAGCAGATCAACAGGACTAGAAGCTGGTTCTTTGAGAGAATCAATAAAATTGACAGACCACTGGCAAGACTTATCCAAAAGAAAAGAGAAAGGACCCAGATTATTAAAATTATGAATGAAAAAGGAGAGGTCACGACGAACACCATTGAAATTGGAAGGATTATTAGAAATTTTTATCAACAGCTATATGCCAATAAACTAAGCAATCTGGAAGAGATGGAATCCTTCCTGGAAACCTATAAACTACCAAGATTGAAACCGGAAGAAATTGATTCCTTAAACAGGCCAATTAATTATGAAGAAATTGAGTCAGTGATAAACAACCTTCCAAATAACAAAACTCCAGGCCCGGACGGTTTTCCTGGGGAATTCTACCAAACATTCAAAGAAGAAATAATACCTATTCTCCTAAAGCTATTTCAAAAAATAGAAACAGAAGGAAAGCTACCAAACTCATTCTATGAGGCCAATATTACCTTGATCCCCAAACCAGGCAAAGACCCCCTCAAAAAGGAGAATTACAGACCGATTTCCCTAATGAATATGGACGCCAAAATCCTCAACAAGATACTTGCTAATAGAATCCAACAGTACATTAAAAGGATTATCCATCACGATCAAGTGGGATTCATACCTGGGATGCAAGCGTGGTTCAATATTCGCAAATCAATCAGCGTGATACATCATATCAACAAGAAAAGACTCAGGAACCATATGATCCTCTCAATCGATGCCGAAAAAGCATTTGACAAAATACAGCATCCTTTCCTGATTAAAACCCTTCAGAGTGTAGGAATAGAAGGTACATTTCTCAATCTCATAAAAGCCATCTATGAAAAGCCTACTGCAAATATTATTCTCAATGGGGAAAAGCTGGAAGCCTTTCCCTTAAGATCAGGAACTCGACAAGGATGCCCACTCTCGCCACTATTATTCAACATAGTACTAGAAGTCCTTGCAACAGCAATCAGACGACAAAAAGGGATCAAAGGTATTCCAATCGGCAAAGAAGAAGTCAAAATGTCTCTCTTTGCAGATGACATGATACTCTATATGGAAAACCCAAAAGAAGCCACTCCCAAACTATTAGAAGTTATAGAGCAATTCAGTAACGCGGCGGGATACAAAATAAATGCTCAGAAATCAGTTGCATTTCTGTACACAAATAGCGAGACCGAAGAAAGAGAAATTAGGGAATCCATCCCATTTACAATAGCACCAAAAACCATACGTTACCTTGGAATTAACTTAACCAGAGACGTAAAAGACCTATATTCTAGAAACTATAAATCACTCTTGAAAGACATTGAGGAAGACATAAAAAGATGGAAAGATATTCCATGCTCATGGATTGGAAGAATTAACATAGTTAAAATGTCCATGCTACCCAGAGCAATCTACACTTTCAATGCTATCCCAATGAAAATACTGAGGACATTTTTCAAAGAACTGGAACAAATAGTCCTTAAATTTGTATGGAAACAGAAAAGGCCCCGAATCTCCAAGGAACTGTTGAAAAGGAAAAACAAAGCTGGGGGCATCACAATGCCGGATTTCGAGCTGTACTACAAAGCTGTGATCACAAAGACAGCATGGTACTGGCACAAAAACAGACACATAGACCAATGGAACAGAATAGAGAGCCCAGGAAAGGACCCTCGGCTCTTTGGGCAACTAATCTTTGACAAAGCAGGAAAAAACATCCGTTGGGAAAAAGACAGTCTCTTCAATAAATGGTGCTGGGAAAATTGGACAGCTACATGCAAAAGAATGAAACTTGACCACTATCTCACACCATACACAAAAATAAACTCCAAATGGATGAAAGACCTCGATGTGAGACAGGAATCCATCAAAATTCTAGAGAAGAACATAGGCAGGAACCTCTACGACATCGGCCAAAGCAACCTTTTTCATGATACATCCTCAAAGGCAAGAGAAACAAAAGATAAAATGAATTTATGGGACTTCATCAAGATTAAAAGTTTCTGCACAGCCAAGGAAACAGTCAGAAAAACTAAGAGGCAGCCCACGGAATGGGAGAATATATTTGCAAATGACACTACAGATAAAGGACTGGTATCCAAGATCTACAAAGAACTTCTCAAACTCAATACACGAGAAACAAATAAACAAATCAAAAAATGGGCAGAAGATATGAACAGACACTTTTCCAATGAAGACATACAAATGGCTAACAGACACATGAAAAAATGTTCAAAATCATTAGCCATCAAGGAAATTCAAATCAAAACCACACTGAGATACCACCTTACGCCAGTTAGAATGGCAAAAATAGACAAGGCAAGAAACAACAATTGTTGGAGAGGATGTGGAGAAGGGGGATTCCTCCTGCATTGTTGGTGGGGATGCAAGTTGGTACAGCCACTCTGGAAAACAGTGTGGAGGTCCCTTAAAAAGTTAAAAATTGAGCTACCTATGATCCAGCAATTGCACTACTGGGTGTTTACCCCAAAGATACAGACGTAGTGAAGAGAAGGGCCATATGCACCCCAATGTTCATAGCAGCAATGTCCACAATAGCTAAATCGTGGAAGGAGCCGAGATGCCCTTCAACAGATGACTGGATCAAGAAGTTGTGGTCCATATATACAATGGAATATTACTCAGCTATCAGAAAGAACGAGTTCTCAACATTTGCTACAACATGGACGGCACTGGAGGAGATAATGCTAAGTGAAATAAGTCAAGCAGAGAAAGACAACTATCATATGATTTCTCTCATCTATGGAACATAAGAACTAGGATGATTGGTAGGGGAAGAAAAGGATAAAGAAAGGGGGGGTAATCAGAAGGGTGAATGAAACATGAGAGACTATGGACTATGAGAAACAAACTGAGGGCCTCAGAGGGGAGGGGGGTGGGGGAATGGGATAGGCCGGTGATGGGTAGTAAGGAGGGCATGTATTGCATGGTGCACTGGATGTTATACACAACTAATGAATCATCGAGCCTTACATCGGAAACCGGGGATGTACTGTATGGTGACTAACATAATATAATAAAAAATCATTATAAAAAAAACATGATACATTGTATTAATATATCTAAGGGACACATAAATATGACTATCTCCATAAATGTTAATGAGCTTTTGACAAAATCTAACAGACATTCAACACAAAATAGAAACTGATATTTGTTTTTTATTTTTTATAAAATACACATTCACATCATCTTGCTTAATGGAGGAACACCAGTGGCATTTCCATTCAGATGGGGAAAAAGCAAGGATGCACATACCTCCACTTGTTTCTCAACTGCTCTAATGATACTGGGACATGGAGTGAGGTAAATCAGTTGGAGACACAGAGTTGGAAAAGAAGGTGTTAAAGTATATCTATTTGCAGATGATGAGACAGCATACCCGAAAAATCCTAATTAGCCAACATAAAACTGATTCAAAGAATAAGAAGTTCAGTAAGGTTGTTTATATAAAATTAATGCACAGCAATCAGTAGCTTTCATATCCAAAACAATACCTTGTTAGAAGATACAATAGTAGGTAGAATAAAACCTCATTTATAATTGAGACAGAGTTAAGCGAAAATGCTTAGGGATAAACTTAACAAGAAATATGTAAACTTATTAAACTTATTCTTGTTAAACTTAACAAGAAATATGTCAAGAAAACTTTTAAGTACTCCTGAAAGGACAAAAATGGACTTTAAAGAATGGAAAGACACCCTATGTTTTTGGATAAATGATGTTGTAATGATGTCAGTTTTCCCTAATTTATGAATTTAACATAATCCTAACAAAAGAATATGCTTTTTCTTCAACTACACAAGGTAACACTCAAGATCATATGAAAAAATAAGCAAGAATTGACAGAGAAATGTTGAAAGAGTCAGTACAAGGGTGTGTGTGTTTGAGAGAGAGAGAGAGAGACTAGTCCTATCTGACTTTAAAATATCTTCTAAATCCTGTTTAACAAGGTTGGTACTGGGCCCTGAATAGACAGACTAGTGGAATAGAGTAGAAAATATATAAACAGACCCATGAGCTTAGGGAAATTTAATGCATGATAAAGGTTGTATTTAAAATTGTAGTGGCAAAGGTAGAATTTCTAATTAATAATCTAATTGTTGGCACATCTGGTTGGCTGATCGGAGATGATAAAATTCGACCCAGACCTCACACCTTACACCTCACACAAGAATAACCTCTAAATATTGCATGGAGCACTAGGTGTTACACACAAACAATGAATCATGGAACACTACATCAAAAACTAATGATATATTGTATGGTGACTAACATAACATAATAAAATTTAAAAAAATACAGGGCAACAAAAAAAATAAAATGTAAATCATAAAAAAAAAATGCATCAGGGATCTACAATGTATCTAGATATAAAAGGGAAAGCCAGACCAGCAAAAGGGCTGACAACTTCCTCTTTCTGTAAAGAAAGTTTCAAACTACGGTTTAAAATCCAGGGTTAACGAAAAAAAAAAAAAAAGATTAATAATTTTGACTATATAAACATTAAAATGTTAATATTCAGAATATATATATATTTAATCCCTATAAATCTGTTTTAAAACGTAATTAAAGAAGCAGAGCAGATGGAGTCAATTCCAGAAGCAGCAGCGGCCTTAATAACAGAATAAAAATATGAAAGATGCTTAACTACGCCAGTCGCCAGGGAAGTAAATGTAAAATAACACAAGATGACGCTCATCAACATGAAAAAGATCATAGAGTCTGACAGTGCGAAATGCTGGTAAGAGGTGAGGAAAGAGACTTTCACACCGCTTACAGAGTTATAAATCAGCACAAAGCACTTGGAGAGGCATGCTGGCCAAGTTTGGCAAAGTTCAATATGTTCACATCTGATACACACACTTCGTAAAAGTTGGTAGAACAGCCAACCCAGAGCAGTGCTCTTCATGGCTGTCCTAAAAGAAGTCTGAAAACTGGGTGCCCATCACCCATTTTTAAGTTAACATTGTGTTTTATATAAATTTAAGTATTTGCAAAAGATACCATTTCTGGTGCATTATAAACACTGTCATTTTGAAAGAAGACTCATCACTTTACAGTGTATTTGATGGAATCTAAAAACCACAGAGAGTTGATACCCACCAACTTTGGGTTACAATCCAATATGTTAAAAATGTTTTGCTTAACTTGTCCAGCTTTGACTGGGCGTTTTTTGATTGGAAACTCTTTCATTTGGCTCCTGTGTCCTTTTGATATACCCCTGCTGTTTTGATTTTTGAGCACCTCTTATTCACTCGTACTGCAAAATGCTCCAAATTTATCTTCTACATTCGCTGCCCCAGTCTTAGAATGAGCATTTCTCTGAAGAATCCGGATTCCTTTTATTGCAGAATGGTGTGAGAAACCAAGTACTGGTTGCCACTGATTTAATTTGGATTACTTGATCTCTCATTTCTAGAATTTCTATTTTGTTATTTTCCAAATATGCCATTTTCCTACTATTTTGACTTTGCCTCATCTTTATATTCAATTTTTTTCCTCTTTGAGTATTTTATTCATGTCTGTTTTAAAATCTCTCGCTTTGCTCTACTACTTAGAGTTTTAGGGGGTAACTTGTAGTGGCTGCTGATTTTTTGTCTTTTCATTATTATTATCATTGTGGTGATAACACATTGTTACGAGTCAAACTCATTTTCAGCAAAGGATTGTTTTCCATAATTGTTTTTGTCATGGGCAATGGGATAATTTCTTCGCTGTAGTTTGACTTCAGTGTAGTTGACACTAATTCTCCAGTTTTGAGCTCATACAATGAGGTAGTGTGGATTTAGTCCTCTGATCTTTGTTGAGCAAAGGCCTGTGGTTCACAATTTCTTGTAGGTAACTCAACCCATGGCCCAAGATGAGTTTGCAGCATCTTCAGGCTATTAGGCAAATTGTTTCGAATATCTTTCATGGGGCCCAGGGTTTACAAGGTATTTCAGTCTGAGCACTTCACACACACACACACACACACACACACACACACACACGGCTATGGCTTCGTATCACAGTCCTAAAATATATTAAAGTCCCAGCCCCTAATTTCTATGACATCCTGATATCTCCATGAGTACCTTGGCTTTAGCTTTCACTCTGCTCTGATAATGAATTTCCTCTTTGTTACTGGGACCTAAGAATGAGCTTGGCTTGGTGTCTAGTTGAGCAGTATTTATAAATATTTGAGCAATATTATAATATATATACATTACATATGTATATAATGTACATTTATAAATATTTGTTCATTCATTCATAAGTTTTAGTATTTACAAGTGTTTGAAACAGGAGCAAATGTTTCCGTGTTCTCTTATTTTACTTATCTAATGAAGACACATCTATATTACTGACTACGTGCTAGGCATCATTTCGAGCAATTTGCAAATAATAACTTATTTAATCGCCACCACATCCCTATTGGGTTGCAGGGGATTTACCGTTTACCCTGTGATATTAACGTCTACTGATTTCCTTAAGTGTCAGTTCAAATGCTTCCTTCTCTGTGACATCATCTCAGATTACCCTGGGAAGACTTTATGCTTTTTCTCCTATGCCCTCACTCTATTTTGGACTTTCATCATAGCAAGGAATTATATTGTTCTAACTTGTTTGCATGTTTCCTTTCCCAACAGACTTTAAAACCATTAAGTGCAGGATCCACACATTTTATCACTGTAGAACTAGCAACTGTTTTGGTACACAAGCATGTTTAGTATATTTTTGTGAATTTTTAAAAAGGAATGAACTATATCATGTATGAATGAGAAGTAGTATGTCAGAATGAAGGCAGCATATCAGACTTCGTATTTTTCTTGTGAATGATTTTGCTATAAGAAATGTAAATCTAGTTTAAATACATGTTAATTTCCTTTCTTCTTGAGGAAAATAATAATTATCACCCTTGTATGACTACCATTTGAACAATAATCAAAATTAAAACTTGTGATATTTAAACATGTCTATTTCAGAGATATATTTATAAATGCCTAATGATCTCAACCCTACAAAATCCACTCCGCATTCATTGTTTTCAGGATATTCTAGAATTATTTTCACTTTACTCAGGCCAGGAATAGTAATGGTACTGGACTCAAAAATATAAAGTGCAAGACACTTTATGGTAAGAATTTACAGAAGAAAATGTGAATATCATATAATCATTTAGAGGAGTCTGGTCGTAAATCAAAGAATAAATCACTCAAGGGTCCACTTAGGTGGTGGAGAGAATACACCCAAATGAACATGGACTTTGGAGTCAGAGCTGAATTTGAATCATCCGTTGGCTACTTTTTATTATTTATTTATTTATTTAGGCTACTTTTAAAAATTTATTTATTTATTTATTTATTTATTTAATTTATTTATTTTTAAAGATTTTATTTATTTATGTGACAGACAGCCAGCAAGAGAGAGAACACAGCAGGGGAGTGGGAGAGGAAGAAGCAGGCTCCCAGAGGAGGAGCCCGATGTGTGACTCGATTCTGGAAAGCCGGGATCACGCCCTGAGCCGAAGGCAGACGCTTAATGACTGCGCTACCCAGGCGCCCCGACTTTTTTTTATAATAATAAAAAAATTATATATATTATATTATGTTGGGTTGCAGGGGATTTACCTGCATATATATATATTAATTATATATATTATTAATTATTATATATATATTGTATATTATTATTATATTATATTATAATTATATATTATATATATTATATTATGTTAGTCACCATACAGTAGGCTACTTTTTAATCTTTACTTAGAATAGGCCGCTATCTAAATCTCGGTTTTCGTCTTTTATACAATGGAAATAAAGTTGCTTATTTTTAAACACTGTCATTTTAGAGTTGATGATTAAATGAGAAAAATCATGGGACCATGTACAGATCCTGGCAGTTGAAGACATTAAGTGCTTGTCAGTTCATGCCTTCCATCTTCACCTCATTCCTCCAGGAATTTCTTGCAATTTCATTATTTTCTTAATCACTTTGCCTGTAACACCTGGGTTATGATCCTCCCCCGCTTAGTATCAGCTTTTAGAAAGCAGGAGGATACTCTCCTGCCATTTCTTTTTTAGCAAAAGCCTGCTGTATAACCAGCAGATTATGCCTTGGCAGGACAACACAAAATAACTGGTTTAATTTTGAGATCCATATATTTTAAAACAGTGAAGTAAATTACTGCAAAAAGGAGTCTGGCATCTCTACAGTTTATATTATTTTATAATTTCAGATTGGTTTTAATGGGATTATTTTTAAAGATATTGAATCATTTTTCTATCCTAGAAAAGTAAAATGTTGTTCTTCTCTAACTATAATAATTCCGTAATATTGATCTTAGGATCCTTTATCAAAATTAGTGAAATTCTTCTATAATAATTAGAGTCACAATTTATTTTCATGCTGCAAATGTTCTCTAAGAGGGTAAAATAAATTGAACCCTCATTTGCTTTTGATTAATATTTAATTAGATATTAAGGATAAGAGAAATGCTAATTTCCTAACTTTTATTTCATTTAGTGTGATTATTTACTTGGTATAATAATGATAATAAAAATGATTATTTGTACTCAACTTTCAGTTTACGAAATATTTTTAACCTAATAGCTAATTAAATCTTTCCCAGAATACACTGAGATATGCATTACTATCAACATTTTATAGATGAGAAAAATAGATTCAAAAGGTTAGTTTGCCCAAGGTCATAAGGCTTCTCTGGGAAAAGCTGGGACTCTTACTATACTTAATTTCCTCTATTATACATAATATATTAGGATGTTAATTGTTATGCATGTATTTCAAGTTCAAACACTGAATGTAATTTTAAGTGATACCTTAGACTTCAGGCACTTGTTTTAAAAAATAGTATTTGATTTTGTTATAAAATACAGATATAATATTGGAATAAACTGTTACAGCAATAAATTTCATTCAGTAGTACATGAATAAAGTGAAGTACACACAGGCACACAGAGACTCATAAAGAATACATTTACAATCTGGTACTAGGTGATTTTATATATTCTGACATTATGTAAAGATATAACAAAGGTTGTGGACATTATGCCAAGTGAAATGAGCCAGTCACAGAGTACAAATGCCTCGAGTTGTCAAATTTGTGGAGACAGAAAGTAGAATGGTGGTTTCCAGGGGTTGGTAGAGGTGAGAGGAGAACTGTTTACTGGCCACAGAGTATTAGTTTTGCAAAATGAAAAGAATTCTGGAGATGGAGGGTGGTGATGATTGTACAACAGTGGAAATGTACTTAATACTTCTGAACTGTATACTTAAAAGTGGTTAAGATGGCAAATTTTCTGTGTTGGGTGGATTAAACACAGGGAATCAGTGGGACTTTTTACTCCCTTTGGATTTTAGTAAGTGATGACTAGTTAATAAGTAGAACATGATGAGAATAAAGACAATTAATTAATGGAATTAATTACCACGATCTGGTAATGACTGCTAAAATATTATTCCAGCACATATCCGGGTATCTTCCATAAGAGAGTTTATGTTTGAACAAAATTCTTACCTCAGGTCCTGAAATGGGTCGGCTCTCACAAGGGGGGTCTCCACTGAATGTTCAAAAAGAGCACCTTCAGGCCCTAAACGAAGCCAAAGATGCATCACTTTACAAAAGTAAAACAAATGACATCAGACTAATTAAACACTTAGTCTATATATTAAAGCACAAGTAGATTTTGATCTTGTTGCTGATCTTGCTGCTTACAGATGTGGGAAAGAAAATGTAGTTGACGTATAGAAATTAATGTACAGGACTTTTTAACTGTTCCAGTGAGCTGAAATAATTCTAAGAGCGTCAGTGGCACTCTTTTAGAAGGTACTATAACTCTGTAACTGGTTTTTAAATGTATGACAATTACTTAACAGAGCCGTTTAGTGATATTATAGTGACATATGATCATTGTAATGCACATAAGTACAAGACAGACACAAAGCCTATAAACTGATACATATTATTGTTAAATAAGAGCAGCAATTTCTCTATCATTGGAATTGTCAATGTTCAAATTATATGAACTTACTTCTATTATTACTATTTGGCCTCAAAATAAATATTCCTCAGAATCTATTTGCATATATTAAAATAGATGCTTCATAAATGGCTTCATAAAATAATAAATCATTGCTTTTTAGTATAACTATATTTCCTTTATGTATGCATTCATATTTAATATTCCCAACTATGATTATATGAAAATATATAATTGGTGTAACAACTGTTTCTTGTAGAAAATAGACTATATTGTTTGGGGTCATATAATCTAAATTTTAGACAGGGAAAAAGTTCCATAATAAAATATCATTATATAAATAACACACTTAAATAACTATAATATGATCCTGTATAAATATTAATTGTATAAGGAAAGTATAATAATAAAAAAGCCATCTAATAATGTTAACTTTTTTTTGTCATCAGATGTTTTTATTATGAGATTCAAGTTACAAGTAAATAATTTCCAATATATTTTAAATATGGTTACTCTAAAGAAAAAGTAACCACATGTAATCAATAAAAATATAATCAATACTTTATGTACCACAGATATTTGATATCACCTTTCATTAACTGAAGATCTATGTAAATAAACCTCTGTAAGACAAAAAAAATTATATCCTTTTCTCTTTGAATGCATACATATGTAAGTCTAAAATTTAAACAAATACACTTTGTTTAAAATATTTTATCAATTTTTCATAGCAAAATATACACACATCGAAGTGAGTGAATATGTGAACATAGGGGTACATATATGTGTCCACACACATTTTAAAAATTTTATATAATTCTTTTTTTTTAAGTTTACTTGTTTAACCTTTATTTTCCTGTTCATTTCCTTATATGTATTTTTAATAATATTTATTTTGTTATAATAGTCACCATACAGTACATCTCCAGTTCTTGATGCAATGTTCCATGATTCATTACTTGCATATAACACCCAGTGCACTGTGCAATATGTGCCCTCCTTAACACCCATCACCGGCCTATCCCAATCCCCCATCCCCCTCCCCTCTGAAGCCCTCTGTTTGTTCCCAGAGTCTACAGTCTCTCATGGTTCATTCCCCCTTCTGTTTACCCCCCTTTCATTCTTCCCTTCCTTCTCCTACCAATCTTCCTATTTCTTATATTCCATAAATGAGTGAAACCATATGATAATTGTCTTTCTCTGCTTGACTTATTTCACTTAGCATAATCTCCTCCAGTCCCATCCATGTTGCAGCAAATGTTGAGAAATCGTTCTTTCTGATAGCTGAGTAATATTCCATTGTATATATGGACCACATCTTCTCAATCCAGTCATCTGTTGAAGGGCATCTTGGCTCCTTCCACGAGTTAGCTATTGTGGACAATACTGCTATTAACATTGGGGTGCATATGGCCCTTCTCTTCACTACCTCTGTATTTTTGGGGTAGATACCCAGTAGTACAATTGCTGGATCATAGGGTAGTTCAATTTTTAACTTTTTAAGGGACCTCCACACTGTTTTCCAGAGTGGCTGTACCAACTTGCATTCCTACCAACAATGTAGGAGGGATCCCCTTTCTCCACATCCTCTCCAACATTTGTTGTTTCTTGCCTTGTCAATTTTTGCCATTCTAACTGGCATAAGGTGGTATCTCACTGTGGTTTTGATTCGAATTTCCCTGATGGCTAATGATTTTGAACATTTTTTTCTTGTGTCTGTTAGCCATTTGTATGCCTTCACTGGAAAAGTGTCTATTCATATCTTCTGCCCATTTTTTGATTTGTTTATTTGTTTCTTGTGTATTGAGTTTGAGAAGTTCTTTGTAGATCTTGGATACCAGTCTTTTATCTGTAGGTCATTTGCAAATATCTTCTCCCATTCCGTGGGCTGCCTCTTAGTTTTTTTGACTGTTTCCTTGGCTGTGCAGAAGCTTTTTATCTTGAGGAAGTCCCACAAGTTCATTTTATCTTTTGTTTCTCTTGCCTTTGGAGATGTGTCATGAAAAAGGTTGCTGTAGCCAATGTCATAGAGGTTGTCAGTTCTTAATTTGGAATCATTATCTTCCCTCAATGATCATTGTTATCACCCAGTCCAGGTCACCAGGCAATAGATATTGCCTGAACTACAGTTGACATCCTCTTAACTGGTCTTACTGTTTCCTCTCTTTCCCCAAAGCAATCAATCCTCCCTTATAATGATCATATTGATCTTAAAATGTGGAGCAAATCAAAGAGCATCCTGTTTGAAATAATTCAATGATCTTCCATTGCATTTAAAACAAATCCTAAATCCTTATAATGGCCAACTAGTACATGCGTGAACTGGTTTCTCTGTATCTCCCCTTATACCAGGCTTGTTGCAGATTTAAATTCAATATGATTAAAAAAATAAAAATCATGAAATAAGAGACATAGATAAGCTCAAATAGAGCAGCTATCAAAATGAATGTAATGTTTTAAACTCCTCATTAAAAACCAAAGTCATTAGACTGTGTTAAAAAAAATAATCCCAGCCAAACCTCACTTTCAAGAGACATGTAAATCATTTACTATGAGGAGAATTTAGGTTGGAAGGGTAATTTAAAGAGGCCATCAAGGTCCTCTTCTATAAGTTTAAAGAAGTCAACCCCCAGGGAAGTGATGCTTAGGATTGTTGGAACCATATTGCAATTAAAAGGGGAATGTTGACAGTTAAGAGAAGCAAAGCTTCTGGAGCAAATATTACTGGACCACTGAATTAATCAAACTGGAGCTACCCTGCCTCCAGACTTCTCATGGAAGATAATATATATTCTTATCATTTAAGCCAGATTTAATTGGGTCTTTTGTTCCTTTCTGCATAAGATTGTTAACCAATGGGCCAGGTCATCAACTGTTCACAGAGCTTCATTACAAAGTGTTTGGAGATCTTGGGTATGTTCTTAAAGCATATGGTAATCTCTTACCATCTTCTAGATAATCTGTCAAGTGTCTTTTTAAGGGACCTGGACTTATTACCTTTGTTTATGTTCACTTTTTCAGCTGTTGAGATCTTACTCTCCAGATCCTCTTTTGTCAGTGGCTTTGTGAGTGACTCCAGCATTTCTACTCCATCACTTCTGACTTCATGTAAGCCTGCTTAGCTGCACAGGTGCAAAGAAGTTGAACTGGCTTATCATTAAATCTTGTTTTCCTCAAGGGAAATTGGATAACATTACAGGATATGTTTTTCTTAATAAATGTTGGGGAATGAACCCAGCCTAGCAAATCACTGCCAAGGAATTAAAGTATGTTTTCTGCCAGAAGTCCATTCTGGCAATGGTATAAATTTTTTTTTAAGATGAAATTTTGATGCTACTCCAGTAATATGTTCTATAATTGCAGCTAACAAAGGGGGCATGCTAACTCTGTTTACTTGGTGACCAATTCTATTTTTAGAGGGGAAAATGAGACTGCTTAAAGGCCTTGGTCAATTTCAAAGTGAGTTGGTGAAATTATTTAATTTCCTCTATAAATATGATTTAAAAACAATTCTTCAGTTTCCTAGCTAGTCTGATTAAAGTCTAAATGGAAGTTAAGACTTTTTAAAGAATTCTATTTTATTGAAATATATTTGACATTAACACAGTGTAAATGTAAGGTGTAGAACATGTTGATTTGATACGTTTATATATTATAATTGTCATTGTAGTGATAATTAGCATCTCTATCATGTTACAGAATGGTCCTTTCTTTTTGGTGAGTGCAATAATTAAGTTCTAGTATCTTGGCAGTTTTGATGACTATTATACAATGATGTTTTCTATATTCATTACACTGTGCATTAGCTCTTTAGAGCTTATTTACTACTTGTTGCAAATCTGTACCCTCAAATACATCTGTCCTATCCCCATGCCCATCCCCTGGTAACTACTGTTTTATTCTTTGTTTTTATGAGTTTGGCCTTTTTAGAGTCCACATATAAGTGATACCATACAGTATTTGTTTTTCTCTGACTTACCTCACTTAGCATAATGTGTTCAAGATCTATCCATTTTGTTGCAAATGGCGGGATAGCTTTCTTTCTCACGACTGAATTATATTCAATTGTATATACATACCACATTTTTGTCCATTCATCTATTGATGGGCACTTAAATTGTCTCCGTATCTTGTCTATTGTGAATAATGTTGCAATAAACATGGGAGTGTATATGGGGACAGGATGTAATATCTCTTTAATATCCTGTTTTTATTTCCTTTGGGTATATATCCAGAAATGGAATTGCCGGATAATATAATAGATCTATTTTTAATTTTTGAGGAACCTCAGTACTGTTTTCCACAGCGGTTGAGACAATTTACCTTCCCACCAACAGTGCACAACCTTTTCTCCACATCCTTACCAACACAGGTTATCTCTTATTTTCTTGATAAAAGCCATTCTAACAGATGTAAGGTGATATTGCATTATGGTTTTGATTTGCATTTCCCAGATGAGTAATGGTGTTGAACATTTTTTCATGTACCTTTTGGAAATTTGGATGTCTTCTTGGAAAAATGTCTATATAGTGCCTTTGCCCATTTTAAAATCTGGAGTTTTTTGGTTTATTTTTGAGTTGTATGAGGTTTTTGTTATTCTCACTGTTATTCACTTTTATGAGTTCTTTATATACTTTAGCTATTAACCCCTTACCTGATACATGGTTTGTAAAACTTTCCCCCACTTTGTAGGTTGGTTTTTCATTTTATTTGTTTATTTTACTGTGCAGAAGCCTTAAGTTTTACATAGCCCCTTTTGTTGGGTTTTGCTTTTGCTGTTTGTGCTTTTGGTGTCATGTCCAAAAAATCATTGCCAAGCCTAGTGTTGAGAATCTTCTCTATGTTTTTCTTCAAGGAGTTGTACAACATCAGCTCTTATGTTCATGTGTTGGATCCATTTTGAGTTAGTTTTTGTGAGCGGCGTAAGACAGATATCAAATTCACTGTTCTGCATCTATTTATCCAGCTTTCCCAACACCATCCTTTCCCTATTGGGTGTTCTTGGCTCCCTTTTTGAATATTAGTTGACTGTATACGTGGGGGTTTAGTTCTGGGGTCTCAATTCTGTTCTATTGGTCTATGTATTTATTTTGTATTTATTATGGTATGCCAGTACCATACTGTTTTTCTTACTACAGCTTTGTAGTACAGTTTGAAATCAGTGTGATACTTCCAGCTTTGTTTTTTCCCCTCAAGATTGCTTTGGCTATTAGGGATCTTCTATGGTTCAGAACTGTTTTTTTATATTTCTGTGAAGAATGTCATTGGTATATTGGCAAGGATTGAGTTGAATCTATAGATGGCTTAGAGTAGTATGGACATTTTCACATTATTGATTCTTTTGATCCGTGAATATGGGATGACTTTCCATTTGTTTGTGCCTTCTTCAATTTCTTTCAACAAAGTCTGGTAGCTTTCATTGTATAGATCTTTTAGTCCCTTGGCTAAATTTATTCATTTTTTAAATTATTTTTGATGCTATTGTGAACAGGATAGTTTTATTTCTTTTTCAGATGTTTCGTTATCAGTGTATAGAGGTTCAACTGATTGTTGCATGTTGATTTTATATCTTGCAACTTTACTGAAATTGCTGATTAGCTCTAGCAGTTTTTTGGTTGAATCTTTAAGGGATTTTCTACATACAAGTCATATCATCTGCAAATGTAATCTGCTTAAGAATTAAAGAGGTTTCATTTTATCCTTTGAGTACTTAAGACAAAGATAATGACAAGAAAACATTTATTTATGCAAGAGTCAAGATTAGGACTTAGCACAAGTCAAGAATTTGGAGTTCACCACCTTAAAAAAAAGAGCTGCTTGATCCCTCCTCTTACATCTCATGCTTAGGGCAGTTATGTAAGTAACCAGGAAGGAGAAAAGTGAAGCAAAGCATTTAATTTTCTTTCCCAGTCCCCAGAGTGAAACTGGCTGTATCTCTCTTATCAAGTCTTCTATCCTTGGCTCTCAACTGCTGCTGCTTCTGCTCCAAGAAACTCCAAAGGCTACTTGGAGTCAATCCATTTAAATCAAGACCAAACTTTTATAGTAAGTAGTGGAAAAAAGCTTTAATGGAAATTTATCTTTAAAAATTTAAGTTTATAAAAATATTCTTATTGTATTTTATATTTAGCAAAACTTAGTTATAATTATAGCAACTATGAAATCATATAAAATGAACAAAGAATAAATCAAGTTTTGTTTTTTAGTGCAATTTTTCCAACAGCTGGAATGTGTGATGGCTGTATTAATTTTCTGTGTCACAAATTATGACAAACTTAAATGCTTAAAACAGTAACCACTTGTTAGCTCGTAGTTCTCTAGGTCAGAAATCCTACTCAGTGGGCTTAGCTGGATTTTATGCTCAGGGTACCACAAGGCCAAAATCAAAGTGTCAGCCATGCGGGGCTCTTTTCTGGAGTGTCTGGGTAAGAATCTGGTTCCAAACATTGTCAGATTATTGGCAGAATACGGTTCCCTGTGGTTTTAGGGGTGAGGCACGATTTTCTTGCTGTCAGTCTAGTGCCTAAGATTCTAGAAGCCATCACATTTCTTGTCCTCCATCTTCATATAGCAACAGAGAAAAAATCGTTTTTGCACTTCAAATTTCTCTGATTTCCCTTTGTACTACCAGCCAGAGAATACCCTCTGCTTATAAAGCCCATGTGATTAGAGTAGATCGTTGAGAATGAATCCTCAGATGGACAGACTCCTTTTGCCACAGAAATAACATAATCATGGAAGCGATATCTCACCATATTCACAGATTCCTTCCATGCTCAGAGGTAAGGGAACTTTATAATGGCAGAGGTCATTGGGGATCATTCTTAGAATCCTGCCTACCACAGTGGCACAATATGAAATCGTACGTGATTTTTAACATATGCAGTAAAACCACCGTAACAGTCAAATCCATGGCACTGGCAATCTTCCCAAAGGTGAATATTTTAATCTTGGGATAGCAAAATTGTTGGTCTTTGAAGTACCTTTCAAGTCATCCTCTTTGTTCATTTTCACTTCTTTCAGTCGCTGGCAAGTCTGATTCTCCAGGTCCCTAGCACTCATCTGAGAACTTATAAGAAATGCAGATTCTCATGTCCCATTCCAGACCTACTGAATCAGAAACTCTAGGGATAAGCCCTCCAGATGATTCTGATACATACATGCAGGTAATAAATAATACAGTTGCTTATCAACTTTTCTCACCTGTTCCACTAAAATTAGCATCAAGGTCTGGAAGGAGCCTTAGGCAATGAAAAGTTTCACTGAAGGAATGCCCTGTGTAGGATGGCTTGGGTTTGTAGCAATCTGTCCTGTTTCTTAGACTTTCCCCTACAGATTTCATTGCCCTGCAGTGCAATAACACTTTATCAAGACCTCTGCTGTCCTCTGCATATACTAATCCACTTAATTCAGTAACACTAGTACAGTAGACCTCATCAATCCACTTTTAAAAGTGGGGAAGCAGCCAAAAGAGATGAAGTTGCTGTGGTCATGTTGGCTAGTAATTGTTGAGATAGGAATAGAGTCTAGATCTAGAAAGCCAATAAGCTTTGTGTGATGCAATAGATTTCTGATGACCAAAACTGCTGGGCCAGCTAGCCATTTTTTTTTAAGAAAATGATCAATTTCCTTTAAATAGATTCTTAGTGTCCTTTATTTTAGTAAGAAAATAACAGATCCTACTGCCTTAGTTATGTTGCAACACAGGTAATGATTCTTATATTTTGTTTTGTTAGGAATTATATATCACATAAAACTTTTTATGAAGATTGAGTCTTTTTTTTAATTTAAATTCAATTAGCCAAGGTATAGTACATCATTAGTTTTTGATATAATGTTCAATGATTTATTAGTCCAGCATAACATACTTCTTAAGCCAGATAACATACTTCTTAAGCCAGTTTTTATTTATGAGTATTGGTAATACCGTGTGAAAGAATAAAGTTGCCATTGGTTTTCAGAATAGTACAGAAAAGTACTGGGATCAATTTAACAGGTATCTGCTTTCTAATGTTTTATAATCTTGACAGAAGCTTAGCAAGTACATTTCAAACATGTTCTGGACATTTTTTTTTTCACAAAACTTCTTTTCAGTCCTAAAAGTGATTTCTATCAGATCCCCATCCAGTCTTTATTTCCAAGAGAAATAAGTTTTTATAGAGATAGAGGGACTCCAAGTGCCTCATTCAATAAGAATAAAAGACACTTGGAAGAAGATTCTCTTGCAAAAGGCATTTGGGAAAGAGATACTAGAGGAATTTATGATAAGTTACACCAATTGGAAAGAGATAAAGGGTTACAATATGGTGGAAGAAAAGAGTGAGCAAAGATCTGTGAGGAGGATTTCATTCTTCTAGGAGAGTATCAAGAATTTTTTAAAAAATGCCATGAAGAAGAGTCAACAAATTCAAACTGCTTTTTCTTACCTGCCTGAAAAATTCCAGAGTAAACTTGCCAAAAGAAAAGCATGCTTTTGTAGAAGTGTATTCTATGGAATATTGTTACTACAAGAGTAACTACATATAAATGGATAAAGAAAATGTGATATTTATATAAGCAAAGGAATATTAGCCATAAAAAGAAGGAAATCTTGCCATTTGCAACTATGGATAGACTATGAGGGCATTATGCTAAGTGGAATAAGCCAGAGAAAGACAAATACTGTGTGATCTCACTTACATGTGGAATATAAAAAAGAAGTCAAACTCACAGATACAGAGAACAGATTGGTGGTTGCCAGAGGCAGAGGGTGGAGCTGGGCAAAGTGGGTAAAGGGGGTCAAAAGGTACAAACTTCTAGTTATAAAATAAGTCCTGGGGATGTCATGTACAACATGGTGACTATAGTTAATAATGCTGTATTGCATATTTGTAAGTTCCTAAAAGAATAGATCTTGAAACTAATATAACACTGTATGTTAACTACACCGCAATTAAAATAAAAAAAAATAAAAGTTCTCCTCACAAGAAAAAAAAATCTGTAACTATGTGTGGTGATTGATGTTAACTAGATTTACTGTGGTGATCATTTCACAATAGATACAGATATCAAATCATTATGTTGTATACCTGAAACGAATGTAATATTATATGTTCATTATATCTCAATTAAAAAAAGTTATCACATACCAGTTACTCGAAGTTTATCAGTACCAACCACAACTTCCTTTTCATCGACAGTAAACAGTGGCTTGCCATCCTTGGAGTTGATCTGAAACTGTTGACTCTGGACCTCTACCATTTTGGGACCTGAACAATTCATTAAAACAGTTTATTATGAAGGGTTTACTATATGTAGTTTCAAAATCTCTATTTTTACATGTCATGTCACCCAGCAACACCAAATTGCTAAATATATAAAATCTGTTACCAATAGTTCTTTCTAATTCTGTGATTAAACTTTTTAAGTTCTAAGCCTAAATCTGTATTAAAATTGTGTCAAATATGTGCTAATCTACAAAGCATAATGTATAAAGATGCTGAATCTCTATGTTGTACACCTGAAACGAATGCAACACTGTGTGTCAACTATACTCAAATAAAAAAATTAAAAAAACAGAACCAAAAAAATGCGTCAATCTAGATCAAGTATACGAATGGATAAGTCATCTAAAAGTTAATTTTTTCAAGTTTACAACTTGCCCAAAATAACATATTTCTTCTACTCAGATTATTTAAATTTGTAATTTTTCAAGTATTAGCCAACTAAGGATTTTATATTCTGGAAACACGAGATTTGTGAAAGACCATTTTATGAATGGCTCACTTCAATGGCCAAAGTCAACCGAGAAGATGAATCATACTCAGATTCCCTCCTCTGCCCTTATCCTCAGGAGAGGTCCTCACCTCTTACCCCTGGAGAAAACAGATATCATCAAGGAAGAACATCTTCAAGCTTCTGTCCTTTCCCTTCCCTATGGCATTTTTGTCTCTTTCACACCTTCCTTCTTTGTATTTCAGTGACAGAGACATCACTTTCCCCTCCAAGTTTCATCTTATCAGATGAGTTTTAGACTCAATGCCTGCCAACTCATTATTTGCTCAGCAAAGTTTTAGTGGGTGCTCCCATGTGCTGGGCACTGGGGATACTGTGCCCTCAAGAGCAAAAGTGACCTTGTTCAATTTCCCTTGCCCACTTTCAGGTGTACACCATTTTGTTTCCTAATTCATCTTTGTGCTTCCAATCTTTCTAACCCTGGCAGCATAATGGATTAATCTCTCCAGAACTCAGCTCTCTGCTTTCCCTCAAGAACTACACATGTTCCCTAACTCTTTTGTATGCTAGTTTTATAGTCTTACTTGGGAGAGTAGTTTATTGAGAAAATGCATATCGTAGAGTCTTTGTGTGTGTTTCCTTATATCACTCCCAGTTCTCATTAGAGTTGATGGATACCTAACCAGAAATTAAATAGAAGTTCTTCAGTGAATACATTAACCAGTTTTGGGTATGGTTACCAACATATTCTTAGTTTATTTCATTAACTGTTATTGCAAAAGCCTTCAGTGATTCTTCATTTAAATACATCTCTCTCTGTGTGTGTATGTGTGTGAGAGGCCATTATAAAATGGAACTCATTTTTCCTCTATTTTTCCTCTATGTCTTAATCTTCTTTCCCTTAAGGAAGCTGTACTTTATTTTTGGATAGTTGCCTATATTTCTGCTCTTCTGCACTTTCACCCAGACTCAGTCACTAAGGGACTCAGCATCACCATTCACCTCTTCTGCGTCACTGCTATATTTTACATAGTCATCATATCAATGCTGCTTTGCAATACATGACAAATATGAAGTTATGGCTGTTTAAAATTGACAAGGAGAAAAAAACCTGGAATAATTTATCCAGTCAGACTTCACTGTTGAGCTTACTGGAGATTCATGTAACAGTTCTAGGAGGCTTTATTAAGTAAAAGGGGTTCAACTACATGACTGACATTTTTTCTGTAACCACTGGTTCCTATATGGTGATGAAACAGTCAATGACTTTAGGAACATAATTTTCATGAGTAGCAAAGACATATAAACCCTTACTCAAGGCAAAGAAAAGGCAAAAATATGACTCTTGATCTCAGGGTCATGAGTTTGAGCACCACATCAGGTGTAGAGATTACTTAAATAAATAAATAAATAAATAAATAAATAAATAAATAAACGAACAAACAAACAAACATTAGAAAAAAGAAAATGCAAAAAAGTGAGTCTGTACCATTCAGCACAAACTTATGGCATGTTTTTTTATGTTCAAGGTTCTGTGCTAAGAATTGAGGATAGATAAACAAGTGGGATGTAGCTCACAACTTATAGGAGTTCCTAGTCCACTGAAGAAAAAAGCATATGAACTTAGTTCCAGGACAATTTGGGAAGTGCTGTGATACAAGGAAGGCAGCGTTCAATGAGAACCGTAACAGGAATCCCTGGTCTATCCTTGGGGGTCAGGAATGGTATCCTGGGAAATGATGTCTGAGCTGAACTTGTAGAAAGAGTTTCTGTTTCTCTGATGAAGGGAGAATGAGGCACACCAGGCAGAGGGAAATATTTGAGCAAAGGCACAGAGGTGAATAAAATTCCATCCTTGCTTTATTAAAAACAAAGAGATATTGAACGTTAAATTTAAACTTGTTTCCACTTCAGAAAACACTATTCTCCAAGTGATGACAAGCCCATAATCACAGGGATAATCCTCTCTTTAACTGATTTTCTAAGTAGTCTTTTAAATTTTATTAATATTCTACTAGTTTTTATTGACGTAGCTGAACAGTGATTAGAGTTAAGCAAATAATCCTCTTTTGCAGCAGAGTTCTTTAAGAAATAAAATTCATGTTCTGCCTTGGTGATAAAAGTAACTATTTGGTAAAGTAAAGTTTTCAATGAAAGACTTTGGTACAAAGAAGGAGGTGAAAAATGAAGGAAATAAATAAAGGAAGTTTTTGTTTCTGACCAGTTATGTTGGTGGGTTTTTGCAAGTGAAAATACAACCAAGTTTTTCCTGACATACAGAGTCTTTGATAGCTTTAATTGGATGTGTGACTTCTTCCTCAACCTTTCTACCTCAGGCTCATCCCCCACCCTCTTCCCACGCACACCCGGCAAGGAGCCAGTCTCTGCATTTCAGGTTTCTCCTTCATTTCTTTTGCTTATAAATGAGTAAACACATGTATTTTTTTTATATCCCATTCTTACTTCCATGAAGGGTGGCATACAATAGATAATCTTCTGCACTTTACTTCTATTGCTTACCAATACATCCTGGAAGTTACTCCATATCAATTCTTAGATAACTTCCTCCTCCTTTTTTACAGATGCACGGTCCTCTGTCACGTGGATGTACTGTGGTTATCCAGCCATTCGTCCAGACATATGGATATGTAAGTGGTTTCCAATGCTTTGTTATTAGAAATATTGCCACAAAGAATAAACTTTACACATGTATTTTGTTTGGTTGGGGTGGTATCTTCAGGGTAGATCCCTAGAAGTGGGATTACTGGGTCAACAAGAGTGTATATATGTACCTTCGTGAGATTTTGACACGTCTCTGACTATATCTTTTTGTATAGCTCTGACGCAGTAATGTTGCAGGCATCCTTCACCCCTCCGCACATCCTCCCAAATAAACATTGTATTTTCCTTCAAAAAGTTCCTTAAAAATTTTTTTTACTATAAAGTTTTCAAAATGTAGTACTTTGGGACTTTAAAACATAAATATTTTTTGATTTAGTATTTTTCAGAGAAATTATATAAATTTAACATTATCCCCAGGATGGGAAACTTGCTTGGGAAGGAATTCATTCATATCTCTTCTTTTTCAAACGTGCATCTTGTAGCGTCAGCTTTTCTCTGAGGGAACACCTATTTTTTGGACTGGGCACTTTGGCTATAATGGCTTGTCATAAAAGTCTTCTCCTTTGTCTTTTTTCTTTTCTCTTCTGTGGAACTAGAAAGTGGGTTCATTTGGGTTTTCTTCCTAACATACTGTTCCCTGTCTGTCTTTCCAGCCACTGCAGTTGCTAATCTTGTCTGCTTTACAGACTTGGGCTCTTACGAAAACTTCAATGTCCTGAAGTGGAAGTCACTTGTCTCTGGGACCAATGGTGGTATTTCAGTATATTTCATTTTTGAGTTTCCTGGGGCAGCACTGTATTTTTTCCTCAGCTGGAGGAAAATCCAAGTGGATTTTCTGGAAGTCTTTCTGGGTTAGAATCTGCCTAGTTCTGAGGGCAGCATTTTTGGCTTTCTGCTCCTCTGTGAGCATGTTGGGCAGATTCTTGGCAAGTTCCTGCTGTTCTTCAGGAAATAGTGCATGTTAACCCATTCACCATAAGCATCCTCCTCTCCCCAAGACTGGTACTTTCCCACCCATCTTTGTTATTCTCTTCCTGTTTCTCAATTCTAGAATGTCTGTTCCAGAAATGCAACCTAGTATTGAATTCTCCATATTCTCACACTCTTGCCTTTTTTTTTTTTTAAGATTTATTTATTTTAGAGGAGAGAGAGAGCATGAGAGTGGAAGAGAAAGAGGGAGAAGGAGACAATCTCACACAGACTCCTTGCTGAGTGCAGAGCCCAATGTGGGACTCAGTTTCACAACTCTGAGACCATGACCTGAGCCAAAATCAAAAGTTGGACACTCAACCGACTGTGCCAACCCAGGCACCCCTTTGCACTCTTGCTTCTCTCAAGACCTTTGTAGGCTAACCCCAGAATTTCTTCTGCAACATCTGAGGATATAGTGCTCAGAGAGCTGAATCAAATTCTAAGAGATGTCATCACAGTCTTCTCTTTGTGTGTTTTACACTGGGCCAGATCTTGGAGGGGTCTCGGCCAGAGGACATCGAGCTGCTATCTCTAATAGCATTGCTTACTACTGTCATGACTTCCCTAGACTTTTTGTCAGTTACAAAATTGTTGGCCTCAGTTTTGAGCAATGATGATATGCTTGTGTGGCAAACAGAAGACTCTTGGTTACTTCTCTTTGAAGGGGTTGCAGAAACCTCTGCACCAAAGGGTCAAAGTTAAAGAGAAAAAGTCCCATGAATTCCACCAATCTGGAGATAAGGTCCCTAAGGATCACCCTCATTTCAAACGTCTTCTAAGAACATGCTGTGTGCTTTAGTAATTTATTTGCTAAACCTGGGGGATCATTAATCAAGTGAATGGCTGAAAAGTCCAACACCTCAGTTATTGTTCTGCTTTTGTCTTGTGAGTCCACTCTTACATTCACAGCCTATTGCAACCTTGTGTTCGAAGCTTCTCTTCCCTGAGGCACACTGCACCAGAGGGTCCTTCATCTTCAGATTCTGAGTCACTGCCCCCCTTCTCCTGTTTCCCTAGGAAGGATTTCAAAGCAGCAATGTCTTGGTGACTTCAGAGAAAGATGCAGCTGGGATAACGCTGGTATTTTTGGCCTCATTTCTAATGTTTCTTCCCCTGAGTTCAATCATTACATCCAAAGATAGCTTGGCTACAGGTGCACCACTGTCCCGTAATAGAGCATGCATGAAATTCAGCAATACTATATTCACTTTATTCTTCTGTTTTTCATTTTATTCTTTATATTAGTCATGTTCTGAGTATATAAAGTCTCTTGCAGAGGTTTATCATGGCAATGCAGAAGTTCCAAGAGCCCTAACAAACTTGATGGATTGATGAGATTCTTATTTCTCCGCTTTGCTATTCAAAGACCTGGATCTAAGACAGTGTGATTGTACCATTGGGTGTCTTTCAGCACCCAGGAAAATGACCTTGATGTCTGGGTGGCAGTGACCAAGTGGTGCCATAAACGTTATCAGCTTTCCCACTGGGTTTATTTGGTTGATTTTTGAAAAGCTCCACTTGGATTGGTAGGGACTAGAAAGCTATAGAGATCCCTCAAGGTAGAGGCCAGGGCTCCTCCTCAAATTCTGTACCTACTGCTAGTTTCCGGAAAGCTGGTGCTTCGCAGGATGCACTGGCTGCAGCCTGGCTACGTTCTCAGAAAACCCAACTGCCAAACCCAACCTTCCCATCAGAGCGCAGCTTGCAAACTTCCTGGCGTGTCTTATTAAGTTAACCAGAATTCATTTCTGTTATTTGAAATCAAAAGAAAATTAACTGTGGTAACCAGAGCTGCACTTCTAATTAGGAAGATTCCATTACGGTTGCTATGGATTGGTATCTTTCAGTTCAAGGATTTGAAATGCTAGCTATTATTGCTTGCTTGTCAACATTTGATTTCTTTTGGGATTTAAGACTTTTGGTTTTGACTGTATTGGTTGCCATTTCCCCCCTCCCCCAGTGGTTTAGTAATAAATTGTTTATTTTAATTAAGTGGGATTAATTTGGCTTGTTCACATAAATTACATTTTAATATCATGTTGTCTAAATTTAGTGTCTTCCAGGAAATATGAGGCTGGAATGACTGTGACTGTGGGAAATCATTTTCTTGAAAACAACCTTGTTGAGCTGAGTCATATTCCCTGGTTCAAGGTCCTTAATATAACAGAGGTTTTCTAACCAAAGTTTATTAAGAAATCACTAGTTTTAACACTATACCAAGCATGAAACACCAAGGTTAAAACTAGAGATTTAAGGTTAACAGTTTAAACTAATGAAATTCTAATGGGAAAGTTTTTTGTTTTTATCTTTTTCTTTTTTTTTTAAGTACATTTGTTGGTGACAAAAATGGTAACAGTATTTGCAGGAACTAGGGTGGTTACTGGTGTGCCATAATTTATGGAAATCTGATTGGAGAGAGGGAGTGCTATACTCCTGGCTGAGGGAATTAAGTCCCGGGGTTTGCTTTTTCTACTAACGACTAATTCCTGCTAACTGCTAATTTCTACTACCCCCTGATTTGGCTTTTTCTGCTATATGGCTGCGTGTTCTTGAGCACTTTCTGGTGCTTCAGTTTTTTCACTCATGCAATTGGAGAGAGATTTATATTATGTCTAACTCTCTTGTACGATATATGAAAATCCACATTCAACAAAGAATTAGATGAGGAGGTATTTATATTAAATCATTTTTATAAGACTATAAAGGCAATCTTTTACTTTTGGAGCTCCTAAGAGAGACATACATAGTATTTATATGTTATTACTTACTTGACATCATCTAGAAAGTAGCACATAGGCACCCAATAAATGTCAAACACATGACAAAGATGAGCAAAAATCTCTCAAACACTTAAAAGCTACAGTCAAAGAATTTTATGAAATGATGGTAAAAAATAAATCATAATACTACATAATTTATCAAGAAAATATGATTTGATTTAGACAAGTTTCAAGAACATGTATGCTGGATAAACTCAGATTTGTCTCTATACCCACTGAAAATTTCACTGGATTTAGTGATCAAACAAACATCTAAGCAAAAGAGAAATATGATCCATTATTTAGAATAAGTTATAAAGATTAAAGAACATAAAATATGGAACTCCCGTATTAGCATGATAAAGAGAAACATCAGGCTAATTATATGGCTGTAGTTCCCAATGTAACATCATTCTGTTTTGTAAAAACAGCCATTAAAAAAGAGACACTGAAAATTACCAGTTTGTGTTGGCTGGATACTATTCTTCTGTCTTCCCATAACCCAAAGGGCCACCCAATTTCTTAGATTTGGCACATCTATAGACTGCTGATAGCGTAGAGAATGTATATATATTCCTTTCACTAGGTGGTTTGCTCTTTTGTCATTTCTTCCATCTATGTTCTTTCTTTCTGATCCTTTTTATTCCATGTGATCTCACTCTTGGGTGAGCTCACTCTCTGGTTTTAGCTGGTTGGATGGGTGGACAAGCAGACTCCTTGCTGCACATGGAGCCTGACACAGGGCTCGATCACATGACTCTGAGATCATGACCCAAGCTGAAATCAAGAGTTGGATGCTTAACCCACTGAGTCACCAAGAGCCCCTCTGTTCTTTTGAGGCCAGCTATTTTGGTTCCTTTCCTTTGGTCTCAGATTCTTTTGCATTCTGCAATAATCATTATGTTTCTTTTACCACCTTGAGTGGTCCTCTATTTCTTAGAATCAAAATAACTTTAATTAAAATACTTCAGACTGTCTCCCCTGTGATGCCAATTATTCTCTGTGGTCAACACAGCATGATATTTAGAAAATTCATGCTTTAATTGTTCATAAATAACTTTGAATACTTTAAAAGAGGAAAATGCATCCGTTCACTACAGCTCTCCATGGACCACACACATGCCAAATACTGTGAAGTTGGACTCACCCACTTTTAATCTGCCCGTGACCTCTCCTTCAGAGTTACGTGCATTGACAGTCACATTCTGAGTTGACTGCAGAAGCAGAGATGAGTCCTAAAAGGTGTTTACAAAAGTTGACAAGTACATATTATTTAAAATGATTCATCTTTATATTCACATATAAATTTAAGATTTATAAGAGATAATTTCTCCATTGTCACAGATCCTATGGCCCTATACAGTATTTTCAAATCCTGGATTATATTATGTTGAAAGAATAAATAAATGTACTTCCCCCTCAAGGTTTAAAACAACACACATTTATTATATCATAGTTTTGTGGGTCAGGAGTCCAAGCAGAACGTACCAGTGGTTTCCTGTTCAGCATCTCAGGGGAACTGCAGGGCTGAAGATTCAGTCCAGGCTCAGGATCTTCTTCTAAGCTCATGTGGTTGGTGGCAAAATTCATTTCCTTACTGTCCTAAGTTTTTTTTCCCATAAATTATAATACTCTTATGGGTTTCTGCTGCTTGTATGCACTGGCCACTATGTACCAAATTCATTCTCAAGGTGAAGATCTAAAATCATCAAGTTTTAATCAGTGTTTTTTCTATCCCAAGGAATTAAAATTTCATTTCTTATTATTTATGTCCAAGACATGATATAGTTTTGGAAGATAAATCAGAGAATAGTTAGTTCATCTACAGTAAATACCACGTCATTTATTTTCAAACTGTAAAGTCTTTTCACAATTTCAAAAGAGCTTTTAAAATTTGTCAGATGCCTGCGTTTTTTGAATTTTTTGTTGAAAGATAAAATGGTGTAATGTGCACATAAGTGCCTTTTTAGGTATCACAGCTCTTGGGTGGTTTTGTTTTAGAGATCATTTTTTTTTAAATAAACAATTTTCTTCAAAAAGTATGCAACAATTTGGCAGTTGGATTCAGATGGGTTTATGTTCCATTCAGAGGGAATCAAATATCTTCCAAAGTTGCAGCGAATAATGTGATTTTTAAGAAGGGAAGAAGTTTCAGGAGTGCTTTGTAACTTGGGCATGTTCGAAATTCTCCAAATTGCTTTGGGGAACGGATCTATCAGCAACTCATGATTTATCCAATGATGTGACCTTAATCCTTATTTTTGCACTGTTCAAAAATAACTAGTGTAGTAAGAGTTAACAGTTTACCCATTTCTTTCCTCTAGCCTCAGTGTGCAGGGTGGTGAAGGGGGGGCACCTCTTACAATCTCTGGAGTCTCTCAGGGGTAGAAGCCCCTTCCTCCCTGGTACTCTACCCTGTGAACTTCAGGTTAGCTGCTTCTCCTTGGACTCCCAACCGTATCTTCTTAACTTGGGGAGAACGCCTGGCTTTGGACTGGTCCCCTCCCTCACGGTGGCCTTACAAACTCTCTCGAGGCAGTAAACTCGGGCAGTCCTAGGGCTCATCTCTTTTGTTCCTTCTCTCAGAGATAACTATCCTGACTGCCACTGTCCAATATTTGAAAACCACCCTACTCCATTTTGCTTCTATCACAAAATAGCAGTGACTGGGTAGCTTATAAACAATAAAAACTTCTTTCTCACAGTTCTAGAGACTGGAAGTCCAAGATCATGGTGCCGGCAGATGTGGTGTCCCATGAGACTCACTTTCTGCTTCACAGAAGGTGCCTTCCAGCTCACATGGTGGAAGAGAGGTGAGGGAGCTCTCTCTGCCACTCTGGTAAGGGCGCTAATCCCATCATGAGGGCTCTGTCCTCATGATCTCATCTCCCCAAAGCCCCACCTCCTAGTACCATCACCTTAGGGGTTAGATTTTAACTTGTGACTTCCAGACCACAGCAAAAACCATTGTTTCGTATACTTTCTCAAGTTTTTCAGTTGTTTAATAAAAGCGGGTAAGTCTGTTCCCTATTATTTCTGTCTTGTATTACCTGTTTTGATTTTATAATTTCTTGTTCTTTTAATAAAAGCTACTCAAAACTAGCTTTATCTCTGTGAGATTCTTAGGCGTGCTTTTCCAGCCAGTTTCAGAATGATTATTTTTACTTAGTTGGAATTAATTCTCTTTTTTGTAGAGTTTAGTTGGTATCCGTTTTTTAGACGGAGTTTTCCTTATGTGGTTTCAAGTTTCAGTCTCAAGCTCCCCGTGTGATGCATTTTAACTTCTGGACTCATGCAGCCTGTCTAAAGGCTTTACTATTATTTTCATTCAGACCGCCATCTTTCTCAGTCTTTTATGGTGGCTCAAGGCTTGTGTCCTCAGTGACATTTGAGTCTTGGTCTGGCATCTTTATGGATTCCATCCCACAGATATATAGCTTTATTCAAGCCTGGGCAGTAGGTGCAACTCTTTTCTGCCTTTCATTGCTGTCTCATGCAGTAGGTCGGGCTGGAGTCCCAAGCAGTCCCATCAGGTGACATTTTGGTCTCTGTTCCTCTGTGGGCTTTGGTGGTAAGCTGCCTCTGCTGCTCTCTGTGATTGTAAACTTCAAAGACAATCATTTCAAGTAAAGCTTTACCACTGTGTGTTTCGGCCTCATTTCATCTTTGACTATTTCTATATGTTTCTAAAACAACCTTTTTGTTTTATCGAATATCGAATTGCTATGTGTTTAGGTCAATGGGCAGGGTGGATGGTTTTAAATCATGAGCTCCAAGCACGATCTTGACAGGACTTCATGCATTAATTGTGAAGAGTAATCACATGTTAGAAGCCAGAGTACCATGTTGAACTGTATTTATAACAAAGACATTCTCTCACCTCAGCAATATAGATAAATGAATATGTGTCAAATTTTACAAATTCATTTCTGTAGTTTTATGGAAAATTACTTCCTAGACTCATTTTTGAAAAGGAAATGTAACTAATATATTAGTGCATACAGCAAATACAAAACATAATTTTGTTCAGTTAATCCTATTATTGGAAAGCCATATTAGTTACCATATACTATCTCTGTGATCACATAATATTATTCCAAATGTTTCTGTAATTATATGTATCAATTGACATATTGCATCAACACCTTGTTCTAAGACTTTAATACACGATTATCTAAAATAATTTCCACAATTTTGCTGTTTTTTTAAAGTATACTGGAGATGAAAAAAATCTGTTAAGTATAACTAAAAGTATTATTAAATCCAGAATATTAAATTTGCTATGAACCAATCATCTGGTTTCAATCACCAGGCTATTCTACCAGTCTTATATCTTCAAAAATATGATAAGGGATCAGCCAACATAACTGTGGGGGGAAAATGGCTAAGTTCTAATATTTAAATTCTTTGCTCACATCTGACCTCCCCTTTTACAAAAGCGTGGATTCATTCCCATATGTCACGTTTCCATATGACAGGGATATTTTACACACTGAAATGCCATCACGATCAATGTAAGTGTATTATCTGAAGAAGCTCATAAAATTGGGCTTATGCATGCATCAGCCTGTCACATTCCAGGTCATTTGCCTGCTCCCATTGTCAAGTGAGACATTATCAGAAGTACTACAGTAGTGCCTAAGAGCTACTTATGTGCTTTGCACTTTCTAGACTCTCTCCTTGGCAGTCCATATTTGGTAGTAGAGCTTGGTGACTGTTCTGATGTCCATGTAGGGGTGCGGTTCACCTCTAAGACCACATGTGTTCTCAGTGGTTGGACTTTTGCATCCTTTCCAATTGCCCTAGAGTAGCTGGAAGAGTCTCTGTATGTAAGAGATATTGACATATCCTTTCATACCTAGAAATATGACAGGAAAATGAAAAGTGCCCTCTTCATACAATTGGTAAGTTATAGCTGGCTGAAGTTTAACATTTTGTTGGGATAATGCCACCTAATCAGTAATTTAGCAAAATGTTTTTTACTACAAAGTCCAGAGCATCATTTAAAGCAAAATAGAACATATTACAAAAACTGACTGTATTTTATGCTTGGCTCTACTTGTTATAAATTCCATGGAAGTAAATGAAGATAATATTGAAGCAGATTTATTTATAAAGGCACACAATTATTTAATGGGGATGTCTAATCTATTTATGGAGAATCCTACTGGACCATAATCTGTAGTTAGCATAATTAGTACAGAACACACTACTACGAAACTAATTTCTTTCTAAGCTTTTCAGATAAATTTAAATGCCTCAAAAAAGTGTATTTAAATTACCTGCACTAAAAGAAGTTTAGATTATTTTCGATAAAGATTTTAATTACCAAACCTTTTTTATTATGGCCTAAATTACCGAGGCCACCAAATTCAGATCTGAAGCACATGAAAATGGAATCTTTTCCATTGGATAATGGAAAAGCTCTATTCAAGGTGTCTGTTCTGATATTACATGTCAGAAATATATTTAACAACCTTCTAGCCAAGCTTTTTATAAAGTATAACATCAATGTGTGTACATGTATACATTCTAAAAACCTCTTCTGAAATATGTTCAATTTCTGTGCTTAACAATTATTTATCATAAAACACAAAATAATTAAATGTTTCATCATTTTCTTACCACTCTGGAGTGTATTTCCTTGGCATACAATGGGAATAAGAATTCCGATTCTCCTTCTAGGCGAAGACCATCTTTTGTAACACGCAAGTGACCCATTCCTGTCTGGTAAAAAGGTGAGACAATAGAGATTTTGTTATTGCTTTCTTTTTCCTTTCTTTTAGTATCAGCTAAGATTACAGATGCATTTTCATAAATTTTCTATTGGAACTTTTCTGTATTTCTCTTAAATACTCTAAAAATTTAGTTGTTTTTATTCAATTATCAGTATTTCATTAACTCTTGTTAACACAAAGGACTATTTAGGAAATACAAATAAGATTTAAAGATTCAATTTATAAACTGGGGATGTACTGTATGGTGACTAATTTATAATAAACCCCCAAGAGCCTACCATGATGTAAAAGTTTGTTACCATTACTATTTAAAAACATTTTAAAAAATTAAGATGCAATAAAACAGACTATTTTGAGGTGTACAGTTCTATGAGTTTTAACAATGGTCCACAGGGTATAGAACGGTTCCATCACCCCCACTCCCACTGTGCCTTAAAAGCTTCAAGTGTATCCGGCAAGTTTACAATATAGCAAATGTTCATTGGCCATTTCTTAAGGGAAAAGCAATATAGGAGGATGTGGAGCTCTATTCAAGAGGTCTGTTCTCAAAGAATTTTCAGTCATGAAGAATGACCACAAAGGATAGAAGACTTAATTCTGGAGATTACTAGTGACCATCATGCTGTTAAATCTTGTAGACATTTTAAAACTTCATTCCCTTAAAATTTCTCAGCAGCATTCAGCACCAGACCTCTTTCTTGTTGGAGCACTATTCTCACTTGGTTTCCAGGATACCACACTCTCCTAGCTTTTCTCCTTGGCCTCCATATACATTCATCCTCCTCTACTCAGCCTTTGACTGCTGGCCTCCTCAAGCTCAGTCAGGCCCTTTTCTGTGATCCCTCCCTGGCCATGCCCTTGGCTTCCATTACCATCTCAGTGTGGAAATTCTCACCTGTTTTTATTTGGAGTTTACATTCTCTCTTCTGAGCTCCAGACCCATATATTGATTGTCTATCTCTACTTCCCTTTTGAGTATCTTGGGAGCACCTAAATACAACAAATTGAATTCTGATCTTTCCTCTCTTCCCCCAGGATAGAGGTAGATTTAAGAAAGGGAGAGCAGAATGGTCAGGAAAAGGAAACAGAAACATTAAGGACAATTTTATACAGTGACAGGTGATTTCCAGGACAGAGATATGCTACTCTGAAGTGATGCCATAGACTTCTCTTTCAAAGAACTCCACTGGTTGATAAGCCCCACTAACAAGAACTAGATTCAATCTAGAATTACTCTGCTTGATTATCTGTCTGTGAACCACCATTATGGTCCTCTCCCTAAACTTGGGTGTGGGAGCAGTGGAGTCTGCACTGTGCTTAGTGGAAGTCCCTCAGTGCTGCTGGGCTTAGGTCAACCCCCACTACAGACAGGGAAGCTCTCCTGAGTCTCTCAGACACGTGTGATTCAGTGTGTAGCTTGGTTTAAAGAAAGGAATCAAAATCTAAAAGGTTGACAGCTACTGTTCTACAGTTTCTCACAAAATCTAACCATGCAATTGTAAGGCACAGTTTATGACATTAAGCCAACATTAGCAATATTATGAACTCCATCATGTATGGGTAATAAACCAATTTTTAGCAAACAATTCCATCAGGAATTTTTTGTCCTAAAGTTTATCAAAGTGAAGTTTCAAGATTGTATATTCTTTTTTTTTTTTAAAGATTTTATTTATTTATTTGACAGAGATAGAGACAGCCAGTGAGAGAGGGAACACAAGCAGGGGGAGTGGGAGAGGAAGAAGCAGGCTCATAGCAGAGGAGCCTGATGTGGGGCTCGATCCCATAACGCCGGGATCACGCCCTGAGCCGAAGGCAGACGCTCAACCGCTGTGCCACCCAGGCGCCCCCAAGATTGTATATTCTAATCTGAAAATCTGTTGCTAAATTTCTGTGTTTAATTAAACAAATGCCAGGAGTTCTTCTGGACTCTATTTTGCTATATTGGGGAAGAAAACACCAATAAAAAGTAATGCTAACTCTAGCCTCTGAAGTAGCTAATTTACATAATCGGATTGCAAAAGCTAATTGTTCCTTGTCATGTGTCATTTCCTCCTCTGGCTATTCTTCTGTCTCCTTACTTGAAAAATAAGAAAATTGACGTGAGGTGACCCAAGCCTCCTCTCACTTGTAATATTCTATAGTTTTAATAAAATAAATTACAAACCTCTGCAAACCACCAATCACTCCTCAGTGCCTGAAAACAAAAGAATATACCTATTTGTCTAGTTTCTCTCTCTCTCTTTCTCTCTCTCTTTTTGTTTTAGTCAGGTATGTTGAGGTATAATTCACAAATAATAAAATTTACCTTTTTCAGTGAACATTTTTGCAAGTTTTCACAAAGTACAAAACACCAACACAGTGAAGGTAGAGAAAAGTTCTAGAGACCATAAAACATGCCTCCCTGAAGTCACTCCCCACCCCCACACTCCCATTCCTTGGCAAACACTGCTTTCTGTTCCAATAGTTTGCCTTTTACAGAATGTCACATCAATGGAATCATATAGTATGTAGCCTTTTCAGACTGCCTTCTTTCACTAGACTAATGCATCTGACCTTCATCCATGCTCTTGTGTATATCAGCAGTTTGTTTCTTTTTAGAGATGAGTAGTATTCCCTGGGGTGAATATATAACAATTTGTTAGATGGATAAAATCTATCAGTTGAAGGACATTCAGATTGTTTAGATGATTATTAAAAAGGCTTCTGTGTGAATATAATTATCATTTCTGTTGAAAAAATGCCTAGTAATGGGTTGTATGGTAGGTTTATGGTTAATTTTATAAGAAATAAGAAACTGCCAAACTGTTTTCCAGGTGTACCATTTTGCATTCCCATAAGCAATATATGAGTGCTCTGGTTGTAGTGTATTCTTGTCAACACTTAGTATTGTCAGTATTTTTTCCCATTCTAACAGGTATATGATGGTATCATATTGTGGTTTTAATCTGTATTTTCCTAATGACTAATGACTCGAGCGTTTTTCAATGTGCTTTTTGCTATCCACATCTCTTTTTGGTAAAATGTCTGTTTAATTTTTAAAAAATTAAACCTACAGTGTCCTGTAGGTTTCTTTTCTTATTATTGATGGTTTAGGGTTCTTTATATATTCTGGATACAAATCTTTGTTGATATGTAATTTGCAAATATTTTCACCCAGTTTGTGGTTTTTTATTTCTTTAACTGTGTCTTTCGAAGAGCAAAAGTTTTTAATTTTCAAGAAGTTCATCAATTTTGTCTTTTATGGTTATGTTTTTGATATTTTATATGACAGCTTTACCTAAACCAAGGGCATATTTTCTCCTATGTTTTCTTCTAGAATTTTTATAATTTTAGAATATACATATAGGTCCATGACCAATTTCTAGTTAACTTTTAGGCATGGTGTGAGGTATAGATAAAGATTATTTTGTGTATAGATATCCAATTATTTCAGCACAATATAGTGAAAATTTTATCCACTCTTCACTGAATTACTTTTGTGCTTTTGTAAAAAATTAATTAACCATGTGGGGTTGTATTTCTGGATTCTCTATTCTGTTCTATGGACCCATGTGTCTATACTTACTATACTGTACTGATTACTCTAACTTTACAGTAAAGGCTTGAAATCACATAGTGTGAGTTTACTAATTTTGTCTTCTTCAAAATTGTTTTTAAAACATTTTTATTATGGGGGCGCCTGGGTGGCGCAGTCGTTAAGCGTCTGCCTTCGGCTCAGGGCGTGATCCTGGTGTTCTGGGATCAAGCCCCACATCAGGCTCCTCCGCTGGGAGCCTGCTTCTTCCTCTCCCACTCCCCCTGCTTGTGTTCCTTCTCTCGCTGGCTGTCTCTCACTCTCTGTCAAATAAATAAATAAAATCTTAAAAAAAAAAACAAAACATTTTTATTATGATAAAGTATACTTAACAAAATTTGCCATTTTAGCCATTTTTAATTGTATAGTTCAGTGGTACTAAGTACATTCATATTGTTGTGCAATCTTCACGGTCTATCTCCATAACTTTTTCATCTTTTCCAGCTGAATCTCTGTACTCATTAAACAATGACTTCCCATTTTCCACTCCCCCAGCCCCTGGCACCCACTATTCTACTTCCTGATTCTATGAATCTGATTATTCTAAATACCTCATTTGAGTGGAATCACATACATTTGTCTTTTTTTTTTTTTTTACTGTATTCTTGTTTCTTGGCTTTAAATATTAAGTTTTAGAATCAGCTTGTCTATTCTACAAAAATTTCTTCTGGGATTTTGATTAACAATGTATTGAATATAAGTATCAATTTGGGGAAGAATAGACATCCTAACAATATCAAATCTTCCAATGCATAAACCCTATTACCCCATTTATTTAATTTTAAAAATTTCTTTCATCTGTGTTTTGTAATTCTCAGCATACAAATCTTATCCATATTTTGCTAGACTTTTACGTAAATACTTCATGTCTCTTGGTGCCATTACAAACAATATTATTTTTATTTCACACCAGCTTCCATTTAGTCAGTATTGTTCTGGTTTATGCTTTTTCCTTCTTTTATTTTCAAAGTCCCTCAATTTTTTCTTTTATGTCTTTTGTAAGCAGATTATAGATGATCGTTTTAAAAATACAACTTGAAATTGTCTATTAACAGTAGAGTTTAATGTCCACAGTCAGTGAAATTACCGAAATATTTTGGTGGACTTCAATCTTATTTTTCTCTAAGATGATTTATACTGGTTATGGAGTTCAATCTCCCATGACCTGCCAATCATTTTGTCAGTAAAATGGCCTCTTGAGCTCTGACACCCATAACAAAGCCCTACAAGAATGTTGTGGTTTTAAGAATATAAAAGATGTACGATTCCATTAAGGCCAATTGTTCTTGTTAAACAAAATGCCCCAGTTGGGTGAAGAGGGCACTTTTGAAGAAGCGTGAGCCAGTACTGGGTATCAGGTCCCAGAAGGGTGAATAGTACCTCTCAGCATTGAAGCTCCCAGGGAAGGGTGTCAAGTTCAAGTGGAATGGGGAGGCATCTGTGTAGGAGAGAAGGTGGTGGTAGAAGTATGAGAGTGGAAACATGAAGGGGATTGATCGAATAAGTAGAGGAAAGAGTAATGGGAACCAAGTTCCTCATGTCAAGGGATATATATATATATATATATATATACACACACATATATATATATAAAATCAAGTTAAACCCCGTCATATTGGATTGAATTTAAAATTTGTATGAACCCCTGGTGTTGCATGTGTGTACATGGGTAGGTAGAGAAATAAATGTTCATACAAAGGTGTGTGTGTGTGTGTGTGTGTGTGTTACATCCTCTGACTGGGTCTGGGAGTAGCAGCACATCAACAGCAACGAGCATGTTTGACACTTGACTCTTAGCTTCTAAATACCATTCCCCACTTAAAGGAACAAGAGCTCCTTGGAGAGACAGCTAATTTCAGGGCCAGAATAAGGAAAGAGCATCATGGGCCTGGAAGATCTTGCGCCAGAAGACAAGGAAGGGCTCAAAGAACAATGAGGATAGGTCAAAAGACAGAAAAGCCAGCTAAAAAGGCCTCCCAGAAGCCAAATTAGATTCAAAATGAAAATCAAAGGAAATGACAGTAATGGATTATGAAAGCCCATTATATAAAATTAGAAATTGTGAGTCCATACAGGCATGCAAAAATAAATGAATGAATGAAAGGGCTGATGAAAACAAGATCTTTACATAGTTTGAAACTGTCTCCTTACAAATTAATCATAACTGTAAATGGGAAAATAGCAATTTTACAGTGAAGAAGCCTGGCCCTTTAATTAAGTGCTCAAAGTTGTAGGCCAAGCAAAAATTTGCTGCGTTGTTGAAAGTCCTGAATTCCAGAGGGTGGGAACAGAGGGTTTCTGGAGTTGGGGAAGGATGAGGTAGGAACAGGATAGTGCATGAACAGGGCCTCAGAGCATCTGAGTGCAGGAAATGAGCAATGGGGAGGCAAGGGTTTCTCATGGTGACCAAAATCAATTGGGATGAAAGGAAAATGGGCATGAACTGCAGTGGACTTGAGGCAGATGGTGGAAGTATATCTGTGACAGTGAGGGGGCAGTAAGAAGGTGAGTGCCTGATGTTCCCTACTGACTCTTGTTTATGAGGGAAGGGTCTGCAGCAGCATGGCCATAAGCTCTATGCACTCTGTGTGGGTCCATTCCTGACCATTGCGAGATGGAGCAGACTTGCTCTGGATTCCTGGGGCTCTCTCTCGAGTCTTGCCGATTGCACTGTGGTTCCTTCACTTTTACTCCACTGAATCTTATGAATTGCAGCGTGCTCTTTCATGCTTCCATGCATTTGCTCATGTTGGTGACTAATAATGTTCTTATTTTAACTTACACAGCTAATTCTTATTAATCCTTCAAGACTCATTTCAGTTATTCCTGTACATAGTACCCTGTGCATAGCTCTATATTAGCACATATATAGTTACTAATACATGAGCCTGCTTGTCTCTACACAAAATATCGGTTACTCCACTTTCAGAAGTAGAGTAAGAAGTTCAGATACCCTGAGATCACATGTGGGAGAGACTAATAACAGACTATCTAGTTGTCAATTCCAACTGAGTCCAGCTTTCTAGCCATCCCTGCACTGGCACAAGATATATAAATGAAGTCACCTTGAACCCTTCAAACGAGCCCTAATACCAGTTAATTATATGAGTGACCTCAACTGACCTCATGAGGAGCAGGACTACCTAGCTGACCCCTGCCCCATTTTTTTTAACCTACAAAATCAAAAGTTATGATAACAGCTTTTGATTTAAGCCATTCATTTTTAGAGTGATATGTTTTATAGCACTAGATACCTGGAATACTTCTTGCAAGCAGGGATTAACCACATCTATTCTCACCTCTTGATTTAATATCTGATGCATGGAAGTGCTTATTACATGGTTGAACTATTAAATGATCTGTTTCCAGAAAAATATCAGAAGTTCAGCCGATAAAACTCAGTATCATTTAGGTCCTACATTATGCCACACTCTCAGCTTAATGTTTATATGACATCTCAACTCTGGCTTTCCTTCCTTTGGTGTATCCTCTGCTGTCAATTCCAACGTGACCGTACCATCACACATTCATGCTTTTGGCAAATATCAACCAAGTGCCAGATTTCGACTCTTTTCTGCTCCCACCACTCACTCCAAGTGGGCTCAACACCTCTGAGCAACAGCAAGGGGCAGGGACAGCAGTCCCAGTAGGATGATGGCTTGATTAAATCCTCAGGTAGTTTATAGGAACACCAGGAAGATGAACTCTGCAGTTCAAAGTCCCTTCCATAACAAGCATGAGAGACTATGGACTCTGAGAAACAAACTGAGGGCTTCAGAGGGGAGGGGGGTGGGGGAATGGGATAGGCTGGTGATGGGTAGTAAGGAGGGCACGTATTGCATGGTGCACTGGGTGTTATACGCAACTAATGAATCATCGAACTTTACATCAAAAACCGGGGATGTACTGTATGGGGACTAACATAATATAATAAAAAAATATTATTATAATAAAAAAACAAAAAAAAAAACCCTAAGTCCCTTCCATATAATGTCAGTAGGTAGAATGAGTAGGACGATGTCATGACTCAAATTCTTCCCCCTAAAGAGTTGAGGGAGAATTTCCAAACCACTTCCAAATCACTCTTCATCTTCCCCAAACTGGCGTTAACAGGTCGAGTGTTGCTCTGGCCCTTAATCATCATTTTCTTAGTTGTAGGCTTAGCATTTACAGCTAGAATAATCCAAGTAGAACATGATTTAATCAGCTGTTCCTGGAACTTAAATTCATTTGGTCAATTTCCTATTGTTTTTGACTTTCTTCATTCTGGAGGTCAAAAGATTGCAAAATACTTGATAGTTCTGCAAGTCTTTCTTTCTTTCTTTCTTTCTTTCTTTCTTTCTTTCTTTCTTTCTTACTTTCTTTCATTTCTTAAAGTTTAATTAACTTATATATCCTTTTGAATTTATCACATTAATTTTGTTTCAAGTAACTAACTTTGATAATTTTCCTTTTTTGTATGAAATAAATTACTCTCTGTCTTCCTTCTCTGGTCAGCACTGTCCCCACTCAACACCTTCTAAAGACTAGCTGGGTGTAATAAGGAAAAACTCAGTTTTTTTCTTCCTGTGTATGGAAAAACTAAGCTTTCCCCATTATGGCTTTCTTTCCTGTGAGGCTTCTGTACTTTACACAGAACACTTCATTGTCAACATTTCTGGTCACCTGATGTGTGGAGGTTTTCCCCACACCCAGCAATCCTTAGTTAGACACAAGAGGGTGTCAGAGAATTCAACTCAATTCTGACACCATCTACCCAGAGATACCATCAAACGCCACAGACTAAGGGTTTGGTCCCACAAGACTGTCCTGTCCCCCCCACCTTCAGATGCCAGTCACAAGTCCAGGTTGTCACCTGTGCTTCTGATTAGCCAGCTATTTACCAGAGGGTCCAACAATCCCCTTACTGGGTTTGACTGAATCGCTAAAGCAGCTCATAGAACTCAGGGAAGCACTTATATTAACAGTGTATTAAAGAATTTGGTGAAGGATACAGATGAACAGCCAGATGAAAAGATATATAGGATGCAGTCTGGGAAGGTCCAGAGTGCAGGAATTTCTGTCTCTGTGGAGCTGGGGTATCTCACTCTCCCAGTGTGCATGTTTTTGCTAACCTGGAAGCTCCCCAAACCCCTGCTAGTGGGATTTATGTAGGCTTCCTCATGTAGGCATGAGCAATTATTAACTCCGTTTCCAGCCCCTCTCCCCTCTTTGGAGGATGGGGGGATGGGTAGAGCTGAAAATTCTAAGCTTCTAATTATGGCTGGGTGTTTCTGGTGACTAGCCCCATGCAGGAGTCATCCAGGAGCTCACCCAGAGTCACCTCATCAGAACAAAAGATGCTCCTAGTGCTCTAATCACCCAGAGAATTACAAGCGTTTTAGGAGTTCTGTGCCAGGAACTGGGGGAAAGGGCCAATATATATTTTTTCGATTATCTTGCACTGGGGATGGATGGCACATTAATTTCATCTTGCTTACTGTATTAGTTTCCTATAGCTGCTGTAACAAATTACTACATATTTAGTGGCTTAAAACAATACAAATTTATTATCCTACAGTTCTGGAGGTTGGTAGGGCTGCATTGTTCCTGGAGGCTGTAGGGGAGAATCTTTTTTCTTGCCTTTTCCAGCCTCTAGGGGCTGCCTGCATTTCTTGGCTCATGTCCCACATCACTCAGACTCTGCTTCTGTCATCACACCCCCTTCTCTGACTCTGACCCTCCTGTCTCCCTCTTACACTGGGCCCACCTGGATGATCCAGGATAATCTCTCCATTTCAAGACCCTTAACTAAATCACATCTGCAGTATCTCTTTAGCTATGTAAGGTCACACATTCACGTGTTTGGGGCATTATGATATAGACATCTTTGGGGCCATTATTCAGCCTACCACACTTAGCAATTGAGAATTAAGTGGTAGAAGCTGCTGCGGTTCTTGTCAAGCTTTAATGTGTATTTAAATCAGCTGGGATCTAGTTAAAAGGCAACTACTAGCCAGTGGGTCTGGGGCGGGACCTGAGAGTGTACATTTGTAACCAGCTCCCAGGTGATGCTGTTGCTACTGCTCCAGATACCACACTGAATGGCAAGAGTTGAGCAATGATTCTGACTCTTGGCTGCACACTGGAATCAAGGAGTTGTAAGAACTGCTGATGCCCAGTCCCTCCCCTTAGAAGCTGTGTTTAACTTGCTGTAGTGTATGGCCTTGGCATTGGGATTTTTAGAAGCTTGAGACCCTTGAATGTTGTGTGAGAAGTTCCTTAGGTCTAAGTCTGGCTGAGGGGGAAAAGGTGCAATTGTTAATTAGTAACATTTACCACTGGCTAGAATTTGGGGTTGATGGATGATTATCATGTTTTTGCACATCTGGCTACCTGGTGACTTGCCCTGGGCTAGGGATGCCTGGGTGGCTCAGTTGACTAAGCATCTGCCTTTGGCTAAGGTCATGATCTCAGGGTCCTGGGATTGAGTCCCACATTGGTCTCCTTGCTTGGTGAGGAGCCTGTTTCTCCCTCTGCCTGCTATTCCCCCTGCTTGTGTGTGCTCTCTCTCTCTCTCTGACAAATAAATACATAAAATCTTAAAAAACAAAAAGACTTGCTCTGGGCTGCAAGCAAAGATGAATGAGATTTAGTCCTTGCAGATATTCCACATATTGTGCTCAGGGAAGGGAGCCTAGTCTATGAGCCCTCTGCCCACTCATTTGTATAGTTCTATCTGGAAGTATTCACAATTCAGTGGAGAAGATAAGTATAACATAATAACAGATGTATCATATAGAGAGCAGTGTAGGGTTGGAGGAGCTTAGACTTGTACCTTATTAGAGTGGCTCTTCAACTAAACAGTGTAGGAATAAAATAAGAAAATATTGGAATTTTTGTGTTTATGAGATGATAACAAAATCAAATACATTAGAAAAATTACCTGGTTCAATAAATTTTAATTTATGTAGACTGACTCAGAAACAGCAGGTATTTACCCCGAAGATACAGATGTAGTGAAGAGAAGGTCCATATGCACCCCAGTGTTCATAGCAGCATTGTCCACAATAGCTAAATTGTGGAAGGAGCCGAGATGCTCTTCAACAGATGACTGGATTAAGAAGATGTGGTCTATATAAACAATGGAATATTACTCAGCCATCAGAAAGAACGATTTCACAACATTTGCAGCAACATGGACTAGACTGGAGGAGATTATGCTAAGTGAAATAAGTCAAGCAGAGAAAGACAATTGTCATATTGTTTCACTCATTTATGGAGCATAAGAAATGGAAGATCGGAAGGAGAGAAGGGAAGAATGGAAGGGGGGGGTAAACAGAAGGGGGAATGAACCGTGAGAGACTATGGACTCTAGGAAACAAATTGAGGGCTTCAGAGGGGAGGGGCATGGGGAGATTGGGATAGGCCGGTGATGGGTATTAAGAAGGGCATATATTGCATGGTGCACTGGGTGTTATACGCATGTAATGAATCATGGAACTTTACATCAAAAACTAAGGATGTACTGTATGGTGACTAACATAACATAATAAAATTATTATAAAAAAAGAAAGATTAAAAAAGAAAGAAACAGCAGGATCTATTATATTCTAGGTTCTATTGCAGTCACACACAGAAAACTGAAGTCACTAAAACTTTAAGAAAGTTAGGTCCTAGTCTCCATCACACATAGTCCTAACTTACATACAAATTAGGTCCAAATATCTTTTGAATAAAATCCCCTTCCCAGCTTTAAGTAGCAGAAAATGTGATGTGAAACAATAAACTTATGCCAACACTCTAAAGACTAAGAATGAAAATGTCTACGTTTTTCTGAACATCTGAAACTTGACTTTTAATAATAAGACAATTTATTAAAAATGCTAAAGACCAAATATACATTTTTATTATTGAACTAGTCTTTAAAATTTTATTCTTTTTAAACTGAATGCATGAGACAACTTAAAGTCATTGGTAGTGATCAAAAGTAATAATATAAAATTATTTTTTCCAGTTCCAACCTGATTTATCAGCCATAATCAGTCTTCTTTCTGAGGACCAAAGGGTCTGGACCCCACATCTAGCACCCCAAATTTTAAGACCCCCATGTGAGGGATGGGCCCCCTAAAATACTTATCTCTGAAAACCAGTGGGACTTCATCCCTGAGCCTCACAAGACTATAGCAAACAAAGAAGCAGTTCTTAATAGGTGCATGAACATTCAACATGACCATCCCCCAGGGCTCACTGCAGCAGGACTAAATGGGCAAAAATGCCCATTTCCCAGTCTCTCCCTGGAAGAGAGTCATCTGCATGCTTTAAAAGCTACTGCCTTTTTTCATGTGTCTGTTGGCCATTTGCAAATCTTCTTTGGAGATGTGTCTGTTCATGTCTTCTACCCCAAAAATACAGATGTAGTGAAAAGACGGGGTATCTGCATCCCAGTGTTCATAGCAGCAATGTCCACAATAGCCAAACTGTGGAAGGAGCTGAGATGTCCTTCAACAGATGATAAAGAAGATGTGGTTCATATATACAATAGAATATTACTCAGCCATCAGAAAGGATGAATACCTACCATTTACATTGACTTGGATGGAACCAGAGGGTATTACACTAAGTGAAATAAGTCAATTAAAGAAAGACAACTATCATATGGTTTCACTTATAGGTGGCATATAAGAAATAGCACAGAGGATCATAGGGGAAGGGAGGGAAAACTGAATGGGAAGA
Organism: Ursus maritimus; assembly: GCF_017311325.1. NCBI lineage: Eukaryota > Metazoa > Chordata > Mammalia > Carnivora > Ursidae > Ursus > Ursus maritimus. The sequence continues at coordinate 4,764,076 of NW_024423344.1, read as the reverse complement.
AATCAGAGAGGGAGACAAACCATGGAAGACTCTTGACTCTGGGAAACAAACTGAGGGTTGTGGATGAGAGGTTGGGATAACTGGGTGATGGGTATTAAGGAGGGCTGGTGATGTGATGAGCACTGGGTGTTATATGCAACTAATGAATCATTGAACACTACATCAAAAACTAATGATATACTATATGTTGGCTAATTGAATTTAAATAAAAAAAATAAAACTTACTGCCTGAGAGCCAGACTTCTAATTTAGCACACATCTAGGGTCTGGCCATGATTTTCCCCAGAGTTCAGCAGCGAAGCCAGTGGACACCTCTCCTACCTTCTTCCTCAAGTCTTCCAAAATAATAAAAGCAAGATATTAGTATCATCTCAGAAGGAACTTATATACACATTTGGCTCCCCAGATTCTATGATTTCTATCCCAGGATGAGCCCCCAGATTGCCTGGCTCTGATAGCCAAAAGGGCTTGCATTCAAAAATCTTGGAGGACCATACAAACAAAGAAGCAGGTTTTAAGGGGCTCAGGAGTGCCCTCCCATGGCTAACCACCTAGACCCGCACAGAGGGAGCAGACCAGAATGCCCATTTCCCAGTTTCTCCCTGGAAAGGGTTTAACTACATACTTTCCCTGCTGCTACCTGAGGGTCTAGCTTTTAATCAACATGTATTTAGGTGCTAAAGTCTTTATGGGGTGCCTGGATAGCTCAGTTGGTTAAGCATCGGCCTTTGGCTCAGGTCATGATCCCAGGGTCCTGGGATGAAGACTCACATGGGGCTCCTTGCTCATCATGGAGCCCGCTTCTCCCTCTCCCTCTGCCTGCAGCTCCTCCTCCTTGTGCTTTCTTCCTGTCAAATAAAATAAATAAAATCTTAAAAAAATAAAGTTTTCCCCTTTAGGATATTGATAGGTTTTGGCATATCCTCAACTACCAAGAGCTAATAAGAACACTGATGGTTATTTGGACAATAACAAAAGTTTGAGAGACAGCTAAAAGCTCCAGCTGTGTTGGTTGACAAGGTTCGTTTCCTACACAAGACCATTCTGTCAAGACTGGGAGAGATGGCTGTTTTATCTAATATGCAGAAATTCAACACAGAAACTCGAAGAAAATGAAGAAAAATAGAATTATGTTCCAAACAAAAGAACAACATAAATCTCCAGAAACAGATTCTAATGAAATACAGTTAAGTAATTTACTTTTTTTTTTAAAGATTTTATTTATTTATTTGACAGAGATAGAGACAGCCAGTGAGAGAGGGAACACAAGCAGGGGGAGTGGGAGAGGAAGAAGCAGGCTCATAGCAGAGGAGCCTGATGTGGGGCTCGATCCCATAACACCAGGATCACGCCCTGAGCCGAAGGCAGATGCTTAACCGCTGTGCTACCCAGGCGCCCCAAGTAATTTACTTGATAGAAAGTTCAAAGTAAATTATAAAGATGCTCACTGAAGTCAGGAAAGCAATGCATTTCAACACAGAGATAATATATATATATTAAAAAGTACCAAACAGAAGTCACAGACAGAAGAGTATAATAGCTGAACTAAAAAAATTCAGTAGAGGAGCTTCAACAACAGACTAGATCAAGCTGAAGAAAAGATCAGCAAGCTCAAAGACAGAACAGTGGGATTAATTTAATCAGAGGAGCAAAAAAGTTAAAAAGAGTGAAGATAGCTTCAGGGAATTATGGCACATCATCAAGTGGGCCAATGTATACCTTATAGGCATCCCAGAAGGAGAAGAGAGACAGAAAGGGGCAGAAAGCTTATTCAAAGAACTAATGGCCGAAAACTTTCCTAACCTGAGGAAAGAAACAGACATTCAGATCCAAGAAGCTCAAAAATTACCAAATAAGATGAATCCAAAGAGACCCACATAGAGAGACACTGTAATTAAACTGTCAAAAGTTAAAGACAAGGAGAGAATCTTAAAAGTAGGAGAAAAGCAACCTATTGCATACAAGGGTACTCTCATAAAACTATAAACAGATTTTTTATCAGGTACTTTGTAGGCCAGAAGGGAGTGGGATAATATATTTAAAGTGCTGAAAGAGAAAAACTTCCAACCAAGAATACCCTTCTTGGTGAAGTTGTTCTTCAGAATTGAAGGAGGGATAAAGAATTTATTGACAAACAAAAGCTGAAGGAGTCCATCAGCCCTAGACTGGACTTTTTAGAAGTACTAAAGGGAGTTCTTCAACCTGAAACAAAAAGGGGCTAATTAGTAACAGGAAAATATATGAAAGTATAAAACTCACTGCTAAAGTAAATATATGGTACATTTAAAATAGTCCAATATAATGGTGGTGAGTAAATCACATAACTCTAGAATGAAGGTTAAAAGACAAAAGAAGTAAAAATAACTACAACTAGAATAATTTGTTAATGAACACACAATGTAAAAAGATGTAAATTGTGTCATCAAAAAGATAAAATATTGGGGGAGGACTGTAAAATGTAGAGCTTTTGTATGCATTGAAGTTGTGATTAGTTTGAAACAAGACTTATAGATAGGGCTTCTGGGGAAGACGGCAGAATGAGAGGACCCTAAAATCACCTCATCCTACAAATACAACTAGGTAACATTCAAATCAGAGCAAACAACTCAGAAAAGGACCCAAACACTGGCCAAAAAAATTCCCCAACTAAAATGTAGAGAAGAGGCCACATCAAAGAAGGCAGATAGGGTGAGCACTCAGTAAGAACTTAAACATCATGGGTCTGATCACTAGAGGAAGGGAGCCACAGGTGTGGAGATGGGCAAGAAACAGACTAGCACACCAGGGAGCCTACAATGGAGCGAGCAATCCCCATAGCATTTGGCTTTGAAAATCAGAGGGCCTGAATTTTGTGAGTGCTTACAATCAGTGGGACTTAAAGCCTGGAACTTTAAAAATCAGCTGGTGGCTCTGAGAGAGCCCAGAGGATGATACGAAGCTGAGCCCCTGTCTTTAAAGAGACAGCAGAGCAAAGAGCCCATGGATATACACAGCTTGGAGGTAGCAGTTTGAAAGGTGCCTGGGGTTAATGGGAGAGAGATTAAGTTACTAACTTCAGATTTTGCTGAGGGACTTCTCCAGAACAAAGGGGCTGACAGGCACTATTTCCCTCCTTTGCCTCTCATAAACACACAACCACTTGTAGGACCAGGCATGATGTGGGCACTTAGTACCTAACTTGCTTATACTGCACCCTGACTCCTAGAAACCAGACTTGCCTCAGTCTTGGTCTGTGGATCCCCTCCCCCAGAAGACTCACACAAACCTTGCCAACACTGCACCTCCTGACCTCTGCAGTGGATGCATGAACCTTGTTAAAACTGTACCCCTGCCCAGGCATGCTTTGTTGAGCAGCCCCTGCCGGCCAGTCTCCCCAGGGGAAGAAGAACAGTGCCACCTAGTTAAAAGTGAATGTTCTTCCCACTAGGTTCAAGAGCAAGAGGTGTAGCTGACTTTCCTAACACAGAGAAACAGACATGGAGAGTCAGGCAAAATGAGACAGAAGAATATGTTGCAAATGAAAGATAGGACAAAACCACAGCATGAGTGAAATGGATATAAGTAACATGCCTGACAAAGAATTTAAAATAATGATCATAATGATAGTCACTGGACTTGAGAAAAGAGTGGAGGACATTCTTGAGACCCTTAATACAGAGATAAAAAAGAATCAATCAGCGATGAAGAACACAATAAATGAAATTAGGAATATACATGATAGAATGATTGGCAGGCTGGAAGAAGCAGAGGAATGAATTAATGAACTAGAAGACAGAGTAATGGAAAGTAATCAAGCTGAACAAATGAGAGAAAAAAAAGAATTATGCAAAATGAGAGTAGACTTAGGGAACTCAGTGACTCCATGAAGAGCAATACCATTTGCATTATAGGGATCCCAGAAGGAAAAGAGAGTTAAAAGGGGGCAGAACACTTATTTGAAGGATTAATAGCTGAAAACTTCCTTAATCTGGGGAAGGAAATGGATATCTAAATCTAGGAGGCACAGAGATCCCTCAACAAAATCAACCAAAAGAGGTCCATACCAAGATAGTAATAAAAATGGCAACAAGTAATGATAAAGAAAAAAATTAAAATCAACAAGAGAAAAGGAGACAGTTCCGTACAAGGGAAACCCTTTAAGGCTATCACTGGGTTTGTCAGCAGAAACTTTGCAAGACAAAAGGCAGTGGCATGATATATTCAAAGTGCTGAAAGGGAAAATTTCTACAGCCAAGAATACTCTATCCAGCAAGGGTATTCATTCAGAATAGAAGGAGAGAGAAAGAGATCCCCCAGACAAATAAAAACTAGAGGAGTTCATGACCACTAAAACAGCCCTAACAAAAATATTAGAGGGGACTCTTAAAGTAGGAAAAGAAAGATCATAAGAGAGATTTTGAAAAGTAGGAAACACAAAAGCAGTAAAAATAAGTATTTCTGTAAAAAATCAGTCAAGGAATTCACCAAATAAAAGAATGTAAAATATGACACTATGTACCTAAAACATGTTGGGGTGGGGAGAGGAATAAAGAACAGGTTTGAACTTAAGCAACCATCAACTTGTTATAGACTGTAATATGCAGAAGATGTTATATACACAGCTAATGGTAACCACAAATCAAAAACCACTAATAGGTATGCAAAGAATAAAGGGAAAGGAATCCAAGTACATCACTAAAGAAAACCAGCAAACCTGGAAAGAGAAGAAAGTATCAGAAAAAAAACTACAAAAACAACCACAAAACAAGTAAAAAATAGCAATAATACATATCTGAAAATATATTTGTCAATAATTACTTTAAATGGAAGTGGACTAAACACTTCAATGAAAAGAGATAGGGTGAAAGAGTGGATTAAAAAACAAGACCCATCTATATATTGCCTACAAGAAACTTGTTTCAGACCTAAAGACACTTGCACATTGAAAGTGAGGGGATGTAGAGACATTTATCATGAAAAGAGATGTCAAAAGAAAGCCAGAATAACAATACTTATATTGGACAAAACAGACTTTAAAACAAAGACTGTAACACTACGTAATAATAAAGGGGACAACCCAGCAAGAAGAAATAACAATTGTAAATATTTATGCACCTGATATGGGAGCACCCAAATACATAAAACAGTTAATAACAAACATAAAGGAACTAATCAATAGTGATAGAACCATAGTAGGGGAGTTTAACACCCTGCTTGCATTGATAAATAGATCATCCAAACAAAAAAACCAGCAAGGAATAGTGGCTTTGAATGGCATTTTGAACCAGATGGATTTTATAGGCATATTCAGAAAATTCTATCCTAAAACAGAATACACATTTTTTTCAAGTACACAAAGAACATTCTCTAGAATAGATCACATACAAGGCAAAAAAGAAGCTTGACAAAATGAAAAAAGATCAAAGTCATACTATGCATCTTTTCTAACCACAATGCTATGAAACTAAAATCAACCATAAGAAAAAATCTAGAAAGACCACAAATAAATGGAGGTTAAATTACATGCTACTAAAAAAATGAATGGGTCAAACTGGAAAGCAACGAAGAAATCAAAAATGAAAACAAACCGTCCAAAACCTTTGGGATTCAACAAAAGCAGTTCTAAGAGGGAAACAAAACCCAAAATCAGTAGAAGGAAGGATATAATAAAGAATGGAACAGAAGCAAATGATATAGTAACTAAAAACCAATAGAACAGATCAATGAAACCAGGAGCTGGTTCTTTGAAAAGATCAACAAAATTGATAAACCTCTAGTCAGAAACATAAAAAAAAGAGAAAGGACTTAAATAAATAAAATCATAAATGAAAGAGGAAAAATAATAACCAACATCACAGAGATACAATTATAATAAGAGAATATTATAAAAAATTATATGCCAACAAATTAGATAACCTAGAACAAATGGATAAATTCCTAGAAACATATAAACTAACAAAACTGAAGCATGAAGAAATAGAAAACTTGAACAGACTGATTGCCAGCCAGGAGACTGAATCAGTGATGAAAAACTCACAACAAACAAAAGTCCAGGACCACACAGCGTCACAGACAAATTCTACCAAACATTTAAAGACGAGTTAATATTTATTCTTCTCAAATTATTCAAAAAAAAAAAATAGAAGAGGAAGGAAATCTTCCAAATTCATTCTACAAGGCCAGCATTACCCTGATATATTCATAAATCAATAAATGTGATACATCACATCAATAAGAGAAAGGATAAGAACCATATGATCATTTGAATAGATGCAGAAAAAGTATCTGACACAGTACAACAGCCATTCATAGTAATAGTCCTCAACAAAGTAGGTCTAGAGGGAAAATACCTCAGCATAATAAAGTCCATATATTTAAAACCCACAATGAACTTCCCGCTCAATGGGGCAAAAAGAGAGATTTCCCCCTAAGGTCAGGAAAAAGACAAGGATGTCCACTCTCACCACTTTTACTCAACATAGTTCTGGAAGTCCTAGCCACAGCAATCAGACAATTAAAAGCTTTCAAACTGGTAAGGAAGAAGTAAAATGGTCACTATTTGCAAATGACATGATACTATATATAGAAAACCCAAAAGACTCCACCAGAAAACTACTAGAACCGATAAATAAATTCAGTAAAGTTACAAGATACAAAATCAATGTGCAGAAATCTGTTGCATTTCTATACACTAAAAATGAAGTCCCAGAAAGAGAAATTAAGAAAACAATCCCATTTAAAATTACATAAAAATAATAGGGTACTTAGGAACAAATCTAATCAAAGAGGTGATAAACCTGTACTCTGAAAACTATAGATCATTGATGAAAGAAACAAAGATACAAATGTAGTGATTCTAAGGGGCACCTAAATGTTTATAGCAGCAATGTCCACAATAGCCAAAGTATGGAAAGAGCCTAGATGTCCATTGACAGATGAATGGTTGAAGATGATGTGGTATATATGTGTGTGTGTGTATATATATATATATATAGGAATATTATGCAGCAATCAAAAATGAAATCTTGCCATTTACAACAATGTGGATGGAACTAGAGGGTATTATGCGAAGTGAAAGAAGTCAATCAGAGAAAGACAATTATATGATCTCACTGATGTGTGGAATTTAAGAAAAAAGGCAGAGGATCATAGGGGAACAGAGAAAAAAAATGAAACAAGACAAAACCAGAGAGGGAGATAAACCACGAGATTCTTAATCTAGGAAACAAACTGAGGGTTGTTGGAAGGGATGAGGGATGTGGGGATGGACATTGGGGAGGGTATGTGCTGTAATGAGCATTGGGTATTATATAAGACTAATGAATCATAGACCTGTACCCTGAAACAAACAATACACTATATGTTAATTGAATTTAAATAAAAAAAAAATAAATTGATGAACACACACAAAAAAAGAAACTGAAGTTGACGCAAAGAAATAGAAACACATTCCATGCTCATGGATTGGAAGAACAATATTGTTACAATGTCCATATTACCCAAAGCAATCTACACATTTAATGCAATTCTTGTCAAAATACCAATAGTATTTTTTACAGAGCTAGAACAAAATGTCCTAAAATGTATATGGAACCATAAAAGACCCCAAATAGCCAAAACAATCTTGAAATAGGAAAGCAAAGCTGGAGGCATCACCATTCCAGACTTCAAGTTATATAACAGAGCTGTAGTAATCAAAACAGTATGGTACTGGCACAAAAATAGACACATAGATCAATAAAACAGAATAGAAAACTCAAGAAATAACCCACAATTATATGATCAATTAGTCTTTGAAAAATCAGGAAAGAATACCCAATGGGAAAAAGTCTTCAACAAATGGTGTTGGGAAAGCTGGACAATCACATGCAAAAGAATGAAACTGTCTTACACCACACACGAAAATCAATTAAAAATGTGTTAAAGACCTAAATGTGAGACCTGAAACCACAAAAATTCTAGAAGAGAGCACAGGCAGTAATGTCTTCGACATTGGCCATGGCAACATTTTTCTAGATATATCTCCTGAGACAAAGGAAATAAAATAAAAAATAAACTAGTGGGATCATATCAAATAAAAAGCTCTGCACAGTGAAGGAAACAATCAACAAAACTAAAAGACAACCTACTGAATGGGAGAAGATATTTGCAAATGACATATCCAATAAATAGCTAGTATCCAAAATATATAAAGAACTGATACAACTCAACACCCAAAAAACAAATAATCCAATCAAAAAATGGGCAGAAAAGAAGACTAGACATTTCTCCAAAGAAGACACCCAGGTGGCCAACAGACACATGAAAAGACGCTCAATGTCACTCATAAATATCAGGGAAATGCAAAGCAAAACTACCATGAGATAACACCTCGTACTTGTCAGAATGGTTAAAATAAAAAACACAAGAAACAAGAAGGGCTGGTGAGGATGTGGAGAACAAGGAACCCACTTACACTGCTGGTAGGAATGCAAACTGGAGCAGCCATCATGCAAAATGGTATGGAAACAAAACATTAAAAATAGAACTACCCTACAATCTAGTAATTGTACTGCTGGGTATTTACCCACAAAATACAAAAACACTAATTCAAAGGGATTCATGCACCCCTATGTTTATAGCAGCATTAATTGCAATAGCCAAATTATGGAAGCAGCCCAAGTGTCTATTGATAGATGAGTGGATAAAGATGTGGTGTGTATATACAATGGAATGTTATTCAGCCACAAAAATGAATGAAATCTTGCCATTTACAATAACATGGATAGATCTAGAGAGTATAATGTTAAGTGAAATAAGTGAGTCAGAGAAAGACAAATACCATATGGTTTCACTCATATGTGGAATTTAAGAAACAAAACAAATGAGCAAAGGAAAAAAAGAAAGAAAGAGAAAGAGAGAGAGAGAGAGAGAGAGAGAGAGAGAGAGAGACCAAGCAGCAGTCTCTTAACTATAGATGATGGTTACCAGGTGAAAATGGGTGCTGGGATGGGTGAAATAGATGATGGGGGTTGAGGAGTGCAGTTTCATGATGTGCACTGGGTGATGTATAGAATTGTTGAATCATCATACTCTACACCTGAAACTAATATAACATTGCCTATTAACTATATTGGAATTAAAATTTAAGAAAAGATAAAATCTGTAACTTTCTGGACTGTCTTTCATCATGTTGATATTTGTAACTCTTTACGTAAAAAATACATATAACTCTGTACCAAATATTCCTTCCCTAGGGCACCCACTTCTTTCTGAAGACTGTGTATCAGAGGCAGTTGGCCTAACTTGAGCTCCAATAAAACTCTTAACTTTATTTTAAAAAAGTAATAGACTATTATAACTATATGTTTTTTTGTTTGTTTGTTTGTTTGTTTTTTAGAGAGACAGAGAGACTGAGCATGAGCAGGGTGTGGAAGAGAAAATCTTAAGCAAGCTCCACACTCATCATGGAGCCTGACACAGGGCTTGATCTCATGACCTTGAGATCATGACCTGAGCGGAAATCAAGAGTCAGACACTTAACAGACTGAGACAACCAGGCACTGCTATAACTATGCTTTTGTAAGCCTTATGGTAACAAATGCCAAAACCTATAATAGATTCACAAAGGATAAAGGAATCTAAGCAGAACACTATGGAAAATCATTAAATCACAAAAGAAGAAAACAAGAAAGGAGTAAGGGAACCAAAGGAATTACAAAACAACCAGAAAACAACAAAATGACAATCCTAAATCCATACCTACCAATAATTACCTTAAATGTAAATGGACTAAATTTTACAATCAAAAGACACAGAGTGGCTTAATGGATCACACAATAAAACAAGAGTCAACTATATGCTGCCTATAAGAGATTCACTTCAGCTTTAAGGATACATATAGACTGAAATTGGAGGATGGAGAAAGATATTCCATGAAAATGGAAACCAAAAGGAATCAAGGGTAGCTATTGTTATATCAGAAAAAGCAGACTGTAAGTCAAGGACTGTAACAAGAGATGAAGAAGGTCATTATATAATGCTAAAGGGGTCAATTCATCAAGAGGATATCACATTAGTAAATATGCACCCAACATTGCAATACCTATAAATCTGAAGGGAGAAATAGATAGCAATATAATAATGGCAGGGAATTTCAATATTCTACTTTCAACAATGGATGCATCATTCAGACAGAAAATCAATAAGAGAGAAGTTACCCTAATTGTACATTAGAACAGATAAACATTCGATCTGAAAGCAGCAGATTATACATTGTTCTCATGTGGTATATTAAGACAATGGAATATTATTTAGCCTTAAAAAAGAAGGAAATCTTGTCATTTGTAACAACATGAATGGCTTCGGAGGGTATTATGCTAGGTGAAATAGGTCATACAGAGAAAGGCAAATATCACATAGTTTGCCTTTATGTGAAATCTAAAGAGGGGGAAAATCAAATTCATAGAAACAGATCATAGAAAAGTGGTTGCCAGGGGCTGGGGTGTTGGGGGGAAGTAGAAAAAGGCTGGTAAAAAGGTACAAGCTTTTGGTTAAAAGACCTGAACAGAGTCTCAGGATCTACTGTTAACATAGTGACTATAGTTGTTAACACTGTATTCTGTAATTTAAATTTGTTAATAGAGTAGAACTTATTCTCTCTCACACACAAAAGGTAAATATGGGAGGTGATGGATATATTAACTCACTTGGGGGAGTCCCTTCCTGATGTATGTGTACATCATATCATCACACTGTACATTTCAAATATATTTCAATTTTTGTCAATTCTACCTCAATAAGCCTGAAAAAAATTATAGAAAATATTGAGTGTTAGTGAGGAGCACGTGGACACGGAGCAGCTGGAACTCTCATATCTTGCTGGTATAAGTTGGTACAAACACTTTGAAAAAATTGGTAGTTTCTATTAAAGCTGAATATACACATAATGTATGACTCCCGTTCTATTAGAGTCCACACTCAATTCCCACTGCCTCAACTCCCACTTAGTCTCTGCACCATTATCATTCTCCTGAAATTGCTCTCTAGTCCCCAATAACTTTGTTATTAATAAATCCAATGCCCATTCTCAATTCTCATTCTACTGGAAAATTCTGTAGCATTTGAGACTGTTGACCAACCCATAATTCTTAACACTCTACGTACCCTTGAGGCTCAGGACAATTCTGTTTATTTTATTATCTTAGAGTTTTGACCATCACTTTGGCACTTATTTCTCAATAATGTCCTCCTATGCTTTCTAGTTAAATGTTGGTGTTTCTTGGAGTTTCATCCTTGGCATCATGTGTATACTTAATATATGTTAAGCCCTCATACTCATCTTCTTCCACTTCAGTACCCCTCTGTAGTGTTCCCAAAATAATTTCTTTAAATACTAATCTAACATTTCAGGGCTGTGAGATTGAGTCCTGCATTGGGATCTGCACTGAGTGTGGAACCTGCTTACAATTCTCTCTCTCCCTCTCCCTCTGCCCCCTCCCCCCAAATAATAATAATAATCTAACAGTTTACTTTCCTCTTTAAAAACCTGTGATGGTTTTCAACTGGTGTACACAGTAAAATACAAATGAGCTACTGGTACACAAGGCTCTTATACTTGATCCTTGGCTACTTTTACAGCTTTATCTTCCACCCTTCCTATCTGAACCTTATGTTTTAGTGACAATAAACTTCTTACTCAGCAACCTTTCTTCATCCTCATATTGCATCCCCAAATCATCTAAGTGCTGTTGAAGCCTTTTCTGACCTCCTCAGGCCATTGTAAGTCCTTCTTCTGGATTTCTACAAAAGTTTGACCAAGTCTTTCATAGAAACCTTATCACATTGTTACATGTATCTAGACTCTACTGCACTGAGAGTTTTGCAAATTCAATCTGTATTTGGCAGCTGGCACTGTACCTTACATGCAGTAGAAACCAACAATGTGTTCAATGATTGAATGGCCTCTGCAACCGCAAGATCCATGATACACGGCATGTTGCTTATGGTAGCTGCTCAGTATATGTTTAAAAAATTAATAGGCTAATAATTGGTATTATTTCAGTACTCACAGTAAAGGATGATAAGTGGTGCATAGTAAGAAATTTTGCGTTTTGGGGGATGTTGCAATGATTTTAAAAAGCTTTTAACCTAGGGGTTCCTGGGTGGTGCAGTCAGTTAAGCTCAGGTCATGATCTCAATGTCATGATATTGAGCCCAGAGTTGGGCTCCATGCTCAGCATGGAGTCTGCTTTCTCTCTTCCTCTCCCTCCACCCCCCAACTTGTACTCTATCTAATAAATAAATAGTTTTTTAAAAAGCTTTTAGCTTTGTTGTGCTTCCATAACTTCATGCCACCACTTGAGAGGTAACATAAAATCAAACCCAAGTTTCTTTATCATTAATTATTCTTATAACTAGTCTTTGGTTACCTCAGGCTTTTTTTTTTTTTTACAGTCACTTCTGATAGTTTTTTACACAACTTTTCTTTCTTGCTAAGATGCTAGTAAAAACTTAGGCATCAAATTAAGTTGTTCTAGTTCATAAGAATTTTTTTACTTAGAAACAGGAAGAATTATTTCATGAATGAATATTTATAGTATTTTTATCTGACTATATCCTAAAACATAGTGATAGATCAATGACATAAATTTATTCTTCAAGTGATAGGATTTTTATAAAATTTTCTCTCAATTTTACAGTGATACTGATTTTTCATATTGCAGACAGGGGGTTCCTAGAATTTAATGAGAAGTTAAAGTAAGTATATTTGGGGCATCTGGGTGACTCAGTCAATTACGCATCCAACTCTTGGTTTTGGCTAAGGTCATGATTTCAAGGGTCATGAGATCTAGCCCCAAGTTGGGAATCCCCTCTCAGCAGGGAGTCTGCTTGAGATTCTCTCCCTCTGCCCCTCTGCCCACTCATGTGCTCTTTCTCTCCCTCTCTAAAATAAATAAATAAATAAATAAATAAATAAATAAATAAATAAATAAATAAATAAGTATGTATGTATGTATGTATATTTGTGTAAAGATGGATTCTGGGAATAGTCCCAGAATAATCAGTGATTTGATCTCATCTATTTTCAAATACCCACAAAGAGACTCACTTCTCAATTTTCTGTATCTTATGACTTTTGATCTTTGTTCCTTCTAAATCATGGAGAGGATTAGATAATAAATTTTTGTTTTGGTTCNAGTTTGGTCAAGTTGATTCTCTGACTTGTCAAGAGTAAGACTGTGAGCCTCTAGAAATATGTATAGAAACTAGTCCTAGTTATACTTCATTTAATGAAATTCATATTTCCCAGCATCTTGCTGTAGAATAAATTTAATTTCACCTGAATTATATCTTCTATTGATTTCCAAAATTAAAAATATATTCTGTCCTAGAAGAAAAATCCCCTTAATATAATTACAGTTATAAATAAGCAAAAATCCACTGAAAATAACTTCTGTGATAGAAAATTTGTCTTCTGATGGAGATAGATAATTCCATTTAGGCAGTAAAAGCAATCTTAGGAATGATCCAAAGTACGACCTAATAAAAACCTTTCATAAATGAAAGTATACAATACACAGATACTCTGGCAATTCTACAATGTCCACATTCTTTTGGCTCATAATTTTCCCACTGTATCATTGCAATACCTAAAAGCAGAATAAGTTTCCTGAGTTTTCCATAGACTCACAAAGTAATGCCCCCACGTCCCCATTAACTTACATTTTTCAAATGTACTGCCATATTTGTACAACAGAATCAGTGCAATATCTTTCACGAGAGGAAATAAACACAAATAAGTATGACACGTTCAATCTTCATTTAAGCAGCGAAGTGATCCCAGTGTATGACAAAATATTGGTTACTGCCCGAGAATGACTTTGAAGTTGATAGAACATATTTGAGTTTACTACTTTTTCATTGACCAAGTTCAAAATTTTTAATTTAACAGTTTAATAATATATTTATATTATTAATTTTACAAATAAGTTACATAATTTGTAACGTTTTAATGTTTAAAGTATAAATTAAAACATTGCAAATTATGTAACTTGTTTTTTAAAAACATTTTAATTTATAACTTTTTAGAAAAGTGAACAAATTATAACAAATTATAATTGTACAGAATTTACCAATCTACATTCTGTTTATAACATCTCTTTATGGTCCATGGGTCTATTTGGTGTCTTATGAGCCACATGGTTTAGATTATTCTAGTTTTATAGAATGTTTTGATATTTGCTAGAGTAAGCTTTCCCTTGTTATTCTTTGTTATTAATGAAGCTAATATGAAGTCTTTTCATCCAACTGTATATCCTTTTACTCAGGATTCCTTTCAGGACTGCCAGGACAGTATATTTCAGCAAATTGAGAGTCCTTGGGAATTTGCATATTATTGCAGTATGAAATGTGATTCTTCTTCTAATACATTTTCTAAGTAGTTTGCCCTAGAGTATAGGTGTGTGCTAAACACAACATTTTGTACCTCATCTTATTACCTAACATATTGTAAACTTTTGTATTTGTTTTGGTAGTTTTTCATTTAATTCTTCTGGATTTTATAACACAATAATTATTTGCAAGTAATTCTTTTCCCTCAAATCATCTGCTGTTTAGCTATTTCTATCCCTTATTTAACAAATGGTCTTATCGCATTTGTCAAACTTTCAGAAAAAAAAATAGAATACAGTAGTGCTATCAGACATAATTTTCTTGTTTTTGTCTTCGATGGGAATGCCTCTAAGTTTTCAGTAGTAAGTATGCTTTTGGCTGCTGGTTAGTAGTAAATATTCTTTATCCTGTTAGGGAAGAATGCTGGTCAACTATGTCTTTTTACAACCATCATATATGATATCCCATGTGGTGTGGTCAAGTGAAAAAAGGGCTGATTTCAAATCAAATGAAATAGATGCAAATTCTAATTCTTATTTTCTCATTCTGTAATCTCAGAAAATTTTAAAATTTCTGACAATTCTGCTAAGGTACACCTATATTTATAGAGTAGTGCCTATTATGTGGTAGCAGGAGACAAAGTACTAGAAGAAAATATATAGACTGGCTTCTTTTCTACCTTGTAAAGTAGAGCTAATAAAAGGACCCAGGGAAGGAAATAGGAGATAAGCCACCATAAGCGAAAGCAGTTTGAGAGACAGGAAGAGAATGAAGGAGCATAAAAGACTCAAGAATTATGAGATGGTATGTTCGTTTAGCAGCACAAGTAATACAACTGAAAAAAATGAGAAAAGATTAGCATGGTACTTTAGAAAGATGACATGCAACTTCATGAAGAGTTTTGTTATTTGAAATCATTCATAATACACAGCAAAGACAAAAACAGTAATCAGGCCATAATTCTCAGAACACCTGGAATGTTAAAAGGAAGGAGGAATGACTTGTCCTCTTATATGTATGAAAACAATAATAAATTTAGCATGATTAAAATTGGGTTCTAAAAAGCTGTCAAAAGAAGTAACAAACAGGTGGGTGAAGCATATAGCTCTTAAGTAGACTCAACTCATAAAAGCTGTTATATGATAAAGGAAGAATAGTAACTAATGGGAAACACAGGATTATACAATTAGAAGGATACGCAGCAAAAGTGATACAGAGTTACATCTGGATAGTAATATTGGGGTAATATGTTGTTTCTTTCTCAAGTCTTTTTTTTTCAGAAATGCATACATAATTCATAAACATTAAATTTAATAAAAGTTTTCAAAACAAAAAAACCCAGATTATTCTATAAATGGTGTTCATAAAACTGGGTGTTTGGGGAGAGGAATTAAGTTAAAACCTCTCCTCATATCATAAATAATCTGAATGGTAGTCCATTAACTTGCTACTTGGAAAAGATGGCATTATAAAGAGATGTTATACATGCACACGTTTGTAATGCTTTATGCATTTGGAAGTACTTTACACATTCGAAAGCACTACACAAAGTTAGCATCACTATTATAATCACCACTGCCTTCTACTACCCAGACATTAAATCCAAATTTCAAAATTATTTGAATGCGCTCCTCCATATATCACTGATAGTGTGGTGAGACTCAGACTAGGTGATTAAAGCAGTATGTATTTGGGGATTAAAGTAAGAGCATCAGGTTGACCGGCATGAGGAGCCTACATTAAATCGATTAGTCCATACTGTTTTAGGCAACTAACAGCTGAGAGCTATGCTAGAGATCAGATGCTTTTGCTGCCACTCACTTGGACATTTGCATACAAAGAAAAGTCAATGTTCTACAAACCACATTTACACCTCAGAAAATTGGGGGAAACAACTTTAAGGACACAAAATTTATTCAAGTGCATTTGCAAAGAAATTGAGAATTTGTGAGGGAATGTCATGGTGCATTCAGTATCAGATTCTACGAACAAAATACTGGATTAGCAAACTTTTTATTAGTAATCTTGGATCCATCCACCCATCTGCAAATCCTACAGGAATTTGTGTAATCAACCTAGTACAGAATTTTTGCCATTCCTCTTTGGTCATTCTTAATTTCATACACATATGTGAAAGTTCTCTTTCATTTCTTCTCATTTTTTAGAGACATAAAGTATTTACTCGGTACCTAAATTATGTGCAAGACACTGTGATATGGCTGTGGATTCAAAAAAAAAATATGAAGCTCTACTGGCCCCTCAAGAAATTTTTCTGACATAAAAAGATACACTAATAGTACAGATAGCTTTGAAAGTTCAGACTAAGGCCTGATTAAAGTGTGTCAGAGAAATTGGAGAATGTCTCTCAGAGAGTGTGGGATTTGATGTGGGCCAAGATAGAAAGGTAGGACTTAAATTCCCTTTTTAAGAGTTTTAGATTATTTAATGAAATGGAAATGATGAGCTTTGTCATAGAAAAATTACTATGGAGAAAGACCTTGAAGAGTCTAATATTAAGTCTTAAGATGAATAGTCCACTTCTGTGGGTCTCTCTCTCTCTCTTTTTTTTTTTTAGTAAGGTCATTTTTGAAATTCTGTTATTTCATACATTGTGCAGATAGAATATCTGAAATTGGTCTTCCACATTTGACCTTTGCATACAGTTCAAGCCTATGGCTATATAGCAATGGTGACTAGTGACCAAAGAGCTTTAGCTGTTTTTTAGTTATGGTTTTAATTCCGTGCTCATTATGCTAACATCAACTACATCATCCATGCAGAGACCCATATTTGGCCAAGGGAGTGATGATTTTTGTCTCAGTTTGACTTTCCCTGGTGTTTTTACAGTGAGCAGTTTCATGGGATGACAAGTACTTTCATTTTACGCTCAACACAGAATAAAGAACACTTTGGCCAAAGGAGTTCAAAATTTTGTGCCAAGTTTAAACTGAGCATCTAAGTAACATAAATAATTGCAAACAGTAATTGTGTGTGTGTGTACATCACTAGAAAACTGTAGATTGAACCTAATCCTAACTAAAACCAAGATGCTTACTCAGTCTGGCTCCTAACCTAATGTTCTTTCCACTATCTTACAGTCCCTCTAAAAGTCGGGGTTTTTTTGGTTGTTGTTTTTTTAAAGAAGTAACATTTTAACAAATAAATGAGGTTGGTTTATAAATCACAAGATACTATCTTCATTAGCATTTGTGAGAAAAAACAAATTGTTACCCAAAGACATTATCAGTTCTATATTATTGGTGGAAAAGGGAAACAAGCGACCACATTTACATTTAGAGCACAATTACTTTGTTATAATACCCCCATGACAGGAGTTTGAATCGCGTATCTAGGTTAAGCTGATGTCTACCACTACGCACGACAAGAGCCTCTGGCTTGTGAGACTCTGTGCTTTTGCTTTCTGTATTTCCCAATTGTTAAAATATGCTTAAATCACTTACAGAAAAATTACAATAAAAAGGAAAATTGAAGGAATATCCTTGAGATGAAAATTAAAACTATGGTGTTATTTGTATCTCTGGACACCAGTGATAACAGGATTTGTGTTACTGATACCAGGGATAATGAAATTCCCATGTACTTGGAATAGCTCGAGGTTTATCTTCCTCCTCTCAACTCAGGCTTAATAATATCTTGTCTTCTTAGAAAGAAAATGCCATTAAGTTAGTACGTGTTCTTACTGTTTGTGACCTCTGGATCAATCCCACTCTATTATGACTAAGACATAAATCAAACATTTCAATTTGGTGTTTAGACTGGCAAGCACTGATGTAATATAATTCTTTTTAGAAAGATAGAAATAATTTGAGAAAATGTCAAGGTGCTGCTTTAAAATGCCACCGTGTCATGTTTTTCTTCTAATCCTAATTTCCATTAGTGTGAAAAATGGATGGCAAAGAGAGGGAGGCAGCATAAGCAATCAGTATCAGATCACTGACGATGTGATGGCCACGCAGGCCAGGCTTGGGCAAAGGCAGGGATGGAGCGCATGGGGCTGCCGGCCTGCTCCTGGGCCACAAGCACGGGTCTCTGTAAAGGCAAGCAGAAGACAAATGGCAAAACATCACTAAGTGCAGGTGTCAAGTGTGGTAGACAGGTACAGCGAAGAAGTGAACGTCTCTTCTGCAATCTATGCGTCAGATAAAATTTCATTGCTTTCACTCTTATGTGCTATTCTCCTGTGGGCAGAGACTGCGTTCCTTTGGCTCAGGACCGATTTTGTTAGGGGTCCTTGCAGTTGACAACACCCTGCCTTGTCTGAGGAAGCAGCCAGAGGGAGCCCAGAGGGAGCTGAGCAAACAAAAGGCGAGTCTGAGATCAGGATCCTCCACAGACTTTGGCCCTTGGGGGCACCTGCCTAGCCTGCCTCTCAGGGATTCCGAGAGGCAAAGTCTGCTGCTGAACATACTTTGATCTAAGAACAGAGTCATCTTAAAATATACCATTGTAATGGTTGCTAAACACATGCTGGAAAGTCTTTTTTCATTTTCTACTGCAGTAAGGTATTTTTAAGTAAAACCCCTGCTCACATCTGTCGAATATTGAAACATTCTAGCAGAAAGTATTCTAGCACAAGTGATTTGTTTTGGCTAAATTTGATCTCTTCAATAAATGAGCAGGGATTGAGGCAAACAGAAATGATTTCAATTTCAGTAGTTTACATGTCATCTTTTCTTTTTGAATTAATTTCATTTTAGAAATGTAATGCTATTCAACATATTTGCTAGTAAGACCAGCAATGAGATATGGGTAATGAGGTTAACTGCTCTTTAGGCAATGTTTCAACATCTTGTTCTGTATTAGCTCTTTCAGACACATTGTTCCTTCTATTTTCATTTCATCAGTTAAGGAGTAGAATGTCTCTACATTACAATGCATCTCAGAATCTCAGCATAAACCATTAGGAATATGTAATATAGGAAACAATGTGAAATCTGGATAAATGACCATATGTAAGTAACACTGTATTCCCTGAAAGTAATTTATACTCTGGATGACCCTAAGACAATGCATTCCTGAACCTGGTCTGTAGCCCAGACTCGGGTCTCTGGAAGACCCCTGAGCCCCGCTCCAGACCCCATTAACCAGCATCTTTTGCGAAGTAGCTTCCCAATATCTGGTTCTAATAACCTTCCCAGATCACTGTCGTACGCACGAGAGCATGAGAGCCACTCTTCTTACTCCCATGTTGTACTTCCCCTCTACTAGCTTCCACTCTAATCTGTGCTTTAGGGACTGGATTAATCTGCTCTTCCTTAATCATCTTTGCTTTTTCTGGGTTGCCTTGACTCCTTCTCTATTCACTTGTTAAGAACATATAACAACAATTTAATTAAAGGGGATAGGGGAAATGCTCTCATTCGGTCATTCAATCAATAATTTATTCAAGAAACATTTACAGAGGGGCCCCTGGGTGGTTCAGTTGTTAAGTGTCTGTCTTCGGCTCAGGGCGTGACCCCAGGGTCCTGGGATCGAGCCCCACATCGGGATCCCTGCCCTGCTGGGAGCCTGCTTCTTCCTCTCCCACTCCCCCTGTTTGTGTTCCCTCTCTTGCTGGCTGTCTCTCTCTCTGTCAAATAAATAAATAAAATCTTAAAAAAAAAGAAACATTTACAGAGGGTTGATTTTATGCTAGATGTTGGGTATACTGAGCTCAGCTGACATGATCCTAATGGGTGAGCAGATGTTAAACCATCACAAAAATGTATATATATCTCCAAATTTTGATGTGTGCTATGATGGGGAAAATAAACCAGAGTCCTAGAAAAGGGAATAATAGAAGGAGCTGGTCTTAGCGTGTGGATAGGAGTAGTTGAGGAACACCCCTGCAAGAAAGCGTCAGTTGAGCTGAGACTCTACTGATACACGTGTGCAACTATTCTAGGCAGAGGGAAGAGCATATGCAACAACACTGAGTCAAAAGAGAACTATTTACAGAATTTTAAGAGCTAATGTAGGTTTCAGTGCTCTAGGAAGGGAATGCACTTACTGACTTTTCCATAATAAGAGTGGATGAATACATTGGAGGCATCTCCTCAGATTGCTACAGACAGAGCTTTTAAAGCAGCTGGAAGAGGCATGATGGTATAACCAGGATCAGGGATCACTGGTCCCCAAGGTGGGGGGACGGGCTACCCTCTCCTCCACATTTCTGGTTCCCCAACTTCTAACTGACATCCTGACTGATTTCCCCTCTCTGGCAGTCTGAAAAATCAACATTAGATCACTTAGACAGGGTATGCAGGAGCAACCTTCCAACAGAAGCACTTTGGCCCTTCTCGGCACCCCAGAGCAGGAGGAGTGCCGGGCATGGCTGGCGAGTTTGGAAATGCAGCAGACCACTGGCCTGGAGCCTCCTTCCCTGGGGATGTACCTGCCCCCAGATTTCTGGTCCGGTTGGTACAGTAAAGCACATTGGGAAGCACGATGATCAGGTCCCTGCCCCTGCAGAGGTGTCTAAAGTGTCCCCATGCCACCTGTGACTTGCCGGGTGACCTCTCTAATCTGAGGCATGAGATGTTCAGGCAGAGCCAAACTGTACCCTCCACTTAGCTTTTATCAGTAATACAGATGTTATTTTGAGCTCTACCTACCTCTTTTTTCTTCCTTTCACTGGTTCCAAACTTGGGTGGGGAAAAAGTGTTATCTGCTGGGTCTCCTAAGACCCCAAGAGGGCTTTTTTTGGACACTGTGTGGGAACACCAAATCTGTACTGTCTTCATGGTACCACCCTCAGAATGGGTATGGGAAAGCTCTGAAGACCTGGCTTAGGTGTTCTTGATTTTCATGGATCCTGGTATTTGTTAAGATAAGCCTATCACGGATATCAC
This sequence comes from Ursus maritimus, assembly GCF_017311325.1. Lineage (NCBI taxonomy): Eukaryota > Metazoa > Chordata > Mammalia > Carnivora > Ursidae > Ursus > Ursus maritimus. The sequence continues at coordinate 4,742,873 of NW_024423344.1, read as the reverse complement.
CAAAATAAAATATATAATCCTATAGTCTGAAAAATTCAAGTTAATAGGGTAATTCGGAGGATGAACTCAGTTAATGGACATAAAGGGATTGTGCAATCTACGTACATCAGTTAGGAGTTTTTAAGCTAAAAAAGACTTAGCCTCTTAAATATAAACTTTTTTCATGATAATAAATATCAATACATATATTCAATGATTTCTTCAATTATGATGAAATTATCAACCTATCATAATAATGCAGGCAAGAACATTTTTGCTATTAAAGTGAAAAAATAAGCATGCATAATAAAAATATTTTCAAAAAGAAACTTACTTGCTAAATAATTTCTCAGGTAGTAAGTGGTTAAAACATACATTATTAGATTTGGCTAAAATATTATTTTATTGCTGTTTCCTTAGTTACTTAAAATATATCAATGTCCAGCAACATAAAGATTAAAAAATTAAATATTTATCTAATAATAAATGGTTATGAATATAGATCATCAGGTAAGTTCATTTAGGCACTTTTAGAATTTTTCTCTTTGTTTTCTCTGTTTGACAGTATCTAGTAAAAGAGAAATTAAACACTCTTTGCATAATGGATAGCACTGTGTTCATTTTCTATTGCTATGTAACAAACTATCACAAAGATAACAGCTTAAAACAATGTACATTTCTTCTCGCAATTTCCACAGGCCAGGATTCTGGGCACTGCTCAGGGTCTCGCATGGCTGCAGTTAGGCTGGGTTCCTTTCTGGACTTGGGGTTCTCTTCCAAGCTCGTGTAGTTGTTGGTAGAATTCAGTGCCTTGCAAGATGGGGAGTGAGGGCTCCATTTTCTTGCCGGCTTTCTGCCAGGGACCACTTTTAGCACCTAGTGTCTGCCTTCAGTTCCTTGCCACATGGCCCCTCAGAGACTCTCTCAACATGGCACCTCATGCCTTCAAGGCCAGCAGGAGAATCTCTCCCTTATAAAAGGCCTTGGTCTCTCTTTTAAGGTCATTCATCTGAGTAAGGCAGGCCTACGCAGGATAATCTCTCTCTTCATTACCTCAATATCACTGAGTTGGAACATTAATCACATCTGCAAAGTCCCTTTACCTTTGCTACATAATGTAACTTAATCCCACCACTTTTGCCATATTCTATCCAAATCACAGATCTTAGAAGCAGCTCACAGGTCCTGCCCACACTCAAGGGGAGGGGATTACACAGAACATAACACTGGGGCTGGAGGTCATGGGAGCCTTCTTAGAATTCTGCCTACCACAAACATAAACCAGGTAGTTAAAAAAAATAGTAAAGATACTGAATCATATAAAGGCATTATAATGATTGTCTTCATTAAGTTTTCATAATGCGGTCTAGATGACCATGCAGCTAGTATGCCATATACTACATTCAGTACATATCCAAAACAAGGAAAGCAAGATCATGAGTCTTGATCTTCCAAAATAAGACAATAGTATTTATTGAAAATCCATGAGTAAAGCATATTGGCATCAAATTTTACATCAGGAAGGATGAGGGTATCATCGGATATAAATCAAGCATTTTAGAGATGAAGAAAATAAAGGTCATTGAGATAACAGTATATTCAAGTTTTCATATATAGTGAGTACCCATAAATTTTCCTCAGATTTTGAGTTTATAAAATGAAATAACTAATGGAGGTGTTAGAAAATATCACCAAAAAGGTTATATTTTAATGCCCTTAAATGGCCAGTGTGCATTCAAAGACAGCCTATAGTCATTTGCATACCAGCATTCTTTCCTGAGTTTTTAAAATCCTCTTCAAATGATTATACAATCCCAGGGCTGAGATAAATGTCAGTGAGATGCCATCTAATACTATTTTCCTATCTTCCTATGAATGGTCCCTGACTCCTCAATGGGGAAACATTGATCTAAGGAAAGATGAACAGAGGCAGTCTTCTAGGGCTTTATTTTTTCACTAAATGAAAATTTCTTAATGGGGAAGTCCTTGATGGAAGATTTCTAATGGCTGGTTTCCAAAATGAATTAATTTTAAATCCTTGTTAAGGATAAATGTGCTCAGGGTTTTTGACCCCTTAAAAGGAGCAATGTTGTCTGTTATCAAATTAAAGGAAAACAAACAAAATTTATCTACAAAGCACTTTATAGGATGTTGGAGAAGGTCTTTGAAAAGACATGACCACTGATTGACCCATGAGCTGGACTCAAGCACTTGAAGGCTCCCCAACTCCTCCCCTGTCCTTGGAATGTGGGTTCTACTTCCCTTTTCCACTGCCAGATGCTGCTCCAATGACCTAGTCTTGAGATGGTGACATGGTGTTGAGAAACAACAGGGTTTGGTGAGGATGTAGAGAAAAAGAAACATCCTATATACAATGGAATATTATTCAGACATAAAAAATGAAATCTTGCCATTTGCAACAACATGATGGATCTAGAGGATATAATGCTAAGTGAAATAAGTCAGAGAATGACAAATACCATATGATATCACTCATATGTTCAATTTAAGAAACAAATGAAGAGACTAACCAAAAAACAGACTCTTAACTATAGAAAATAAACAGATGGTTGCCAAAAGGGAGGGAGATGGGAGGGTGGGTGAAATAGGTGAAGGGGGTTAAAAGTACACTTGTGATGGGCACTGAAAAATGTATAGAATTGTTGAATCACTATATAGTATACCTGAAACTAATATAACACTGTATGTTAATTATACCAGAATTTAAAAAATTTTTTAAATTAAATTAAAAAACAAGCATGAGAGACCATGGATTCTAAGAAACAAACTGAGGGCTTCAGAGGGGAGGGGGGTGGGGGAATGGGATAGGCTGGTGATGGGTGGTGGAGAGGGCAAGTATTGCATGGTGCACTGGGTGTTATTATATGCAGCTAATGAATCATCGAACTTTACATCAAAAACCAGGGATGTGCTGTACGGTGACTAACATAATAAAAAATATTACTATTAAAAAAACCCCCAAAAAACAAAACAAAAAACAAAAGCCTGCCACCTACCAACCTGGGGTAGCCTGCCTCTTCTTTTGGTCTCTCCCTGCCTCTGTGTTTGGGGACCAATTTCAGATTTCACCCAGGGAGTTCCCGAGAGGGTTGAGAACCGTGACAGGAGAACTACAAGCTTAATTCTGATATTCAATATTACAATTCTGCTTTGATTACTTATACCCTTCTCCCATCCCCAAAACAAAAGTACCTAAAGAAATTTAACTTTCAACATTTTGTGGTTTTTTTAGCTTAGAATCATTAATCTTATCTTGTTAAGGTTACATTCATTAAATGCACTAAAATATTTTATATGCAGGTAAATAAATAGCCATAAAAGTTTTTAAAAAATCTATCTGGGTCATTAAAAATTAAAGATGCCTTATTATAACATACTTACTGATAAGACTCATGGATGCCATTTTATAACCATGAATGCTATAACTAGAACTAATATTGTATATTAGTTTTATAGAAGGAAAGCATAAAAAGGAAAAAGGAAATCAGCCACTTTACTACCCTGATTTCTTTTAATGTCCATTTTCCTGACTAATGGATTTAGCTATTATGATGACCAACACAGAATATTCTAGAACCTTTATGTTTGACCTTTATGTTATGTTTATGTAACAACTGGTATGGGCCAGTTGTTACAATTTCCTAAATATGACTTCATATTAAACGGATGTCATACATAGAAATTATCTAAAATTCTCTTACGTGAAGTTGCAGTTCTAAGAGTAGAGCTACCCTGGTGAGCTATGCATGATCTGGCATCTCTGGAGCCCATGCCAGGCATATCAAAGCTGCTTAAGGTTTGGTTTCATTGCATTCAGATTAGTTCTCTTGTCAATATTTAACCTCTGTTTGAAGTCTCCATCTTCTTTGGCATCCTTGTGTTTTCCTTTTGTGATGTTTTACTTGTTTTCCCTTGTAATTTGATCTTGGTATTTTAAGATATGTTACTGGTGGTTGCCTAACTGTTTTCTATAGGAAAATATTAAAGTATGATGAGGGGACAAGTGGGCTGGAATGATAGTATGTGGAAGTTAATAAACCTGCCATTGCTCTACAGTGGGGATCTAAGCAGAGGAAGTCTTCTAAACTTTGCCAATTTGGGAAGTTAGAATTTTCAGTCTATCTTGACTAATGATTGTATAGGTGATAGATAGGATTATACTGAATTTATGTAGAGAATTATATACTAGCTGTTACATGTTCAAAATTCTATATCTCTCTGCAAATATTGAGAGCTCTGATTTTATCATTTCAGTGCCAAAGCTCCTGAAATCTTCTTGTATAGTCATGTTGCTCCCTTAGCATGTATGTATTCAAGAAATGATACTGGTTTATATATGAACAAAATAAAAACAAAACTGAATTCTTATATAGAGAGATCTTTCAAACTAAGAAAAATCAGAGCATAAATTAATTCGCACCATCCAGCCTCCTAATGTATGGAACATTCCCAAAGCAGGGGATCAAGCTCACACATATATGAGAATTACATCATCTATATCATCTCACTTTGAGAAGAATGATCCCAAGTCATTCTTTTGATCAAACCTTGGCACTTCTGGCAGAATAATCTTTTTGTGGATCTTCCCTTTTGATCCATGAATATAAGTGTGTATTCATCTTATTTTGTTGAAAGGCAGCTCTAAAGCACCCCGAATTAGCAACAGGTTCCTAAGGTGGAAGGTCACACCGTGAGTGCCGACCGTATCTCACTAGAAAGCACAGGCTCTGAACAGGGGCAGCAGTGGCAGGAGAACATTTGCTGGTCTCTGTGAGTAGCCATCTTAAGTCGATGTGGACTCAGCTGCTGGCACAATTTAGTTTAATGTAATCAAAATTTATAATATCCAAAACTTATTTTCAGTGCTACACTATAAGACAAGAGCACAAAGTAAGTATATTATCACCTTACGTTCACATTCAGTTTATAAAATTAATTCATATACACTTCTAACATAATGCACATCTGCATTCATTTAAGATGCATTTACTGAGTGCCAACCATATGCCAAGCTGTGACTGATAGAACTCAGGGCCCGTGGTGCCTAGGGACTATTAAAATCTGGCCATCCTCCACACCTGTAGGACCCTGGGATGGCTTCTTTCTCACTGGCCTTTCTTAGGGTCTTTTTCCCAGTCAATTTTCTCTCCACATTCTGCAGAACTGAGGGGCACACTGGGGGTGGGTGCAGGGCCCTTTAGTCAGGAGGCATCCCTGAGAGATTCCATAGTTTATAACTTGACGACTTCAATCTCAGTTCACTCTCCAAAAAATATTAAAATATTTTAAATTTAGAGATAAAATGAAGATGAAGTACAACACATGCATACTATATGCTGTGCTAGTTAAGTAAAGGTGTCCAGTGGATCTAAATACTATGGTGATACTGTAAAAATATGGTTTTTGTAAATTTTAAAGAAGAAATCACAACTTATATTTGGCTAATTTATATTTATGTATTTAAAGTATTTAAATATAATTTAAAATAACAATTTACAATATGTGTTTATATTAAATATATATATTTAAATATATTAAGTACCACATTTTAATCTATATTTTGATTGGATTAGTATTTTACCTCTTTGAATATGGGAAAATGTAAACACTTATTTATGTCAACAAAATAAATAATGTGCCTACTGGCTATAGAACAATGGCAGGAAAGATACTTGCATAGAAAGTGAAGGAGACTCATCAAAGGAAGCCATTTCAGACTGATTGCTACAACGATTGTTCTTGGAAAGAGCCCATGTCTATATCCACACTTTCAAGCTGCATGTAAGGAACAAATTGACCTACCTGTGTTCACTCCAGTATTTTTTCTCACTATGACTATCTAGCAAGATTAAGACATTTTTATATTAAGTGAATATATTTTCTCAAAAAGTATAGAAAATATTGGGGTGCCTGGGTGGTTCAGTCGTTAAGCATCTGCCTTCAGCTCAGGGCATGATCCCAGGGTCCTGGGATCGAGCCCCGCATCAGGCTCCTCTGCTGGGAGCCTGCTTCTTCCTCTCCCATTCCCCCTGCTTGTGTTCCCTCTCTCATTGGCTGTCTCTCTCTCTGTCAAATAAATAAATAAAATCTTAAAAAAACAACAACAAAACAAAACAGAAGTATAGAAAATATTATCGAACCATATAAAATTACTCAGTTATCTTGAAAACATGAGGATGTTTAAAATAGACTATGAATTCCTTAAAACTACTAGTATTTTATCTACTCAAATCTTTTGTTAAATATTGAGTGTGGACATGAATTTACTGTATATTAAAATGAAATTTTAAAAAAAAGTGAGAATGTAGCATCTGGATGGTTACTATTTGTGGATTAATGAGATTAGGAAAACATGATTTGTACAATTTTACAAATTAATGGATTAAATAATCATTACACAATTTTGACTCAGTCAACCACAAACTCCAGATTGTTAGAATTTCCCCACATATAGAGGTAATGACTAACATAAAAAATCTCAATAGGAAATCAAAAAACTCTATACCCTATAGTTCATAGTGAAGTTAAGAAGAGTAAATGTATGAATATTTTGGTACTGAGAATTCTGATCCGGACAGAAAACAAACATTAATTCCATTAAAGGAGGCTTCTACCAATACAACATGGATGAAGTGATACAGAACAAGAGCATGCTTACCAGGAAAGGAAGCTACTTACTGGGGAAAACCACATCACTTTAAGAATCCAAATTGTAAGACCAAAATTCACAAGGAGGATGATGAGTAAAAGAAGAACAAATAAGTAGAGGCAACGCTTTCTCCAGCCATAAATGCCAATTTTGTAGACACACTGGTTCTCTGGCCTCTGTATGTGGGTCCCTTCTGTGGTTGTAGTGTACTGTTCACGGACCATCTGCCGCGGGGTGGGGGGAGGGTGGGAGAAGGGACAGGGTGAGGGAGTGAGGGAGGGTCCAAGAGACACAGAGACAGAGAAGGAGAGAGAGAAAGGGAGAGAAGGAACGTGGAGAGATAGGGAAGAAAGGAAGGAGGGGGAGAGAGGAAGGAACACAGAGACAGAAACAGAGAACTTGTCAATACTGAATTACTGAAAGTCCAAGAAGATAATACTTTTTACCCCAATAATAAATTTCCAAAATTGAGATCAGTTTTAAAAAGAATTGAATATTACTTTGAAACATGTCACTATTGCAAGCACAGAATGATATTTAATCTATCACTCAACACAGTTTAGATACAGCCAATTCATCTGAAATCCAGTGGCCATATTTTCAGATTTTAATCAATACATTTAATATATGCAGACAACTTTCAAAATTCTGCAGGGTTAAACTTGGAATTGAAGCATCAACCCAAAATAATTGACTTACCGTTTTTAAAAGATTCAGTGAGAGGAAAAATCAAGCTGATACCTATATATCTTTCTAAAAATGGAATCTAATTATTTAGTTTTCATGTCAAATATTTAAATTGCATCTTTCTCCAGTTGCTAAATTACTCAGAATTAAGGCTCTCGTCAAGATACCTACCACACTAATTTTGGCCTATAATAAAGTTCCCCAGTATAACCTACTTCCAAGAACAATCAGAATGTGCATGCGTGTACAAATGTTTACAAGTAGTCATTGTTTTATGTAAATTAGACTAAGAGTTTTCGTAACAATTTCAACTCTATGAGGATATTTTGAAGAATTATTCAGTATTTCGCTTTACACAGAAGAAAGAAGAAAGTGGTTTTAATTTTTAAAGTGAAGATTAGAGATTATGAAGACTTTCCTGATTGTAAATACAGTAAAACGATGACTCAGAACATAAAATATTCTCCTCTGAGATTTTTTTTTTTTTTACGCAAAGGTCTTATGTCTATTTTTAGGAGTGGTTTGAGGTGCCCTTATTAAAATAAGTAATAGTCTGAAATAATTCTTTAAATCTCTTTCCAACTCAACAATTAGAATTTCCTATGTTCTAATTTGATTATATAAAACTGTGCTATTCATCACATAGGATTTTCAAACACTCAGACAATCTACATTATTCAAAACCTAAACTCCTGTGTCTTCCTAACAGCGTCCACCTCAAGCACACAGTTGCTCCAAAGCCCTAGGAGTCATCCTTGCTTCTTTTCTTTTCCCTCCAAACCTCCCACATCTTAATGGCTCTGCTTTAACATGTACCCGAATGTGTCCATTCCTCTTGCCCCCACATCAGTTCAAGCCACCACGAACTCTCTTACCTGCACTACTGTGAAACTGGCTTCCCTTCTCTCCTGGTGGAAACCATTCTCTACCCAGCTGCCAAATGTGCAAAATGTAAGCAAGGTCCTATCATTCTGTTCTTTCAAACCTTCTAGAGGCTCTTCCCCACACTGAGAGTATCTGAACTCCTCTATCACCTGCCAGACCCTCAATGAAGGGCTTTTGCTTATTTCTTTAACATCATCTACCACCATTTTGTCTTTTGCTTGCAATGCTCCATCTACTCTTTAATTGACCAGGTTAACTCACCTCAGGACCTCGGTCCTGGGCATTCTCTCCACCTGAAACACTCTGCTGGCTCCTTCTTAGCTTTCAGTGGCAGCTCACATGTCATTTCCTCAAAGAAGTCTTCTCTGGGCACTCGGGTCACTTGCCATTGCCTGACGCTATTACATTTATTTCACAGTGCTTATCATTATCTGTAATGATGGTGGCAACTCCAGAATTTCTGTGAAGCACAGGCTGAGAGACTGCAATTGCATTGGGAAGGGTGACGGGGAGTCTGAATTTATAGCAAGTGCACTATTTTATACTATCGCTACAGATTGGTAAAAACAGCAGCTTTCCAAGAATGTGTGTACATACGGTTTCCAACTGCTACCTATTTCTATTCCTATATACAGTTTCCTATAGCTGGTGTAACATATTATCACAAATCTCATGGCTTAAGCCAGCACAATTTTATTATCTTACAGTTTTAGAGGCCAGAAGTCTAAAAACGGGTCTTTGGGGGCTAAAAAATCAAAGTGTGGGCAGGTTTGTATTCCTTCTGGAGGGCCTAGGGAAATTCTCTTCCTTCTTTTTTCCAGCTTCCAGAGGCTGCCCACACTCCTTGGCTACAACCTTTATTTATGTTGCCTCAGCTCCTTCTCTGACTCTGACCCTGCTGCTTTCCCTTCATAAGGGCCTTGTGATTACACTGGGCCCACCTGGGGAATCCAGGATAATCTTTCCCTCTCAAAGGCCTTAACATAATCACAACTACAAAATCCCTTTTACCATGTAAGATTCCAGGGATTAGGACAGGAAGATATTTGGGGGTTATGATTCTACCTTTCATAGAAAGCTTTTGTTCATACCTACATAAAATGGGAAAAACCTTAATATTGATTTAAGACAATTTTGTTGTGGCTTACAGGAGAGCTGGTAGCAATTCCATTATGAAGGTAGCCCTTAAATCCCTCTAATTCAGTCCTGGGAATCTGTTTTGATTATTCACCTGTTTATTGCCCACCCCTCCTTTAGAATTAAACTCTACATGAGCCTTGTTCATTGCTAATGTCCCTAAAATAGTGTAGCTGACAAATAATAGGCATATAATAGAAGCCTTAAGTGAAGGAACGAATGAAAAAATAGAAAGAAAGAACTACTGAATTTGACAAACATTAATTGAGCTATCTACCAGCCAGGGACAATGTTAGCAAATGGGACTAGATAGATGGAGTAAGTCCCCTGAGTTACAGATTAAATAAAACATTCTATGACTTAAGCACATACTGAATCCATTAAGAAAAGATTTAGTAATTGTGCTCTAACAGTCTTCTTAGAAAACAATGATTGTGGATGAGGAGCTAATTCCAAAGGGGATCCAGGCTAAGTAGATAAAAATAAAACATGCTGGGGCGCCTCGGGGGCACAGCGGTTAAGCGTCTGCCTTTGGCTCAGGGCGTGATCCCGGCGTTCCAGGATCGAGTCCCACATCAGGCTCCTCCGCTATGAGCCTGCTTCTTCCTCTCCCACTCCCCCTGCTTGTGTTCCCTCTCTCACTGGCTGTCTCTATCTCTGTCGAATAAATAAATAAAATCTTAAAAAAAAATAAAACAAAATAAAACATGCTGTCTCTGTTAAAGCATTTTCAGAAAAGACCTATTGGAAAGAGGACTAGTAGTGTATAAATATGAGGTCTCTAGGATTTTGTTACTGAAAGAATACTAACAAGAACAAACTATATAAGACTAGAAAAACAGTCTGTGGCTCCTGAGGATAGCGATTATGCTTTTACCACCATATGCCCTGGCAGACAGCAGAAACTTCACAAATATCTACAGCCCAGGCTCCACTCTTCCTTCCAGCAAAACTCCTTGAGTGGGTTGACTTTACCCACTGTCTCTCTATCTATGTGTCTTTCTTCTCTCTAGAACTCAATTACAGACAAGCTTTCACACCTACCACCCACTGAACTTGTTTTTGTAAGCTCTCCAATGACCTCATGTTGCTAAGCAAAGTGTGTTCACATGACCTAGGGTCAGAACATGCCAAATAGTCATTGCCTCCATTTCCATTAGGTTTCCAGAAACCCTACTTGCAATGGCTATTGCTTCTCATTCTCATTTGCTGCTTCCTCCTCATCTCCCAGCCTCAGACTTGGTCCTTAGAGTACTTCTTCTCTTTATTTGCATTTACCCACTGTTGTGGATGCATCTTGTTTTTTTTTTTTTAAGATTTATTTATTTACTTTAGGGAGAGAGATGGAGGGAGGAACAGAGAGAGAGAGAGAAAACATGAGTGGGGGGAGAGGTAGAGGGAGAGAAACTTAGTGGGGAGCCTGAAGCAGGGCTCAATCTCACCAGCCATGAGATCATGACCTGAGCTGAAACCAACAGTTCGGCACTTAACCGACTGAGCCCCCAGGTGCCCCGCGGATGCATCTTTAAGCTGAGGACTCCCCAGGTCTTAGCACAGACTCACCTTGAACTCAAGACTCCTATACACAGCTAGAAATCTCAACCTTCACTTGTCCCAACCAAAACGGACCTCATCTTCCCAACCTGCTCTTGTAAAATTTTCCCCATTTCACTAACTGGCAACTTCATCCTTCAAGATACTCAAGTCGAAAATCTTTAAGTTGTTCTTAATCCCTTTCTTTCTCTATACCACATCCGATCCATCAACAAATCATCAAATTAAAGTACTACCAATAATGCAAAATCTGATTGAGTTTCACCATTGTCGCTCATCTGACTGCAACAGCCACCTAACTGTTCTCTGCTTCCATCCCAAATCTCCCGCAGTCAATGTCCAACATGGGGGCTAGAGAGGTCCTTTTAAATCGTCAATCAGATCACCAATCACCTCTCCATAAAACCCTCCTATGGCTTTTTATTCCACTCAGAGTAAAACTCACAATCCTTAGCCTGACTGGCATGGCCTATCCTGACTTCATCCCCTGCCATTCTCCTCCTTATTCCTTGCTCAGTCACACTGGTCTTACTCAACCAACCATTTTTTTCCCCAAGGGTTTATTTATTTGAGAGCGAGTGAGTGAGCATGCAAGTGACAGAGGGGGAGAATCTTCAAGCAGACTCCTCGCCTCAATCTCACAACCTGTAAGAACATGACCTGAGCTGAAACCAAGAGTTGGACCCTTAACCTACTGAGCCACCTAGGCACCCATTACTCATCCATGTATATTCCAAGCATGAACTTGGAATTTCCTCTACCTAGAAGCCTGGACAGTCTTCTCCCAGATAATGCATGGCTTCTCCTTTACATCACTCAACTATCTGCTCAAAGATCATTTATCAAGAACAACTTTCCACTAAGGCTGCTGCATATTTCTCTATGCTCTTCCCTGCTTTATTTTTCACTATAGTGCTTAATTCTACATGACATATGATGTATCTTACTGACTTATTCTACTCTAAGTGCTCACCTTTGCACATAGAAGCCCCAAGAGGGTAGGGTTTTTGATTGTTTTGTTATTTTGTATCATCCTGGCACCTAGAGCAGTACTTGGCACGTAGTATGTGTTCAATAAATATTTGCTGATTAATTATAAACATTGAATGTACATATACCCAGATAATATCATTTAAATTTAAATAACAAAAAAATAAAATAAGTTGGGAATTCATTCAGAGTTTCCTCAACAGTTTATAATAAGTTGAAACCCATTCACAATGGACGAGGTTAGTGTGATCAGTTGTTTGCTGTGAGAGAGGCAGCAGGCTCCACTGCAACCTGCGGAGGGTCTCCCAGGGAAGAGAACTGGGGAAAGTGCTCTGTCTAGTTTATGAGGTACCCCGCTTTTTTTTTTTTAAAAGATTTTAGTTATTTATTTGAGAGACAGAAAGAGAGTGCATAGTGGGGATAGGCAGAGAGAGAGGGGGAGAGAGAAGCTCAAGCAGACTCCGGTGTTGAGTGCAGAGCCCGATGCAGGACTAGATCCCAAGACCCTGAGATCATGACCTGAGCCAAAACCAAGAGTTAGATGCTTAACCAACTGAGCCACCCAGGCACCCCATGAGTTACCCTACTTTTGTGCACCTACTTTGCTGACTGCCTAAGTAAGAGCCTATGTCCCGTTTCCTCAGCTGAACATACTAACTCCAGACTCACCTTCAGAAGCTAATGACTTGCTTTCTTGTCCTTCCAGATTTGAGCTCTAGTTACCATTACTTCTGCTCCCACGTCTGTTTTTTTTCCCCCAGTTGTATTTCTTACTCTATCATGTTTTACGACTGCCCACTTTACGTATTTTGGTTAACCTGCTATTACTATTTCTCAATGTTGATTATGTTGCATAAAGCAAAGATTTTACTCTGGACGGGCATGATTTAAATCTGTAGGTGGAACACTCAATTTAAATTCTTTTCTAAAAAGTCAATTTTGTTATTTAATGAATTATTAGCTTATAGTCCTCATAGTTCATGCTGGCTTTTATTTTTATTTGATACTGTGTATTATGTTTTTGCTAGAAGATGCTTTCAGAGGCTATCTGGTTCAGCCAGCTTCCTTCAGATATTTATTATCATCAGCATTGGGAAAGATACCAATTCTTCAGCACTTTGAAGTCAGACAACAGCAAAGTAGCGTTCATGCTGGCAAGAAATTGCACTGGAAAAATGCAGAGTACTTTGTGATCTATTTATAAGCCCTTTACCAAAAAATTAACAAAAATAATGCTTTATCTTAGAACTTAAAATCTGTATTCCAAGATAAAGAATTTTGAGTCTTACTATATGTTGAATAAAAATTACCTTTAGAGACCCTTTATTTTTAAAAATAATTTATGTTATTAGGGTGCCTCCGTGGCTTGGTCAGTTAAGCATTTTCCTTCTCCCTCTGCCTGCCGCTCCTCCTGCTTGTGCTCTCTCTTTGTCAAATAAATAAATAAACAAACAAACAAATAAAAGGAAGTAACTTTCTTTAAAAAAATAAAATAAAATAATTTATGTTATCATTAAAACCTTTTCCTCTTTTCCTGTTAAACATCTCTCAAAGTTGTTGATGGTGATATACTTAATTTTGATGGGTTTTAAATGCTTCTCTAAAACATAGTTATTAACATTTTAATAGACAGGGATTCATACATTTTTGTATGAGTATCAATTTTTATATGCTTTGAATTCATGGTTCCCTATTTATTATTTAAACTAAAAATGCCTTATGGATATAGGAATTCTGTCTTCTATATTCTTTGATTCTTGTCATGGGACATAATAAAGCGAATTGAGCAATGTGTGTACTAAACAGATGTTGTTAAATGATATTCTTGATTTCAAGGGTCATTTATCGACATGCCTAATTTGGATAGGCTACTGCCAGGAGTTTGAGGTACAGAAATCATAAACACATGGATGATGTTGAAAAGGAGCCAATTTGATTTTTTTTAAAGTAGGTTTGAAAAGGACTAATCAGACCCTTTAGAAATGAGAAATTTGGTTCTATTTTAAAATTCAAAAATGAGTTATATAGCTTGAAGTTTTCAGACAGATAAAGTATATATCTTATATGTATCTAACAGAGATGTCAGAAGATAAATCTTAGAAAATGTGATAGGGTGGTAAAGATATGGAAAATGTGAAGGGAAATCTGAAGGCTGAGAGGGTCCAAATATGTCCTACTGGAGCTCCAGGGGAGTAACTGGAGAAAATGTAGGAAAGACAATGATTAAAGGGTAATTGTGAAGAATTTTCTCTAATTGAAGATAAATTAGGCTGAAAACAGATACTGACTCCTGAGCTGGATAAATTAATTGAAATGTATGAAATAATTCTGAATCTGGAGAACACCAAAAGCAGAGAAGCCTCATGATAAGTATGGGTCCCAGAGCACAACCTTGCAAATGTAGTCATGCTGCAAAATTAATGAACTCACCCCAGTGAGGGCCTATATATGGGAGGGTCTGGCAGAGTTCAAATCCATCCTTTACCAGCTAGCACTTCTTGGTAGGGCACCTGCTGGGAATGACCCTGGAGCCCTTGGGCCTGCACAGTGATTCCAAAAAGGAAGAGGGGGGAAGAAGGAGCAGTGATTCCAAGAATCTCCCAGTAAACCTATTCTCAGAAGAGTAATCTAGATTATTGGTGATAGGGGCCCCATTTACTGGTCCTGCTTATTTCCAGCCCAACACACATATCACCACCCATCCTTTTATCCCAAAGGAGATGAAAACTTCAGCTATTTCTCAACAATGGGGTAGGAGCAGAGGACAGGCGCCATCTGCGTTTTATGTTATATCTGAACTCTCATAATTACAGGCACATTATGGTGGGGTATTGCTGTAACACTATAGTTATACAATTATATTCACCAGGAGGCTGTAGAAATGCTAGACTTGTATGCATCTAACAAACATCCTGATTTATCTACTTTTATGTATATCTACTCATCTGTATACACAAAATTAAAACTAAATAAGTTCAAAAAGTAATGAAGAAAGCCATTATCACAGTGGAAGATTTTAGCATACCTCTACTGATAGATCAAGCCCTCTAAAATGAGTGGTGCTATATGAAACTTGGACAATACAACTGAAATGTGCTTAAATGGACATGTATGGAGCCCCGCTGGGAAGTGCTTATTCTTTACAGCATACATGTAACATTTGCAAAATCTGATAACATACTAGTTCAGAAGGAAGTAAGAAATGCCACTGGATTTGTTTCATACAAATTCTTAGGTCTTTTGATAATATAGTAAAATTAGAAGTGCATTACACAATAATGGATAAAACAAAAACCAAAGTCTTTGAAATATGTTAAGAGGCGTGGGGTTGAGGCTTGATGATCACGCTCACTCAGACACACACAGATGGTTCAGATTATGTTTTCCTGCCACAACCACAAGGAAGGGGTGGAAGAGGTCCAATGGGCACAGCTCCCCAGCCATCCTTCATTTCTCCAAGGGAGATTCATCTGAATGTTAAAGATGGAGCTCTGCTTTGAGTTAGGTCCTCCCAGGCCACAAGGCATGCTGACCGGGGGCTTTCCAAACCTCTAATAGCACCCATCATGTCAATCGAAAAACTGCAGGAAAATTATTTTTGACAGTCTCAAAAACTGCCTTTCACAATGTGGGACATAGCTCTGATGTCCAAGCAGCATAATTTCTTATTACGCAGCAGGTACTATCATGTTATACCATCCATTAAAATGACAAGACAACTCACAAGAGTAGTCAACTGCAAGGCTATATAACCATGGCCAGTAGGAGGTATGCATTGGACAAATGAATGTATAGAGACTGGGCCTTACTGGATATAAAGCATAGTTTTATGCTTCAGTATGAAAAACAAGATCATTACAAAAGAACAAATAGAGAAAGGTGAATAGAGTCTAAAACAAAACCCCACACAGAGGTGATAAGTGAATAAATGGAAAGTGAGAAATAAGAGATATCCAGTATACATGGGCCACTCTTCCAGGGAAGGAAGAAGTTAGTGTGCTTATCAGTTAAAGGGGACTAGGTCATGCTAGCACTGAGAACCATGGGATGGAAGAGTTCTCTCTCCATTTGCTTTCAGACTTCCAAAAGATAGCTAATCCCACTGTATTTCTGGCCTCCCAGTTGCATCACTCTGACTGGACACATTTAGGAAAACAAAGGGTAATGGGGAGGAGACTGCAATGACTGATAATAAATTGAGGAAAACATTTGCCTTAAAGATAAGGCAGGGCTGATATCCTTAAAAAATATAAATAATCCAATAACACTTGAGCAAAGCCCTGCACATACATCAAAGAAACATAAATGACCAATAACACCCATAGAAAAAAGTTCAACTTCACTGTGACCAAAGGAATGTAGATAAACACAAGTGCTGGGGCAGTCTGCAAAGACTATGGGAGATTTAAAAAGCGATAGTAGCCAATATTGGCAAAGTGTTTGAAAAATGAGCATGGTACCACTCTGCTGGTGAGTGTGAAAGTGAACACAATCCTCTTAGACAAGTACTTGGCGCTATGTACCCAGAACCTCAAACAAACACATCACTTTCAATTCTGGAAACTTATTCAAAGAAACAATTATGAATGAAAATGAAGATTTATGTTTCAGGGATATGTATTGTAGCATTATCTATGATGGTGAAAAACTGGACACTAAATAAATGATGAGGAGTAATGAATTTATTGGATCCTTACAGTATGACAGAATTAACTGCTTGGAAGCAAAACAATATCCTAGGGAAATGCTAATGACAGTGCTAAATGAAGAAGATAGAATATTGAAATACATATCAAAATGTATATGCATAGAAAAAAGAGTGAAATTAAAAATAGTTAATAATAATTTACCCCATACTCTACTTTTTTCATTGAAAATTGCATTCCCCAAATGTTTTCCTGTATTTTTCAGATTTACAAAATTTATACAAGTCTATCTCTTGATATATATATGTATATACATATATATATATATATTCTTTTGATAATACTGAAATTAGTAATAAATTTACCATACTCATCCCAACTTTATGAATACATTTAGGATGATAAAAATAACTGTAAGAATAGATCTGCCTTATCTTTTAGCACAAGCTGCTCAGCTCAGAATTGGATACGTAAATACAGCAAGGTATGTGGATTATAATTATCAATTTCATCCAAAATTACAATCAGTTATGCCCATATTCCCACATTATAAATACACACACACACACACACACACACACACACACGCAGATCAGAAGGGTCATTGGATTGTTCTCTCTTCTCTACAATAGGATTGACTTTTAAAATAAAATGGCAAACTCTGCCATTAAAAAAAAAAGTTCTTTATAAAATACACCAAACCAAGAGAATAAATGTCCTTTAAGTAGCTAAGAGACCTAAAGAAACTTTTAATTAAATGAATGAATGACTCTAAAGAAAAAGAAAACCTCAAACCCATGGTCATACAAATGTTAGGTAATAAAACTGTGGTTTTAAACATCATATTTGGTTTCATAGTTCGGATGTAAGCTTATTTTAAAACTGTAAGGTTTATAAAGGTTGGCAATTCAAACATTTTTCTTTGTGTCTTGTCATTGTTTTTATTAAATAAACTCAGAAATCAGAGACTTTTACGGTGTCATTATATAGCATTTGCCTAAGGAGTAATATTAACATCCAGAAATTGAAGTTGGCAGAGATCAGACACAGAATAGTGGTTGAGCAAGAGCAGTATTGATGTCAATTCGAAGTGCGCGCATTAAAGCAGCACCACAAAGACCGCCACATTTGGAGACCTGGCTTCTTAACCCAAACCCGGTGTTATTTGACGCCAAATATGCTCCCGTTCTTGGCATGGTTTAGACCTACTATTAACCTCTGATTTAGTGCACCTACATCAAGTGGAGAGAGATTAGTAGCTGGCTGCAGTGAAAGGTAAGGAAATGTTAACAAAATGCCATACAGAGGAGCCACTGGAAGCCCAAAAGTGACCCCATGTCTCCCTGTTGAAGGTCACTCAGTGGCCTCCCGCTGCACTTCATACTAAGCTCCATTCCACTGGTATGTCCAGCCTTCCTAATCCCATCTCATCCCACTCTGTCCTTCTCAACACTGGTTTCCTTCCATCTCTCAAACAGAATAAGCTCTTTCTATCTCCTAGCCTTTGTACATATCGTTCCTTCTGACTGAAAATTTGGTCCATACCACGTGGCAGCCACTTCTGTCTTGACTTAAATGGTCTTTCATGAACAACCTGCCCCCTTCCATTTATCTTCTGTCTTTTCCTAATTTACAACTGAGTCCTAGTTATTTCCTCCCTAGTATTTCTCAGGGTGGATAAGGATACCTTTATTTGTTTACTCTGTATTGTCTATTCCTCTTTAGACTCTCCTCTCCATGAGCGCAGGAAGGACACTTTGTTCACTGTCATATATCCAGAACCTAGAGTAGTATCTGCGACAGAGCAGGAACTCAGTTATATGTGATTGTTACCAGCAGGCAGGCCAAATAAAATACATTCTTACCTATAATGTACTTGTGAAATAGATTTCCATGTCTAGGAAACAGCATTATGATTGAAAATGTAAGTCATTCCATCTTTATCCATACATCCTATTATCTCTCTTACCCATTCTTTAACTGAGATCCTACCGACTTCAACAGAAACTCCATGAATAGCTAGGAGAACTGGAATGTATCAAACAAAATGGGGAAATGATAGATTTACACATCCTTATTTTCCAGACCCTTTTTTTGGCGTAATGAGATGACTGAGGCATATGTCATAAGTCATAGGCTGACACTTCCCTCATTTCACATCTCAGCGATCCTGCATATGACTCCATTTGCCAGCATGAATGTTAATCATAAGCACTCTTTTGTGTCTGAACAGCACATTTTAAGGGTCAAGATCATATAAAGTTCTACCCTGATAAGATAAATGAGTTGAGTATGGGAGGAAGATTAGTATCAAAAAAGCACTGTTTCTACTTTTGTTTTTCAACTATAGTATCTTAGGTATTTCCCTTTTGCTTTCATATAAACCAGACTGAGTTCTAAAGACATGCCTTACTTAGTTCTAGGATGAAAACTTCATGATGATCAATTCTGTCAACTGGTCAACTCACCTGGCCCAGCAGGCTTCTCCTCACAGCAGACTCCTGATCACCGTAGTCTCAGGACAAGTCCTGACTTTTGGTGGAATATGTTTGAAGAGCTCTGTGACAGGGGCTTTGTGGCTTTGACACCTGGTTCTGTCCATGACATGCAGCCCACAGACCCACATTACTTTCTAATCCTTGCACCTACTCCCTGGAGACTGGAGTTCCCCTTGCTGTTTTATCTTTTCTTCCTTCTTTGCACTGGCATTCCTTCCCCAAATTCTACTCCAACCTGTGATCCCACTAAAGTTCTAAGGAAATCATGGACAAGATTTACTTGGAGACTCCTAGTTTCTTACAATTAAGACTCCTGAACAAAAGTGGAGGAGAAAGGCATGATATTATTTGATTGTGGCTTATCTGCTTGTCTTTAAAATATATACTTCTTTGATTTTGTTCATCCAAAATGAACATGAGGATTTATTTTTTGATTTAATGTGTAGTCTTTTAGGAAATAGTATATGGTTATCTTTTCTTCCCCCAAGTTCTTGTTGTTGAGTTTGTGTTTTGTCAAATCACTCGTAAACTACCAACAAATGTGTGGACTATTTCATTACATAGCATTTTCCAAATGTTATATCAACACAAAAGGATCATCAAACATAGAGTTTAATTATGCAGTTTTTCAAGAAAAAAAATTTTTTGGAAAGATTTTTTATTTATTTATTCGACAGAGATAGAGACAGCCAGTGAGAGAGGGAACACAAGCAGGGGGAGTGGGAGAGGAAGAAGCAGGCTCATAGCAGAGGAGCCTGATGTGGGGCTCGATCCCACAACGCTGGGATCACGCCCTGAGCCAAAGGCAGACGCTTAACTGCTGTGCCACCCAGGCGCCCCTCAAGAAAAAAATTTTTTAACACATAAAGTTTTCACTGTGCTGTTTATTGGCATCCTAACTTATAAATGCTTTCCTAATATCGTGGGTAATGTAGTAGTTTTCTTCTAAGTCCCCTACTGCTTACAATTGAGATTCCCAGGGTTCTTAAGGACCACTTAATACCTTGAGCCGCTGGCATCTTTCTCACAACAGGTGGAGTGTAAGTCTTATTGGTGAATTACATGTATTTGATGTCATGAAAATTATAAGTTTCATAAAGGTTATTATGCCTCTGATTACTATTATTCCAAATAAACCATTTAAATATCATTGGACACCTAACATGCACAATCAATCCTGTTAACCTTATAACATTTGCTCTAATATATCCCCAAATATATTTATAAATCTTACATATGTGGAGGCCTGTATTTCCCTGAAATTTGCCATCATAGCTCCAAAGGGAAAATGCACTGTTCTAGAAAAATGGTTAGCACACAGTGTTATACTTGCTGTTATTATACACTAAGTACAAAATTCATGGTCTTTTGACTTTGAAGCCAGATCATACTAGTATTTTGAAGAATATGTATTTATAGAATGTGATGGTGCCATACCTTAACAAGGTTCTGGAAACTATTATTACAGATACAACGCATATCATATCAGAAAAGCTCTATGTTATTAATAGAATCAATCAAAACTCAAATACCTATTTATTAAAATTACTATATGAATGACTTATCTATGTATTTTCCGTGAAATATTTTATGATTTTGTTCCTTTAAAATGTTTTGATAACAGAATATGATTTAATCAAAGTAATCTCCAAAATAATAATGACCTCTAATTTGTCTGTATTGAGAGTAAAGGGATAATTAGTTGAAGTTAGCCCCTATTTAAGGCGGAATTATCCTGGCGGTTCTGTGGAAACTTTAACTTATCCCCCTACTTATGAACCCAAGCAAATTAATCTGAAAGGCAAATTGTTCTCTCCTGTCTCCAGTTTTCTAGCTTACTCAACATCCAAAAAATGTTGCATCCATGTTCCCATATTATTTGTCCCATATTCACAAGGGCAGGATTTTTTTTCCCCTCTGTGAGTTCTTGGCCAGTCTCACTGCCTAGAACACTGCCAATATCTGATGATCGAATGGATGGATATAATGCAAAGATGAATTCTCCATTAAATGCTAGTTTTAAGTTGTTCTACTGGATTATACTTTGGTCATACCTATAAAAGTAAAACATGTAAAGAAAAATTATTTTTTAAAAATTCATGCTCAAGTCGATAATCATAACAGAAAACCTGAAGATGACTCTAGCAGATGCTGTGGTGTGCCACGCAGACCTCTCCTCATCACCAAGAAACTCACTCTCCCAGCCACCAAGGACTGCTTCCTGCTCACACCTGAGTCCCTGCCCTGGAACTGTCTTTGGCTGAAGAGGGCAGACTCGCCTGAAGCAATGCCCCTCCCAGGGCAGCTAAGGACTTGTCAGTCTGGGGGCGTGAGGGCTTGGCCCCCGCCTTCATTCACGTCTTCTCTGAAGGGTCAGTCTGACTCAGAGATCATCCCCCACCCCTTATCTCTCCCCAGCCAGCCCTGTGGGATCACAGAGGCTTCTGTTTTCACTGCATCACAGTTGAGCTTCTTCCTCTGCCCATTCCTGCTTCCTCCACTCCCATAAAGCTGTTCTTCCTAAAAATACTTTCTAATGAACTTCCTCTATGCAAATCTCAGTCTCCTGTCCCCATCCCCATGTCCCCATCCCCTTGTCCCCATCAAAGCACAGGTAGTAGAGTTGGTGGCCAGAAGTAGTCTGGGGAAGAAAATGTAAAATGGTGTTTTGGAGCTGGATCACCTGTCAATCACTGGCAACAAGGACCCTGTTTCTGGCAGTTCATGGAATACCAGCTATGCCACGGCACACATTGGTGGCATCACTGTTAAAATTGCCCCTGGTGCTGAACAGGATGGAACACCAGTGGGAGGAAACTTACTTGAGGGTGCAATGCATAAGGGGTTGGAAGGTTTCAGATGAAGCGATCATCATAAGGACCATGGAATTGATGGCTCTTCTTCAAGGCACTGGAGAAAGACAATGTGAGACAGAGATGGTGCCAGGCAAATTGTAAAAATCAGAGGGCCTCTCTGGCACTTGTTGAAGAGACTTTCATTTCCTGTAATTGAAGGGTAGAGTGAGCAGAGGATCCAGCCTTTGTAAGAGTCATAGAGCACCAAAGAAGACGGAATTCTCAATCTGGGCAAGGCTGCTCTGTCAGAACCAGAGCCCCAGCAGGGTGGGAGTGGAGCTGTGAGACTTGAAATGAGACATTTGGGCCAATGCACTTAAGGAACTGGAAACTCCAGATGCCCCTGGAATGTCTGGGTCTGCAGAGTGGCCCATTCCTCCCTCCCACTTGATAATATTGTAATAACCTGCCACTTGGCTGTTCTCTCCAGGCCAGTTGACCAATAGTGGGGTTAAATCACCACATAACCAGGTATCCAAAGGGCCAGAAGGTCCTACCCAGGTGTCAGCAGGTGACAGCATAACTGGAACTGAGTCCTGAGGGGATGGATCAAGGAAGATACAAAGTGGACGAAAAAAAAAAAAAAGCATTTGGCATTAGAGCATCCTCTGATGATACAGAACTTAACACCATGACAAAGGGTCTCGGAAGATAGCATTAATACACTGCTAGGTTGGCCCTCAAAAGCTTGGAGAAAGTGATGGCTTATATAGTGAAAGACAAAAGCCAGAAGTGCCAGACTAATCGTTGAAAAGGATGAAGATAGATGGGCAAGTGCCAAGGGAGTTCTCTCCATCTATGCAACAAGAGACATCAAGGATGGATGATTAGGAGGCTGAAGGCCACTGGCCACTATAAAAATCACAACTCTTTGTTCAAGTTCCATATGGGGAAACCCTTGACTGAAGAGAGGCTCAGTCCCCAGAAGGAGGCACCTGCAACACCAGAACAAGGGTACATAGCAAGGACTCAGCCAGTCCTGTTCCAACAGAGCCCAAGGCCATGCAATTGGGCTACCACACAATGAGGAAACAGCAAGCCTGTGAAAGAATCACAATGTAGACCTCTAGTGTTTTGGAATAAGGACATGCCATCTGTAGCAGAAAATTATATGCCATCTGAAAAACATTTCTCTAAATACTACTGGGCCTTCGTGCAGATAAGGCACTTGACCATGAGACACCAAGTGGCCATGTAGCCAGCATTTCCCATCATGACCTGAATTTTGTTAGACCTACACCAAGGCATAACAAGGTCAGGAGCCAACAGCAATCTCCCGAAAGTTAGAACTCTCTCCTAGAAAGTTAGGGCCAGGCAGAAGGCACAAGTAGGCTACTTACACAAGTGACTCATAGTTCCATGACACCCACCACCTCAGTCCTCTGGCCTTTGCGGGCTGTTCCTTATGACCAGCCTGCAGAAGAGGAAAAAGGCCAAACTTGGTTTTGGGGTGGGTTGGCTGAATATGTTCGTGCAAGCCACAAAAGGCCTGCTGTGGACCACAGCCCAGTCAAGGTGCTGAGAAGAAATCTTCCCAAAGCACAAAGCTTCAGGCAGTGTGCCTGCTCATCCACTTTTCATGGAAACAGAAATCAGCTGAGGTTGGAATATATACAGTTTCATTGATGGAGATGAATGGCTTGACTGGTTCATTAGGACCTGGAAGGGGAAGTCTGGAAGAGGGAGGACAAAGAGATCTGTGAAAGAGCTTGTGGGTGGACCTTTAGGGCACAAAGGGCAAAGACTTTTGTTTCACACATTCACATCCTCCAGAGTGTCCACTGTGCAAAAGGCACCAAATAGCCAGGGTGACTATTTGGATGACTATCTGGAATGACCAGCTGACACCAACCAGCTCATCATTACCCACCCTAGTGCTTCCATAGTGGGCTCAATAACAGAGTGGCCATAGTAGTTGGTATAGAGGCCATGAATGGGCCCAACAAGGGCTCCCCCTCAGCAAGGATGATCTAGCTAGTGCCACTACTGAATGTCTAAACTGCCAACAACAGACACCAATGCTGAACCTCAATATAGCACCATCCCCCAACATGCCCAAGCAGGCATTCAATGGCAGGACAATTATATTATTGTGACCAAAACTGACATCTAGGCTGGGTATGGACTTTTCTTTTTTGCCTGCATGGCTGTGGCCAGCATCACCATCTGAGGACTTACAGATGTTGAATCCATTGGTATGGGACTCCCCATGACATTTCAGTGAATCAAATGATCCACTTCACAGCAAAAGCACTGTGGCACTTGACTATGGGTTTACTGTTCTCATCACTGATTCTATGTCCCAGAAGCTACTGGCTTGAGAAGGGGATGGGACAAGCTTTTGATGTTGCTGTTGAGGCCCCAGCTTGGAGATTCCTTGTGAGGGTGGGTAATGCCTCAGGATGCTGTCTGTATGTCTCCTATCAACAACCATTATGACCCTGACTCCTCAATGGGTAGAACACATCTACCAAGGGTAAGAGTTGGAGTAGTCATTCTCTCCATCACTTTTAATGATGAGGGTGGGAAATCTGTGCCTCCCATCCCCACAACTATGGGCTCTGTGGACTTAGAAGTCTGTTCCCAGTGGGAAATGCTTCTACCAGGAAGTACAACGTGACTCCCATTAATCTTCAAGCTCCCATCCATTCACTTCAGCTCCTCACATCAAGACAGCAGTTAGAAGGAAAGGATGCACCATTCCTGGCTGGGAAGACTGTCACGCAGAAGGACCAACAGAACATTTCTTGGTATTCCTTGACCATTTTTGATAATAAATGGACAAGTGCTCAGACAATGGCTGATAAAGAAGGGCATGATGACCAATGGCTCAGACCCCTCAGAGTTGAATGTCAGGGTCATCACACAAGGTTGGCTACATAGACTGACAAAGGTATTAGGTGGGGATGAATGGGTGGGTGGGGGTGGGAGGAGAGACGGTGAGTATCAGTTGCCATCTGGAGATCAGCTGCAGCCACAGAGCTTGTAGTTCATCCCACTGATATTCCCTCAGGGCAAGAGACTGATTAGAATCTTGGGTGGAGGGTGGGCTATTCCAAAATTAGGTACATGAAGTAATCTGAGTGATGCCAGGGTGAACAATAGGGGTGTGACACCCTGGTCACACCAGAACCAAGGCCCTCATTCTTCCAGTTGCCAGGAGTGAGAACGGATGATGAGAATTACTTTTGATGGCACTGAGCCGCCCCACCTACCATATGTTCCACATCTACTATTTGATCACAGCAGGGGTGCAAAAGCCGAGGCCCCTTCCTCAATTCCAGGACAACTCTGAGGGCCATCCTAGTTCTGTGGCAACTACATTGCCACTCAGTTGTTCTCCCCAATTTGGCTGCCTTCAGATTCCTACAGGTGTTTTTACTGAAGATGTTCTCGCGTGAACTGGCATGTAAATCTCCAGCTCAGGAGTGTTTCCTGGGGAAGCCTGTCTAAACAACGGCTGTTGGAAAAATTGGGATTTTAACAAGTGAACAGTCAGATACACCGATGGATTTCTCAGTAGAACATTGCTCAACTTTATCTATCTTAGGTCAGTTTCCCTGAGTAGAACCTGAGGTGAGGATTCTCATACAAGTGATTTATTAAGGGAATGTTCTCTGAGAGGCATGTGTCAGGCAATGAGAGCAGCTGATTAGGGTGGGAGAAGAAGCTAGACACAAAGATTTGGGTTGAGATGTGGGCAATGGCCTAGAGAAGTATGCAAACACTTACTAGCCATTTAGTAGCCAGTCCCTCTGCCAGCCCTGTGAGGGGGACCTCAGTTCACCCTAGTATAGTCAGGATTCTTAAGTTTGACATTGTTTACAAAGGAATACAGAGTTCAGAATATTCTTAAATTTTACAC
The DNA here is from genome assembly GCF_017311325.1 of Ursus maritimus. Taxonomy (NCBI): domain Eukaryota; kingdom Metazoa; phylum Chordata; class Mammalia; order Carnivora; family Ursidae; genus Ursus; species Ursus maritimus. The sequence goes on along the minus strand of NW_024423344.1, from coordinate 4,717,107 downwards.
ATGGAAGCTGCATTTAATGAAACAGAATAAAAAAGCCTGTCATCTATGTTGTTAAGTCTTTGGAGTTTTATAACTGAACTGAAAATTTCAGGCAAAGAAGCTCTATAACCCCTTCCCCTCAAAACCTATTTGCGTAGTCCCTAAAAATAGCATTTAACTAAATGCTAACTCTGAGAAATAGCCACACAAAATTAACGACAAATTTTAAGAAAAGAAAGTTATTTAAATATATCAATCAAGCGGAGATACTTTATAGTTACAAGTCTCCATATGAAAGATTTAGGGCAAAAAGGGATTCTTGAGGTAGACCTAATTAAGTTTCTTATCAAATGTGGTGTATATGCAATTTTCCAATTGCTTTGACAGTTCATTAAGAAGTTTCAGAGAACTTCAAGGTCACGATTCACTTCTATCTTTGTAGACTCCTTTTCTTCAGGATTGAAATGTGAGGATTTAAAGTGATATTCAAATGCAGGCCAGTACAGGGACAGCAGACTTCTATGTTTTACCAAGATTAACATTTTAGAATATTTTATATACAATTTTCACTAAGATCTAAAATGTTTTATGAAAGGAAAATGTTCATAGGAAACCCAAACAGTCGGTTGAGTTTTTTTCCTTCAAAACTACTAAAGGCAGCAAGGATTTCTAGTAAATTAGTGAGAGTATCAGGGAGGGTTTTCTATTTGTGTTCTGGAAGGCACATTTCCTCCTTAGCACCCCTGACTGTGTGTAGAGAACATTTCCTACTGGGGTAACAGCCTCAGTCTGGTATCTTCTATAGAGGGCTTGTGGTGACTTGCTGGGGGTCCAGGAGAAGCAGGTTCGAAATCCCAATACTCACCATTCTGAGGTTCCTCCCTGACCCCCCGTTAGTGGGGGTGAGCATAAGAGATGATGTGTTTCCTCATTATTGGCGATGCTGAGAAGGTGTGAGAGCGGGAGGAGGATGAGGAGAGCTACTGCTTACCAACAAGTCAGACACTTTCTACATGTTTCGTATGAGCTGAATTTGATACTCATTATAATGTCAGGAGGTAGAAACTGATTATTCCTATTTTTACAAATGAGGAAACTGAGACTGAGGGTAGTTAAGCAATTCACACAAACAAGGTTATATGGCTGGAAAGTGGCATTCTGACTCCACAGCCTGAACTTGTATTCACTGCCTCCTCATCAATAGTATGTTTTTCAGGGACGTTTCACAAGCAAAACCAATTGAGAATGTGCCAAAGAGAGTTGACATAGTCACAAAGGTGAGGGTAGGTTTCAAGGTATCCATCTCCACAGCAATGGCTTCTTCCTGGGCTCCCTTCATTCCTCAGTCCTCGGTAGAAGCTGTCTTTGGACTTTCCATACTCCTCCCTCCACCCTCTCCCACGCCCCCAATCCATCCTCCATGGCAACCAGAGTGAGTGTCCCAAAGAATAAATCTGTCCCTGCTGCTTTTCTGTTGTAAATGCTCAAATGGCACCTCATGGCTTTAGGATGAAGCACACATCCGTTGGGCGTAAGCAAACCCTCCTGCCATCCCAAGGTAATTTTTCATCAATAGTACGCTGCACACCTGTCATACCCACGTCAAGTAGACTTTGATATTTTGAGGGATTTTGAGAGAAGTCTTGAGACTTTTGCAAAGCCACAAATTACTAAATACTTCTGTATCATAAATTTTGCTAGGGCATAAACACATATAAAATTGAAAATGAAGTTGCAGTCTGAAATGGCCAGTCCAGTGGATGAGGAAAACCACAACACTCATGGGGACAGTATGGAAATATCTGGTCTCGCAGTATGTCCAGAAAAGCACAAAACAAGGCAGATGCTGTTTAGGTGGGGAAGAAGAGGGGGAGGGAAGGGCAGAAGAGTAGAGGCAGGTTCTGAAGAATGGACAAGTAGCAAAATCATCCTTGGGACTGTAGTTTTTTCCCTCTCATGAGGAAACCATACCAATGGAGGGCTTAGCCCTTAGCTGGGCTGGGCTCATTTGAGAAGCAGAAAGGGTCTGTGAGAAGCCAAGCAGAAGAGGGAGCAAAGGGAGAACCACAGGTCCTACATAATATGCAATATTAAACTAAATGGACACCCATTCATAATTTACAATTACTATTTGATTTTCATAGTCAACAGCAATGCAATGACTAGAAAGTGTGTATTTTCACAGGCAATATGGAGCCATTTTATTTTCGGCATTTTAATTGTGTAGGGAGGAAACATTTTTCCTTCTACCCTTTAAGGTCTTCCAGGTGGTTTAAGAATTAAATTGACATGAGACATATTAACAGAAAAAACAAAACAAAGCCCAAGGTTTACTACATGCACACGGAGGCCCAATAACAAGGTGGAGAACTAAAGAAAAAACCCAGGGCACCTGGGTGGCCTCAGTGGGTTAAGTGTCTGCCTTCAGCTCAGGTCATGATCCCAGGGTCCTGAAATCAAGCCCCGCATCAGGCTCCTTGCTCAGCAGGGAGTCTGCTTCTCCCTCTGCCTGCTGCTTCCCCTGCTTGTGTGCTTGCTCTCTGTCAGATGAATAAATAAAATCTTTTTAAAGAAAAACAAACAACCCAGGCAGGCAGTTTTTATACTTTTTAGAGAAAGGGACCATAAATCTGCAGGGAATTGACAGGACAAAGAAAACTGAACATTGGGAGCTTCCATTACTAAGGAATTCTAAACAGAATTTGGGCTGGGGGAGTAAATTAGTAGAAAGTAATAAGGGTTTTTTTGTACAGACTTCTTGGCTTTCAGTTCCCCGCCTCTGGTGATAAGGAGGTCTCCTTATCTCCTGCTACAGGGAGGGCACTTTTCACATGGGAGACTGATTTCTTGCTTTCAGGAGACAAATGCAGGGGAGTGGGGGGTCAGATTGTTTTTTCACTGGCTGTTTCTTAAGTGACTCTTCCATTTGGGGGTGGCCTGCCCTTGGCACCTACAACTGCAAGCTTAGCCAGCCTCTTTTGGAAACGTGGATTTGTCAGTCTTTGGAATTTGACATTTAAATATGCTGAAATATTACTTTTCGTTTGGCTTTGAAATAAAACCTTAGATAAATTCTAGAACCTATAAAACTAACACCAACTTGAACCATTAGTCTTGAAATTCTCTGAGTGTGCCTCTTTGTACCTATTTCTGCAAAATGTTTCCAAGAAAATAAGTAAAACTAAACAGTACATTTTGTACTAGTGAGTTACTCCATCCTGCTGGCACATCTTTCAGCCAGTGGAGCTCTATTTTCCCTTATTATCTTCTTCTGTGTCTCCCTTTAAACTTGTTTTCCAATTGCTCCATATTAGGAAACACAAAGAGCCGACAACTTTAGTAGGCCGAAGTGTTGACACATGTTTACCTTTTACTCTATATTAACTTTTTGATATGGATTTTGAGCAACACTTTGTTTTCCAGGTTTTAGGAGAGAACTATTCTTTCCTTTTTTTACTCCAAGAATAGCTGGGAAGCCGAAGTTGGTAATTTGCTTTTGTTTTGCTTATTCTCAATTTATCAAGCGACTGGGACTCTTGCTCTCATTCATTTTAATCTAGTTTTTAATGCCTGTGACAGAACCGTAGGCAAAATGTAAATGAAATGTGGTTCCACCACAAAAGTTTAAACTAGAATTAGAAACAGGTCATCTTAAAGATTATATTTTCTCTAGATTAACTATAGTATACAATTTAATGCCCAATAACAGAGAAATGCTATCATGGAATTCTAAAAATTAGAAACATTAGAAATACAAATTGTGTGAAAAATACATAGCATGTTAGTAGTCAAAGAGTGGAAGTGAGAAGTTATACTAAATTTTATTGATACTTCTATATAATCATTTTGAGAGAAATGTATTCAACATTTTAAATGGAATTTATTAACTATTATGTCACCTACGAAGAGAAAAAAGCCAAGAACTCTTGTACCTATTTGGTTTTTAAGTTGTGCATTGTAATGATCTAAAATCCAAGTTAAAACTGATGACTTACCTTAGAGGTATTAAAAAGCCCACTGGGGAAGTAGCCACAGTCAGCTCCAGCTCTACCAGAGACACAATGTTTCCAAGTTTCCCCGTACTTGCAGAATGAGTGAAGGATCTGGGGCTTCAGGCTTCACGGACTATGCATGGAAGAAAAGGCTCTCACGTGCTTGGCCTTGTCTCATGTTTCATCCCCTCATATTAGCAACAGGCGTATCTAATTTTACTCAGTGACATAAACAGCTCATACCACACTTAAAATTGTTTGGGCACCAATTCCAGGACACAGCTCTAAGTGGGCCAAAAAAAAAAAAAAAGTTCTTACAAAACCAACATTTAAATCCTGAATCATGATAGTCTTATGTAATTATAACTTTCTAAAATAAACTTTACCTTAAATGAATAGCAAAAACCGGACTAGCTTCCAGTATAATTTAATGTTGACTAAGTCTCTTGGAAATCATTTCAAATCAACATGCAACATTTAGAACTTAGGACTTTATTAGTATTAAATTCCTTAAATTCACTCCTTAAAAATTACTTTCTTTAGGCCTCTTTTTAAGCAAAAAACTTTAATAGTTGAGAAGAAAGCCTTAAGTAATGATCATCTAAGAAAGAGAAGGTAAATCAATTCTGCCTGTTAAAATTATGACAGTTCTTTTCCAGTAAATCAAATTTATATTATGTTTAACAAAGGATGTGACTGTAACAATGCAATCTTGATGTTTTATCTTTATTTAAAAAGAATAGCAGATCATTCATTTTCATAAGATGTAAAAAAAAAGAAATATCAAGCTTTTTAATCATCTTTTTATTTTGCATTATTTTTATATAGCCTGGTGAGCAGCATGAATTAACAGATTAAATGATACATTTGAAATTTGTATTTTAACACTAAACGTTGAATAGGAGAAGTAGTGCAATGATAATCCACATGTTTAATATTTATTTTATTTTCTTCTCAGGAGACCTTTTCTCTTAATCTATTTATTCATAACTCTAACTTCTTTTGACATTTGATGCTTCTCATACCAACAGCTGCAGGCCTTAAATTAAAAGCTGATACAGCTTCAACTAATCACACATTTATTTATAAGACTTTAAAAAATCTTTCATGAACTCTCTGCACATTAATATTTTCCCTGTCACAGCAATTTAGACATAAAATTACAGCACAACTATCATATACATATATAATATATATATAATACTTAATGATGATGATATGAGATGTATGTTTGTATCAGTAGGTGTCTGAAAAGTCAAAATTTGAAACTCCTAACTCAATATTCTGGTTGAAATGTCACACATTTAAAGGTTACATATTGAGGGACCTTTTCATCAATCAGTAAATTGGTTTTATAGCGATGAACTTTTCAATGTTTTGTGGACTGCTTTGTAAAAATGTTAGTCAAGTTATGGATTTGATCTCCATTCACATCTACAGATACATTTAATACTACCAACTTTTCTTTTCAGTCCTTCAGGGGGAGGGCTTAGAGAAAATCATCTTTCATTTTATAGAATAGTTGAAATTATTAAAACAAGATCTTCAAAGTTTTTAATGTAAGGCTAGGTTTAGCTTATAACTCACCTATACACATCTCGGTGTATATGTTTTCAGTGGATTCATAGCATTTTAAATCTACAAGAGACCTTAAAGGAAACAATCTAGTTAAACAGTCCACTGGATGTAAAATAGCTCTTTCAAGGTTATAGAGCTGATTTGGGCATGGCAGACAAACAGAAACAGGATCATACCTACAGAGAATAAACTGGTGGTCACCAGAGGGGAGGAGGGGGGTGGCTGAAATAGGTACAGGGGGTTAAGAAGTACAAACTTCCAGTTGTAAATGAGTCACGGAGGTGAAAAGTACAGCATAATGAATATAGTTAGTACTATTGTAATAATGTATGGTGACAGATGGTGACTACAGGTATCTCCGTGAACACTGTATAATGTATACAACTGTTGAATCACTATGTTGTACACCTAAAACTAATGTAACATTGTGTGTTAACTGTACTTCAATTTAAAAAAAAGAAGGGGCACCTGCACCCCAATGTTCATAGCAGCAATGTTCACGATAGCCAAACTGTGGAAAGAGCCGAGATGCCCATCAATAGACGAGTGGATAAAGAACATGTGGTTCCTATATACAATGGAATATTACTCAGCCATCAGAGAGGATGAATAACCCACCATTTGCATCAACATGGATGGACCTGGAGGGGATTATGCTAAGTGAAATAAGTCAAGCAGAGAAAGACATCTATCGTATGGTTTCATCCGTATGTGGAATATGAGGAATAGCCCAGAGGACCACAGGGGAAGAGAGGGAAAACTGAATGGGAAAAAATCAGAAAGGGAGACAAACCCTGAGAGACTCTGGACTCCGGGAACCAAACTGAGGGTTACAGAAAGGAGGGGGTGCGGGGATGGGGTGACCGGGTGATGGGTATAAAGGAGGGCACGTGTTGTGGTGAGCACTGGGTGTTATACGCAACTAATGAATCATTGAACACTACATCAAAAACTAATGATGTTCTATATGTTGGCTAATTGAACATAATAAAATAAATAAATAAAAAAAAAAACAGAAAGGGGCGCCTGGGTGGCACAGCGGTTAAGCGTCTGCCTTCAGCTCAGGGCGTGATCCCGGCATTATGGGATCGAGCCCCACATCAGGCTCCTCTGCTAGGAGCCTGCTTCTTCCTCTCCCACTCCCCCTGCTTGTGTTCCCTCTCTCGCTGGCTGTCTCTATCCTGTCAAATAAATAAATAAAATCTTAAAAAAAAAAACCAGAAAAAGAAGAAAGTCCTTAGGCTCTTAAGTTTAGCAAGGTCTTACATAACTATAGGATCCTTCTGGGATTCACTCTTATCCTTCCCCCTTTCCTCAGTGAGCAATGCTGCCCTCTTACCTCACTTCTGCCTGGGGGCAGACAGTCCTGCTGCCTAAGACACTGGGTTGGGGAGACCACTTTTAGATCTAGTGAAAACAAGGTATTTCTGGTAGAGATACCGTTCATTTTGGACTAATTATTTTTGTTTTTGATTTGAAGTGAAAGGTAAGTTTGCCTCTGGAAGAAGGATATAGGGGATAATGGGGGATGAGACAGTTGAAAGTTTGAAGAGAGAAATAGTGAAGAGCTGGGGAGTAAATGTACTAGTGAAATATACTAGACAATGTTTGGACCCAGCCCAAGTTGATCAATATACAGTGGTCCTATTTTAATAGTTTCTGAGACTTTGGATACTAACTGTAGATGTGAGCTCCTATGACGAAATCCCCCCAGACCACCTCACACTTTCCTCCCAAACTAAACTCATCATCCTCCCCAAACCTGCTCTTTTGTTCATCCTTCCTTTCTCAGTTTAGGACTCCATCCTCCACAAAGTTACCGCTCACTAGATTTGGGAACCTCCCTGACTAACCAGCCCACCAGTCACTAAGCCGCGGTGTCTCCTGTTCTGCCTGCTCCCTTCTCTCTGGGTCCCCATCTGACTGGGGGGCTCACCAGCAGGTCTCTCCTGGTGCTCAGTACCTGCTGCCCTGCTTTCAGGTTCTGCCACGTTCCATTCTAGACTCCTGGGATTGCCGGAGAAACACCGAGAACAGGTCATTCTTGCCCCATTCACGCCTCAGCTTAAAGACCTTCAACGACCCTTCAGGATGGGGTACCACATTCTTGACAGGGTACACACACCGTTACAACTGGGCCCTGTCTGTCTCCCCTGCCCCATCCTTTAGGTTCTGTAAGAAACTAAATGCCATTGGGTGCCTGACTAAATCTGACTCGAGTTACCTCCCATCCTTTTCTTTCTAACGAGTCTTTAACTTTTAAAAGTCTGTTCATATCTCACTATCAGCTTTCTATATGTGTTTATAAACTTATAGTTATTTGTATTTGCATCGCCAACATTGCTTTATATACATATTCTTGCTACTAGACAATGAACTCCTTGCTCAGCACCCGCATGTAGTTAGCCTTCCATTAACTGAACTCTGAATAGTCACACCAAACTCAATGTTTTTTATGATATCAATTCCACAGCGCACTGTAACAAAAAAAAAAGAGGAAAGAAGAAAGAAAGAAAGAAAGAAAGAAAGAAAGAAAGAGAAAGAAAGAAAGAAAGAGAAAGAAAGAAAGAAAGAAAGAAAGAAAGAAAGAAAGAAAGAAAAAAAAAAAAAGAGCTAACATATGATCAGGATGACATTATAAGACTTTTCCAGAAGAGGTCAGTATAACAGTAATAAACGTATTTGCTTTCTGGGCAAATGAAATGTGAAATCAAATAAAATATTTTGTGAGAGATAAAGTTTCAAGCATTAAAAAATAACCACATCAATGATCTGCCCCTCCAATCAAAGCTATAACTTCCTCCAGAGAGGTGGCCATAGACCTTTCACATAAGCAAAATGAAATGACTCTCTACACAAATGAAAACACAGTTAGTTCAAATCTGGAATGTAATTAACGTAAGCACTTGGATGCTTCCCACACAAATTCTCTGATTATTTTTAGATAGAGATCATGCAATTGTATGCATTTTAGAAAGATAATTCATGTTCCCTTCGGAGTTGCTGTACCAATAACTAAATTGATCACTAGATTACTGAATGTAGGCATTTTGTGGTTTCTTGTGGTACGTTGGGGAAGATTTAGGAGTCACTGTTTAGTATAAACAGCTAATTCAGTGTTTTCAGGGATGACGGGAAAGAAAACAGTGGGATGCTGGAAAAATAAGAAGACTTAAAAAAAAAAGAAAACTTACATTTCAGAAGAGAAAATGGACTACCTGTAATTTCAAAGGTTATTCATTGGTAATCACTGTATTGGGTCATCATACATTTTTTTTACAGATTTATTTATTAATCTTAAAGGGTGGGGAAAGGGAGGGGCACAGGGAGAGGGAGCAAGACTCCCAAGCAGACCCTCCACTGAGTGTGGAGCCCAATGTGGGGATTGACGCGGGGCGTGATCCCAGCATCCTGAGATCACAACCTGAGCCGAAATCAAGAGTCCGAAGATCAACAGACTGAGCCATGCAGTGCCCCAGTGCCTGCCACTCTTATCTCCAACCCTTTGTCCTTTCCCTGTACTTTTTGTACATGCTCAAAGTGGTCATATTTACCTTCCACTTTGAAACTATAATTTCCTGTATCTCCTGTGATTTGATCAGGTTGATTTAAAAAAAGAATGCAATACACAGCGTTCACCTTTTTACAACTAGCTACCCAATGATCTAATTATATTCTCTTTCAGAGACAAATATCTGTGCTCCTCAATGCTTCTATTATCAGTTGGAATGGAATCTTTTTAAAAAAAATATTCCTCCAAATATTTTAATTGCTTCGTACTGACCTTGTGCCTTTCCCAGACAGCTATTGTTGTTAGAGTTCCTGAATACCACTTTTGTTGTTGTTGTAAAATTAAGAAATTTTGCTAAATTTGCCTTCCTCGGCTTATCCTGGTTGTCTCTTATTTTTATTCCTTTAATCTATTATTTGGAATTAATGTCATTTTTCTTCTTGAAACGCACTGTTCCTTTCTAATTTAAGTGGTTTATATCATGGTTTTCTTGTAGGACTCACCTCAGCCCCCTTACTTTCCGATGGTCTTTGTTTCTTTCATTCTCTACCTCTACCACATTGTCAAACTTCTGCTGAGTTTCTGATATTAATACCCATTGTATAGGATCACATTTTTCTTCAGCACCCTGTACTCCAGGCTCCCCCTCTCCTATGCCAGTCCATCTTGCGGAGCCAGGTTCCCACACAGGTGCTGTCTTCCTTAGATCTCATTGTTCTCCTGAGCTGGGTGAATCTTCCCTGACTCAGCTCTCACATCCTCTCCTCATATAAGCCCTTGCTTTGATGGACTGCACTGTCAAATAATCGTTCAGAAACAATGTTCGGGAAGTAGATTGTCTGAGTCCTTTTATGTCTGAAAATATATCTATTCTGCTCCAAAACTGGTTAATCGTTTCATTTAGTATAAAATTTTAGGTTGAAATAATTTCAGACTAAACTTTGAAGTCCCTGCTCCACTGACATCTGTCATTAAGAGTTCCTGCAGAGAAATGTAATTCTAGTCTGATTTGTGTTTCTAGTTTACATTGAGTAATGTACATTACTATTTAAAGGTACCCGTTGTATTTTTTGGTAAAATTAATAGTCTCGCTAGTTTATTTCCTGTTGCATTCATCTAGCATTTCATATATCCGATTCGATCAAAGAGAAGGTACTGTCCATTTATAAAATGTAAGTGTATTTGTTCTTACTGAAAAGTGATCATCAAGTGAGAATACTTGATGTATTTCATGAATGTTTTTAAAATCTCTTTATCCTGATTAGAAATTTCTGACCCAGAACTAGAGAGCAAGTGATTTATGAAAAGGAAGATATGTGATATAAAATAAATTGGTTGGGAAAAAAAAACCAAAATCGAGAATATTGGAAATCTGTAGACGGGGGAATAGGAAGATCTGTGCCCAGGGACATTGAAAAGTACACCAGACATTGAAATTTGTAAGAATAGTCACTTACAAAGGAACACTTATTCCTTCTATAAGGTTTCTCCTAGTGTAGTAACATTTCTAGATTCTCTCTCTAGTTTCTACTCATTTCATCCCAAGGAAAGTGGATTAATTCTCCTCATTGATGAGTTAGAATAGGAAAGTGGGTCTGTATGGTCCATTTCCTCCCTCTTCAGGGACGTTCACGTCTGCAGAGAGTACATTTTTGACACTGATCCTTCAGCCCCTGGGAAGGACCTGTGATCGTCTAGAGCTGCCTAAGGCATGGGTGAGTTCTTGCTGGAGATGTGATGTAACCATTAGCAAACCCATTGTTGCTGTGCATCTAGAACACATCCTCCAACAGCTCTATTTGTAATAAAAATGACATTTAGACCTTCATTTGCCTTATCTCTCTGTCTCTCAGGTGGTTCAGAACTGGGGCAGTAAACAGAGAAGTAATTTTTCTCAATCTTCTCAAACTCAAAAAAATCAGCATTTAACAGCCACACATCTCTTCTGAGGAGTTAGTACACAGCAGGGGCTATTCTGTATTAGTACCGAGACTTCCCTAACTCTTCTCTTCCAACTTCCTCTTTTTTGCAAGCCTGGGACCCTCCTAAATATCTCTGTGGTCCTCACAGCATTCAATGCAGACCAATCTGTCACTGCTTATTTACTTCCCTAAATCCTGTTTATCCTTCATTTGATCATAACTTTGGTGGCAGGGGTTGAGTCTTTATACCTCTATTTCCTTAGCCTCTAGGTACTCATTAAATATCTGCTAAATCAATGAGTTTAACAAGTAAACCACAGTTTCTGTGCTTATGTAGGTTTCTTTCCAGCTTAGAGGGCAGATAGTTAAATATTCAATAATGTGGTTAGCATAACAGTGTAGGTATGAGCCAAAGGTTATGGAAGCACATAAAGGAAAAATTAATTGTATTTGGAAGAGATGGTAGTTGGATTAGTGGTAGTTGATTCTCCAACAGCAGAAATAAACATTACTTTAGTCTTTTGAAATTTCCAGTATTTGTGCCTGTTTCAAATGTATTCAATATATTGACATAATAGTGTGTGAACATAATTTGTAAATGTATATGAGTCAACACATATTGAGATATGTACCTGTCACTGACCTAAGTGCTATGTTTTTTTTATTGACTCACAAATAAGTTTTGAGACCATGAACCAAAACCTTGAAACAGTTACAATATTGATGACTTTAGTTCAACCCCCTAAACCTCCCCAAATCAGGTGCAGATACCTGATAGCCTCTATGGTTTGAGAGCTTGGCGAAAGTCCTGTATTCTGTAGTCTGATTATGACTAACAGTACACAGCGTTAATTTAAAAATCTTCCTTACTTATTCTTTCCCTAGAAAGAATATAAACAAATGTCCCCAAATTCTAGGCTTTGGAATTAACTGAGTTTTAAATTCAGCTTTTTCACAACTAATAGCTTGTATAATGTTAGGTAACTTAGTTATTTTCTTAATGGTCTGTTTTCTGCTATTAATGTTGGGGATAATATCAACTCCCTGCTTAAGGCTAGTAAAATAATTAAATTTGATAATGTACCAAAGGCACTTGGCACATAGGAAAACACATATAAATGGCAGCTATTATAATTATTTCTTAATGCTGTGAGTGAATTTTTCAAAATGAAATAAAATACATGAATCACAGATTATGACATATGCAGCCTTTACAACAAACATATTTTCGCTTACTTCATGGTACATTCTGACTTGATGTTATGCCTAATCATTAATGTGCTCAGCTAGTAACTAACTTTCACAGTAATAGTGAAAGTTAATAGTAATAGCACTTTCACACAATCATTATTATCACTTTTTTCTTACAGTTTAGTTTTCTGGTATCCATGTCTTTTGCCAGCAACTTGCCTTGTATATGATATTTACAGTTTAATAGTCTTGACAAACACACAGGGATACTCTACAGTCTGAAAGTTAAAGATACTGGAGATCCCATGAAGCTGAACTTGACTTGCTTCTGACCATTGTTCTGCTTGTGTCCTCCTGAGGTTCCTGAGCTCCTGACCTCTGACCTTCACCCAATCTACTGAAAAGTTTTCAAAATCTTATTATTTCAAAAACCTTCTTTCCACTGAAAATGTGAAAGCTGGATGCTAGAGGGCTCATAACAACACAAATGCTGTGTTATGAGGTCATGGAGGTGACATCAAGATTCAATGCTGAGGCCTGGGAGAAAAGACAGTGGTGAAGACAATGACCTTGAGAGATGAGATGTAACAGTGAAGTTGGTTTGGGTCCCTTGCGTTTCATGACTTATAGGTGTGGGTATTTCAAAGTCATCATGTTGCAAACTCAACATATTTTAATTACTCCTCCCACTTCTCCCCAAAACTTCTCTTCTGTTCTCTTTCTTAGCTTAAAGACATTGTCATTTGCCATTTGGCCCTGGCAGAAACTTTCCATAGCTTCATGTAAATTACTTCAAGTAGTGTGTGTATTAGCCAATGATCAAAAAGTCCTTTTTTTAAAAAAATTTATTTGGAAAAGGAAGGCTGCAATTAAAGGGAAAAAAAAATGAGGGACACCAGCCTAAGCACATCCTATGTATGACTGAGTCCAGTTACTTAGCATGAAAGAAAGAAAGCTGTTTGATAATCAAGCATTAGATTCTGTATAATTTCAGCAACAAGAAGAAAATCTGGCATCTCCACAATAGCACAAAATCCGGTTTCTTCACTATAGCACAAAAATCCCATTGGTTTACTAATATTTAAAGAAGAAACAAATGTTCTTTCATTTAAAGATGAGAGATGAAAAACTTAAAAAATGTCAAAAATGAACATGTTGGTTCCAAAAAGTATATGAATACATGCTTTTTGTTTCTCAACATCATTAACTTCACTTCTGGAAACGACCCTTGGATTTTCTTTTTGGAGACTCACCCCTACCTTGCTTTCAGTCCGTATGTTTGGTCATCAGATCAACGCCATTCCCAGGTTGAGTGGCAGGTCACGTGATTTAGGCCAGGCTGAGCACAGCGTGGCATTCTCTTGGCCAGAGGTTATTTTAGAACGATTCCATCCAAGCCAACCAGCCTCACTCAGAGCAATCCCACAACTTTTGTTTCAGTGGCTGACAAGACAGATTTTCTTTTCTGCTTGACTTGAATTTGATAGCGAATCAAGCCTGCTTAGTGAGCAGCCATGAACACAACACAACGTAGCAAAGGTTGGAGCTGAGAGATGATGTCAAATTCATGGTAATTTCAAGCCCGTGAATCAAGGCATGCCTAAATCAGCTCTAATCTTGTACTTTTTAATTACATCAGCCAATAAATTGCCTTTCTTCCATTCAAAACTGTGGAGTTGGTATTTGATAATTTGCAACATAAAAATCTAACATAAGTTTTAGTCAAACCAATGCAATAAAGAACTTGCTTTAATTTTTTTTTCCCTGTGGGTGGTGGTGGTGGTGGAGGAGGAATTCACTTAGTTCCTGGTGTGAAAGAATGAGGGGGTGACAGTACCAAGAGTAAAGTTTCAAAAAATGAAGAGAGGTGATGAACACAAACGTGAACAACTCCTTACCAGCAGTTGTGAAACAGAAATCCATGTTCTCTGTGCTGGCATACATGAATGATGGGGCTATTCAGGGTTACCAAATGCTCTGGGGAGGTCAAAGATGAGGACAGAGAAAGATAACTTGATTTGGCAAGAGAAGACCAGTGGGAAGATTTAAGATGGTAGTTCTAAATTAAAAAAAAAAAAAGATAGGCATAATAATGATTCAAGGAAATCTCATGAAAAAGCCCTGACTTTCTCATATACTATTATCTCATCAAAGCTAAGACTGATGATTTTAAGACCACCACTGTTTTTGTGTCAGTAAGGAGTACCTCTGCAAATTAAACTATAATCTGGCACTAATGATAATATGCATCCCAATTAAGAGCTATTAAGATGTAAAAAATGGGCATTGTAGATTTGGCAAGATAGGATAACAGCACAATGAACTGAATGATAATAGCAGTTATCTGTCATTCATGATTTATTTAAATAATATTCATCAAGGATTATCTCTGTCATGCACATGAGTTGCTTTTGTTGACTTGTTTTTATGTTTGCTAGAATAAATGAGAAATTCAGTTCTTGTCTCCATAATTGCCTAAGAAAAGCAATGCCTTTTTAGGTAGCTGTATGGAAATGCTTCTTATTGTATATAGAGTTTGCTTAATGGAATTAATGATTGACTTTCTCTGAAACTGTTTTTCTGGGATGCTGAGTTGGTTTGTCTCATATGAACCGGTTATACACAAAGGCTACCAGGATCCTGCTGAAACCACTTCTGCTGTTTTTGATCCAATGAACACAAACTGTGCCAAACACTGTTCTAGATGCTGAGGATAGCAGAGTGCACAGGACGAAGGAGGTCTTACCTTTTCAGAGCTTATATCTAGTTGACAGGAAACAGCCAATCAATGTGAAAACAATAAACAAGAAGATTTCTCACAGTGGCAAGTTTACTAAGAAAGTAAGCAGGGGATGGGGAGACTTATTTTAAGTACATGGTCAGGGCAGGCCTTTGTGGGATGACCTGAATAATGAGAAAGAAGCAATCATGAAAAGACCAGGGCAAAGTGTGATACAGGCAGGAGATGGCCCATCTAATGGTCCTGGGGAAGGAATGATCTATGTTTAAGTGACACAAGCAAAGCCCAGGGGGTGGCAACGTCGTACACGGAACAGGCCAGATGAGGCCAGAGAGAATGAGGCGTGAAGAGCAGTGGTTCTCAGCTGTGGCCACACGTTAGCACCAACCAGGAGATGGGTAAAATAATACCATTGCCTAGGATCCTCTCCAGAAATTCCAATGTATTTGGTATGACACAGGCCCTGCTATAGGTATTTGTCAAGTTCCCTAGGCAGTTCTAATGGGCCGCCACGGTTGATAATCACAGCTGCAAAACAACATATCAATAGCCCCCTGTAAGAGAAGAAGACCTTATTCCAAACACTAGATGTAGAACTACATGAAAAGCATTGACATTATCCATGAAATACTTCTCATTTCTTCTAACAAGCCCCTTCCATAGAGCTGTCACTCTCTGCCTCTCCTTTCTGCTCTCTGACCAGCTACTCTCAGGAGGTCTGTGCCAGGATGAGGTATGTTCTGGTCTGACTGGAATTTTCTTCATTACCCCAAAGTATTTGTGTTTGTCTAGTTTTCCTTTCTCAGGTTTTTTGTTTGTTTGGTTTCTTCCTCTCCCTCTTCTTCTTTCTTCCTCCCTCTCTCCCTCCCTCCCTTCTTGCCCCCCTTCCCTTTTCTTTCATAACACAAGATCTGTCCTATGCCTAGCGTCAACAGACAGACTGTCTCCTGACATGGGACTTATCTGTGTGATTCCTCATCTGCCTACCTTTGCATGTTGGCACAGAGCCTGGTGCAAATGCTCCCCTGCTGTCAGCTCGTTCATCTCCTCCTCCCACTACGTGAGATGTGCAGACTGTACCACACAGGGCACACTCTTCACCTTTGAAACACACACAGAGATGGGTTTTCTGAGCCTGCAGCTCTGATGACTTCTCTCAGTATTCTTTCAGACACACACCTGTTCAATCCCCACTCTTTTGGGTAACTTTCCACGAATTTTGTGGTTTCGGTTTTGGTTGTCTCCTGGTGTTGCCTACCATAGAATTTGAGTTTTTCACTCCCTTGCTGCTTTTGAATGATTTTCAGGAGGGTGCTGTGTAAATACTACCCTCGCACTACCATCTTCAATGGGGAAGTCTGTCACCCATGTGTGTCTTCACTGTGGGGTTCAGAGGGTTGTTAGCTACTTGTGAAAACTACTGGTAGGCACCATGGGTATCCTTCTGTGGACCCTTTGTCTTGAAAGAATTTTGGTCTTTCACACAATCTTAGATAACCAAAGAAGAGGAAAATAGCGAATTCAGCTTCAGTAAAAGCTTAAACAGAGCGCAGAATCGAGGACAATTCCACGGCCTTGGTTTGAGCCCGACTCTCAGGATTCCCGTTCCTCTACAGATCTTACCCCACTTTCGATCCCTGGCAATGTGAGAGCTCTCTTTTGGAACATGATTCTGTTTCAGTTCACCTTTATGCCCAGGAGTATAACTGAAAGCTTAGTCATTTTTGACATTTCATTTCAACTCAATAGAATGAAGTAATTGCTTTAGGTTCTCAAAGTGAGAATTTTCCTTTCCTTTCTTTCTCTCACTCTCTCTCTCTGTTTCTTTTTTTTTTTTTTTTGTATATTTGAAAGAAATAGTTAAGCTTTCTTCACATCTAGACTATGCTGTGTGAACATAAAGTCTACGACTGGTTTATAGATATGGCTGGTAACAATTCCTGCTCGGGTTCACACGTCAGCATGTCCCCAAGTGGCTGTGAGCTCATCCCCACTATGTCTAGAATCTTCCTGCACCCTGCTGTGTGCAGAATCCTCCTCTTTCCCAGGACCACACTTGGCTCCTTTCTGCTGAAACTGTCACTGAAAACTCATCCCACTTATGTGCCCAGGAAAGAATCCTTATTCTTTGGGCATATCCTAAGCATCACTTATTCTGATGTATTCTTGGTTTTAATAACTGAAACACAGAACTGATACTCTGAATAATGTTTTGGCTTTGTGCAACAAGAAACATTATTATTTAACTGCATTAGGCTTAAAGAAGCATTTGCAAAGCATTCATACAACATAACAGATATAAGATACATTTCTGAGAAAATATACTCAGATTTGCAAACAAACTTCTAGAACACAGCCAATTATTTGTATTGTACGCTCTGAAGAAGTAAATCCAGGTCTTTGTCTTCCCACATCATAAATAATACAAAAAAGTTTGGTGGTATGAAAAAACATACTTTTAGAAATGCTTTTAGAAAAGGAAGTCATATAATTTTTGCCTTTAAAAAGAATTTACAAACAGAAGGGGGAATGAACCATGAGAGACTGTGGACTCTGGGAAACAAACTGAGGGCTTCAGAGGGGAGGGGGGTGGGGGATTGGGATAGGCCGGTGATGGGTATTAAGGAGGGCACATATTGCATGGTGCACTGGGTGTTAAATGCAAATAATGAATCATGGAACATTGCATCAAAAACTGGGGACGTACTGTATCGTGACTAATATAACAAAATAAAAATTATTAAAAAAATTAAGAAAAAGGTTTTACACAAACCTAAGTAATGCTGAGTGGATAAACACACTGGTACATTCAGACAATGGAATATTATTCAGCAATAAAAAGAAATGAGCTCTCAAGCCATTAGAACATGTAGGGGAAACTTAAATGCTTACTACTAAGTGGAAAAAGCCAATCTGACAAGGTTATGTGATTCCAACTATATGACATCCTGGAAAAGGCAAAACTATGAAGACAATAAAAAGATCAGCACTCACCAGGAGTCTGGTGAGAAAGGGCTGACCAGGTGAAACACAGGGAATTTTAGGGCATGGAAACTATTCTTTATGATGCTATGATGAGGGATACATGTCGTTACACACTTGTCCAAACCTAGAAAATGTACAACACCAAGAGTGAGCTCTGATGTAAACTGTGAGCTTTGGGGGTTAACAGTGTTGTAACAACTGTAGGAGGGGATGTTGATAGTGGGGAGGCTGTGGGGGAGGCAGGAGGAATATGAGAAATCTCTGTACCTTCTTCTCAATTTTGCTGTGAACCTAAAACTTCCCCCTCTCTCTAGTCTTTTAAAAATTTTATCTTTCATTGCTGGATGGGAAGTGGGGGGGATGGGGTAACAGGGTGACAGGCATTAAGGAAGGCACGTGATGTGATGAGCATCGGGTGTTATAGACAACTCATGAATTACTGAAACTAATGATGTTGGCTAATTGAATTTAAATTTAAAAATATATTAAAAAATAAATTTTTTTTACCTTTCATCCCCTATCATTTTATTCCTTTTTAAAATACCAACATTTGTACTTCAATATTTAGTCCAAGAAATATCAGGTATTTACTGGATGACGTTAGTAAATAACATAATTATTGATTTGAAGATAATGCTATAATATTCATCTTATGTTCTTTCATTGTTCAAAAACTATCTTAAATCATTTTTGCCCCAATTTTTTCATATTGTAATGGAGTACATTGATTAAAATTTTCAAACAAAAACTCTCTCAAAACAGGCAGGATTGCTTTAAATAGCTCATAAGTAGGCTGATAATAATTAATTTTCTGTCTTTAATAAACCAGTCATATGTGTAGCCACCATCTCTCTATAAAGGTGTTTCTTTTACGTAAGTCTTACACATGCATTTAATCTTGCACTAATTCATAAATAGAGGAAGGCACCCATGGTGGGGAGGGTCATGGAAATGTAATGACCTGAAGAAGGTGAAGGAGAAAGCAGGAGGCGAGGACCCAAGGCAATCAGATTTGAAGAGGGGAGGATAGATGGGGGCATGGTTAGTGTTATGGCTGGGGAGAACAGGAAGCTGAGGCAGTGCATACCTGAGTGCCTCATTGTCTCAGCTGAGAGGGAGAGAGGTCATCTGCTAAGGGTGGTAAAGACAGCAGAGGAAGTCTGGAATGGCTCCCAATGGGATGGGAGAGGGTGAATGATCACAGCATGAGGCTAAGGGTCCTTCCAGCTGAGGCTGGAGGTTGTGAATGTTCAGCACTGAACACTTACAGGATTTTAAAAACATTTTTGGGATAAGAATAGGAAAATCACACTATAGAACTGATCTGTGGCAGGAATTTTCTCAGTGACAGAGCAGATACATGTGGATAGGCGGAAGCTGACGATGCTGGTCAGGCCAAGGAAGCTCAGGCCATCAACATGAGTCCAGCTGTGCGGGAAGGGAAATGCCAACGGGAGGAGGAGGCTGACGGACAGCAGTCCGAGAGAGAAATGGAGGGGTAGGGCCCGCCTGGGCTTCTTCATGACGTTTCTTACGTGCAAAGGAAGTTCAAGGCAGGTTTCTGTGCTCAAACTTGAGAGGATGAAAAAATTAAGCCTAACTCCACAATAATTTGCTGAGCAACCCCAGATGGTGGCGGACACCAAGCTGCTGTATAAGCTGCTGTCTAAGCATCAAGGAAGCAGAGACCACGGGACCCTGATTCAGGAAACTGGGAAGCCGTGTCGAGCGAGGCTTTAATGGAACTTAGCATCCACTTGGATGGACATGGGAAAGGTTTTAACCTGGCTGTGTGGGAGAATCAATGGAACGAAAAGCAACCAGAGCGGGAATGGTTTGAAGTGAATAATGAAGCACCCATTTTGGACAGACGAAGAATGTGGGATGAGTGCAACTACTGGATGGAGGTACTTCGTCTGCAGTTTGAGATTAGGGCTAGGGAGCCATAAGAAGTTTGCAGTGCTACAACTCATACCATTGCTAATGAAAGTCTGGCCTTTGAATTTTTCCCTCTCTTTTCCAAATGCAGCAGATTAACTTTTAAAAATCTGTTTGTTTAATGGGGGCAGGAGTCAGCCACATTCTGGATGTAACACAGAAATCATATCAAAAGCATATCCTATGGAAAAATTTTCCACAGTCCCATTTCCCCTCCCCAGCTTTATTGAAGTACAATTGGCAAATTAAAACTATATACATTTAAGGTGTACATCTTGATGTTTTGACATATATCGTGAAATGATCACCACAGTCAAGTTAATTAACACGTCCATCACCTCACATAGTTACTGTTTCTCCTTCCTTCCTTCCCTGGTCAGAACACCTAAATACTACCATCTTAGCAAATTTCAAGTCTACAAAATAGTATGAGATATACCTCACACCTGTTATAGTGGTATTCTCAAAAAAAGGCAGGAGATAACAAGTGCTGGCAAGAATGTGAAGAAATGGGAACACTTACACACTATTGGTGAGGATGTAAAATGATGCAGCCACTATGGAAAACTGTGTGGGGCTTCCTCCAAAAGTTTAAAGATAGAACTATCACATGATCTAGCAGTTCCACTTCTGGGTATATATTCAAAGGAAATAAATCAGGATCTTGAAGAGATATCTTCACTTCCATGTTCACCACAGCATTATTTAAAATAGCCAAGGTATGAAAACAAACTATGTGTCCATCAACACATGAACAGATAAAGAAAATGTGCGGTATGTATGCACTCTTAATTTTTTAGAGACTATTTTTTTAGAGCAAATAAAATTGAGAGGGAGGTACAGAAATTTGCCATA
The DNA here is from genome assembly GCF_017311325.1 of Ursus maritimus. Taxonomy (NCBI): domain Eukaryota; kingdom Metazoa; phylum Chordata; class Mammalia; order Carnivora; family Ursidae; genus Ursus; species Ursus maritimus. Next base: position 4,696,416 of record NW_024423344.1, on the reverse strand, counting down.
TACGTCCTGTCCCCACACAGGCACAGCCTCCTCCATTACCAATATATCTCACCAGAACGGTACATTTTTTATCAAAGACGAAACTACACTGACACATCATAATCACTGAAAGTGATTTTTTCAGTAAACTGGAGTTTACCCTTGGTGTTTATGTTCTATGGGTTTGGACACATATATAGTGATATAGAACCACCAATATAAGAGTATTTTCTTTTTTGAAGCGGATGAGAAGGGTTCCATTAATTTTTTTTCTTTCCAGCTTTATTGGGGTGTATTTATTTATTTATTTATTTATTTATTTATTTATTATTTTTTTAATGATTTTTTTATTATATTATGTTAGTCACCATACAGTACATCCCCGGTTTCCAATGTAAAGTTTGATGATTCATTAGTTGCGTATAACACCCAGTGCACCATGCAATATGCACCCTCCTTACTACCCATCACCGGTTTATCCCATTCCCCCCCCTCCCCTCTGAGGCCCTCAGTTTGTTTCTCAGAGTCCATAGTCTCTTATGTTTCATTCCCCCTTCTGATTACCCCCCCTTTCTTTATCCCTTTCTTCTCCTACTGATCTTCCTAGTTTTTATGTTCCATAGATGAGAGAAATCATATGATAGTTGTTTAACAGATAACATAGTAAAAGCTTAAGGGGTACAACATGTTGATTTGATGCACTGCAAGATGATTGCCACCTTTTATTTTATTTGAAAAAATTATCCACAAATAACCAAAATCGACTGTTTAATGTGTAGCAAATAAAAGACAACATCACTTTTCAATATGTAGTTAATATTTTTAAAATAAGCAACATAGAAAAATCTGGAGTCCTTCCCAGTATGAAACTAAGAATACTTTATGAAACTACATAGTTTAAGGAAACTGTAAAATATTTACATGCCAAAAGAGGCAAACTTGTTAAAATAATTTTTAGGTTTTTCCCCTTATTTCCAATTTATATAAATCCTTCTTATCTCTTAAAGGAAAATGACCCTTCTGGCTCACCTCCATTTCATTACTGTATGTAGAAACAAAATCATAAACCAGGTAATCATGGCTTACTGATGGGTTACAATTTCCATTTTAAAATATGGGTTACATATAAACATTTCTCTAATTTTTTATATTTTGGGCTGTTGCAGCAGTTTTGTATAGTGACAAAATTCAAGGATGATCCTTAAATGTAATGTAATGTATACAACATATTCATGGTGATGCATATATTAAAATATTTTTTTTAAAAAAATCTCACTGTTCTACTTTTTATAAATTTAAGGTAGTTTACAGTCACATACTCAGTTTGAAATTTCAGCTCCAGAGAGGAAAGCAACATTTTTTTAAGTTTGTGAATTATGTCATTGCCCGAAGTAAAGAAGGTGAAGCAAAAAATAAAAAGGGACCAATTCCTTCTCTCCTAAAACTTTTGAGTATGAATGGATCAGTATTTTGTATGAAGTGATAAATAGTGTTTGTGCATCTGTTGGGAAAATGAACAAAGGCAACCTCATTCAAAAAGGAGTCAGAAGTCATTGGGCAGGGGCTCTCTTGCACTACTGCTCCTCACAGCCTACACAGACCAGCAGGAGGGAGTAAGATTTCCTCGCAACCAATGAGAAGCTGCCACAATTCAGTCACCTGCAGCCAATGAGAAGCCACTACGACTTCAAACTCTCATTTTCCTCCAAGGAACATTCGTTCAAAACAACCCCTCCCAACTTCCTTCTTTCTTCTACAAAAGGATGTTCTTCCCTGTTCTCCGGACTTGCCTATGGTTCCCCATAGTTTACGTGTCCCAAATTGCAATTTCTCTATTCTCAAGTAAACTAATTTGCTGCTTGGTAGGCTTTGCTAATTTTTAAGTTTGACAGTATCAATTTATGTGGAAAATTTTTCACAGCTAAAGTTATTTCTTTATAACTGCTTGCTTTCATTAGTATAGATCAAGATTTGGTAAATGATGGCCTGTGTGTCAAGACCGTTCACCTGTTCTTACAAGTAGAGTGTTCCTAAGCCACAGCGGTGCCTACTTGTTTACCAATGTCTATGTCTGCTACCACTGCCCAGTTGTGTAGTTGTGACAGAGATCTTACGGCCCACAAAGTCCAAAATATTTATTATCTGGCCCTTTATAGAAGAAGTTTGCCTACTCCTGATATATCTCATTGGAAATAGATTATATTGTAGATAGGCAAGTCATATTTTAGTTAGGTTTTACTATTTTAAAAATAAGCTTATTGTCTCATTATCATTGTTAATCCAAGAGGTGAATCTGATAATTATATTACATTCTTATGTCCCTTTCACTCCCTGTTGCAAAGTAAAAAAAGCCCTGAAATCAACTGGTACTTCCCTGAGTACCTGTTCTGATTACAAATTCATATTTAAGTTCTGAGTTTTATGTCACAAGACAAATAAAATACTCAAACCTCAATTTATTAGTTTCAAGCAACAAATCTCTCAAACTCTAATCAGTAACAAAACTGTCCTGATATCTATCCTTACTTTCCAACTAATATTTGGTAGAGATATTAATAAATAAAAACAAAATTTAGTAGTAAAGACATAGACAGCCCAAGAATAAATAATCAATGGGTTAGATAGCCAATTTAAATAATCCACAGATTACATAATTAACATAAATAAGAATTATCTTCATTGTAATATAACATTATTTAATACACCAATTAATTTATGTAATGACTTTATTGCTCATTTTAAAATTCCAGAAGTTGTTTAAAATTTGGTTTATTTAAAATTTAGATAAATGAATGTCATGGAGCTCTCTTACAATCTATCTCAGAGTATGACGTACAATGTATTTTTTATTGTTTCATAATTGTCTTTAAAAATAGGAAACATAGGAAATGTTCCCCCCAAATAATGAAAAGTATCACACATAGAGAGGTCTTCTAATATAAAGGACTGAGAAGACATGAGAGAGCCCCATTTGTACCACCAAGATACAGTTCTGCATAAAATGTAATACTTTAAAAATATGTAGTCAAGATTACAGGAAAGAATGGAACATTCTCGAGCCTAGAAAAAAGGATGGAAACGAAAGCCAGAGATAACTGGGGGGTCATGCTACACATAGTATGCAGGTTATTAGACCCATTTATGGGCCTAGAGACTGAGCCTGAATCTTAATGCCCGACAGAGATGGGAGAGTTGGCCTCTGTCTAGAGCAAAGCCAGAGCTCCCACATACAAAAGAAGTACAAAAAGAGATCCCTCCCTCTCTAAGGCTGTGGACAGAAAGACAAACCACTGCATAGAAAGCAAAATCATAAGCTTGCATCAGCCACAAGCCTGTACCATTTACAGGTGACAGTTTGTCCAAATTTATAACAAATATGTGCTGCTACAACCCCCAACCATGAAATTTACATAAAAACTGTTTTGGGACCCATAAAACCCCTGGTATCCCAGCAGAAGCCCAAGCAGAACCACTCCTAGAGACACTTTCACACCTGCTGCATTTGAAAGTCCTAAGAATAATTCTCAGTGTAGATGAGCTCACACAAAATAATTACAAATCACGGGAGCAATCGAACTATCATGATGTGGAATGATGGAATCAGCAGCCCGAGAAGAAATGGAAGATGGAAATGAGAAAGGCCAAAATGCCTCTAGTGGGAATTCGAGAAGGAGAAGGAGAAATAAACAAGATTGAAGCAATTTTCAAAGAGATAGTGACATCTACTTTTCCAGACATGTACAAAGTGTCAGCTGGAAGAATCATGCAGAACCCTAAGCAGACACTGTGGGACAGTTACCTGGGGCTTGAGACAGGTCAAATGAAGGGACTGATGATCATTCTTTTATTATTTCAGTTGGGTCGTTCTCACCATTCCCCTCTTACATACACCTCCAAGTCTGGATATTGGAAAGGAAAGGGGGACCTCCACACTGTTTTCCAGAGTGGCTGTACCAACTTGCATTCCCACCAAATATGTAGGAGGGATCCCCTTTCTCCACATCCTCTCCAACAATTGTTGTTTCTTGCCTTGTCAATTTTTGCCATTCTAACTGGCATAAGGTGGTATCTCACTGTGGTTTTGATTTGAATTTCCCTGATGGCTAATGATTTTGAACATTTTTTCATGTGTCTGTTAACCATTTGTATGCCTTCATTGGAAAAGTGTCTATTCATATCTTCTGCCCATTTTATGATTTGGCAATTTGTTTTTTGTGTATTGAGTTTGAGAAGTTCTTTGTAGATCTTGGATACCAGTCTTTTATCTGTAGTGTCATTTTCAAATATCTTCTCCCATTCCGTGGGCTGCCTCTTAGTTTTTTTGACTGTTTCCTTGGCTGTGCAGAAGCTTTTTATCATGACGAAGTCCCACAAGTTCATTTTTTCTCTCGTTTCTCTTGCCTTTGGAGATGTGTCATGAAAAAAGTTGCTGTGGCCGAGGTAGAGGTTGTTGCCTATGCTCTCCTCTAGGATTTTGATGGATTCCTCTGGAAAACAGTGTGGAGGTCCCTTAAAAAGTTAAAAATTGAGCTACCCTATGATCCAGCAATTGCACTACTGGGTATTTACCCCAAAGATACAGACGTAGTGAAGAGAAGGGCCATATGCACCCCAATGTTCACAGCAGCATTGTCCACAATAGCTAACTTGTGGAAGGAGCCAAGATGCCCTTCAACAGATGACTGGATTAAGAAGATGTGGTCCATATATACAACGGAATATTACTCAGCTATCAAAAAGAACGAGTTCTCAACATTTGGTGCAACATGGACGGCACTGGAGGAGATAATGCTAAGTGAAATAAGTCAAGCAGAGAAAGACAATTATCATATGGTTTCTCTCATCTATGGAACATAAGAAGTAGGAAGATCAGTAGGAGAAGAAAGGGATAAAGAAAGGGGGGTAATCAGAAGGGAGAATGAACCATGAGAGACTATGGGCTCTGAGAAACAAACTGAGGGCTTCAGAGGGGAGGGGGGCGGGGGAATGGGATAGGCTGGTGATGGGTAGTAAGGAGGGCATGTATTGCATGGTGCACTGGGTGTTATATGCAACTAATGAATCATCGACCTTTACATAAAAAACCAGGGATGTACTGTATGGTGACTAACGTAATATAATAAAAAAATATTTAAAGAAAAAGGAAAGGGGGGAAAAAGCAGAAAGGCAAAAATGAGGCCGTACAATATGATGATATGTGAAGGATGACAGAACTGTTGCTTCAGGTAAGTATGAATACAATGAAAATCTTCATAAAACAGAAAGTACCAGTGGGCTAGTCAACATCTCACTATAACATCTCGAGACTTGCTAGTGGAATACTGTGTTCATAAGATACTATTTTATCTATTTTATTGGCCTTCTGTATTTGCCCGATTTAGTAAAAAGTCAGAGAAAAATATTTAATTAGAAAAACGAAGACATCAGAGTTGCCTTCAAGAAGACTCGCCGCAGAGTTTCCAAAGAATTCTGAGTTTTTTAAGGGCACCAAGGTTCCCAGTGCTCATGCTTTACACGAGTTAATGTTAAACTTAAATGTGATGGCCTTCTTTTTCCTTGATTTGAAGTATTCCCAGCACTAGTCATGTGGTCTACTCATTTGAGCTATTTTGCATTCACAAGAAGAATGAGAGGCAGGACTGACTGGAGCAGTCTTCTTGGGCGCTCTGCTGCGGTGGGAAGCATGGGTTTGGTGTCAGGTCTGCTGAGCCATCACCTTAGCAAATGATAGCCTCTCTGGGCCCAGTTTCCATCTGTGTTAAGTGGGTCCCCCCTCACAGGGTGTTTGTGAAGACGGATGAAACGTAACGCACGCCTGCCATGCCAGGCTTTAAGTAGGAGCTCAGTCAATGGGGTACACACAGCACTTTCCTTTTGAGAGCAGGTGTTAGAAGTCAGGTGGACAGTATCAAGCTCCACATGTGAGGAGGAAATTCTCTGGAGAATAATTTGTTAGACATTTACCTCAAATCATTTTGGATTAAGGGGGATTATAAACAAACAGATTGAGTCAAGAATCTTAAGGAAGAAGGACACAGAGGAGGAACCATGGCTCCCAAGAGCGGCCATTGGTCAGGACAGCGTGGCCTAGCGGGAGCTGGGAGGAAAAACAAAGCAAACGGTCCTTTATATACAGAGGGCAGCTGCACCTCATGCCTTCGAAATGCAAGACAGCCTCAATTATAATCCAACCCACAGAATTCCATGTAAATAATCCAGTGACTCATAAAGACATTCTTTATAAAAACACAACTTTTTTACAGCCTTCGCCTTTTTATACCCGTTATTTAGGGCCTTTGTCTTCAATGCAATATGATTTTAGTTAAGGTTTCCTAGTTTTTAAATTTTCCCTTTTTTCATTCGTTCACTTATTGTACGTTATTTTTGAAAAAGGAATTTAGGAACAAATATTAAAGTCTACTAGACAAAATATCACAAGCATATTTCTATAAATTAATACCTGGCTCATGTTACTTTTCCAATTAAGTTTTCATTGTTTTATTATTAATGTAAGTATTAATGTCATCATACTTTATTATAATGGACTGACTCAGGGTTTTGTGTGTGCAGCAACCGAGCCCACCTACATGTTGAGAATCTAATTTAGGTGACCTCAGCCAGGGGTCCAGATCTGGCTTCAAGAACTGTTAACCTCTTGAAATCCGGTCCAAGTAGCAGATCTAGAACTATCTCCAGGTTTTCAAAGGAATCCATGACCTTAAGATAGTTAGGAAGCATTATTTTACTATCTCTTTCCTTCTCCTGCTGTCTCCTATTCCAACACAAATATTTCCCTCATACCTAACAAAATGATATGCTAAAAAGACAAGTTGTCATATGTAGCTATTTCATTTCCTAATTTAGAAGGTATGTTCAGAAATTTATATGCAAATACACTTCAAAGAAGGGATACTATACAAATAACCCTGTATTTGCACCACTCACAACACATAACCAGTTGTGTTTACTTCACATAAATTCAACTGCAGAAGACATAATGAAATGGCATTTTTTGAAAAATCACAAAGCAACATCACCTAAGTCCTTAGGAAATTAAATGTTTGGGTTATTATACTATGATCATCATGTCCATATAAATCACTTTCTAACAGTACAACTCTAGAGAAAGAAATAAAATTAGCATTACTTTTTTGCTTAACTATAACTATGTCCATAGATATCTGTCCATTTTACCAAAAGAACATTAGGAGATCTTGAAGGACACAATCTTAACAACTAAACATCAGAATGAGGGTCTGATGAAAGTCATACCCAAGATAATGAAATGATGCTGATTAAAATGTAATACTGTACATATATACATATGAAATATCCTCCAGCCACAATTAATGAGTATTATTATCCTCATTAACACTGAGAGAGGTGTTTTTTTAATAGTTTTAAAAAAACAAACAAATTGTTAAATGTCAAAGTTTCTTGATTTATAGTCTACTTATGCATGTCTAATTTATTAAACGGATTGTTCATCACTATATTTTTCCCAAGATTAAAGAGGTATCTTACAGATTATGATTATGGTGCAGGACAACTTTTCTCTACTTGTAAGCCCACAGTAGAGATATACTATGTGCATTAATGATTTAGGTGTAATATCTACTAAATATTGTGCCTAACGATTCAGTAATAATAAACATTAAACATCAAAAGAGCATAAGGATTTGCACAGAAAGATATTTGAAAACATGATTCAATAACTTTAAAAATTTACTATATGATATTTTTACACATGTGGAGTGGATGTCAGTTTGCTAATCACTTTGGAAGCCCTTTTTCTAGAGAGGAAGTTCTCATACCAGAGACACTGAACCTTTTGGTAAAATATTCCACTACCAAAACCCAAGAGATCAGCTTACATATATTTTTGAGTAATATTGTAAAATCTGTTTTTCAGGTTTTTTTTTATAGCCTTCTCATATTAAAGGAAGAAAAGCACAAGGAGAGCCATATAAAAAGATCTGCTTTAAGTGAAAAATAAACACAATTCCATGGCTTTACAAACACAGATTTACCTGTTTTAAGGAACACCCAGCAGCATTCATGCAAAAATACCATACATATATAGCATGTCATCACTAAAAATCTCCTTGTACAACATTTGGTATCACTTGAGTTATTTCACGGAAAAATTGTAAGTAATTGTACCACTATTTATAAACATCAGACCATCCAGTAGTGATTTAAAACTTACCAACTGCCTGACTCTGGTTTAACCAAATAACATGCAAAGACATAAATACCAACCATGGGAACTTTAGAGGGTAGTGGGTATAAGGGGAGATCATCAAGTTATATCACACAAGACTGTGTGAGCCGCCGTCATTTTAAGGATTTCTGTTTCCCCTCTAAAATGCCCAAGTAAACCCTGTGCAACTTTGCACTTCCTGGTGCAGCCACTCTGCTCACTCAATGTCAACGGACAGAGTAGTCAGCAATCCAGGGCAATGTTTTTGGCAAAATCAATTTACAGAAAACAAGCTCATTCTTATTTTCGTTCTCTCTCGTCCGCACACCCCCCCCGCCCTCCTCTCTCTCCCTCACCCCCTCCCTCCGTCCCTACCCTTACTCCCCACAAGACGAAGTTATTCAAGTGTTATGTCAGAGTGCTGATCAGTTAGCAAAGTTTTTCCGGCAAAGAAAGGCCGACTGTCTAAACTACATTTCATACTTGCCCCAGAGCCCTTGTAGACCGGCAGACGAGGAAGGAAAACCCTGTTTGGGGCAGAGAAGATGCAGAGGGAAAGGACGCAGGGTGGGAAGGTAGGTTTGGGGTGTTGGGGATAGGCTGCAGAGGAGACAGGGGATCCTAACAACGGAGGAGTTAGTTTAGGGGGCTGGAAGAGAAGGAAGGACGCGGAAATTGGGGGAACTGAGAAGGAAGTGGTGGTACGTGACCGTTCTCTTTACCTGCTGTACTTCTTGGGGTCCGGGTGAGCAAACGGCCACTGTATTTCCCTTCATTCCCGACGGGATGAGACCACTCTCTTCTCTCCCGACAGCGCGGGCCTCGGCTCCGTCCTCCTTGCTCGGCGACCGCAGCGACTATTCTGCTTCTGGGCGGGGGAGCCGCTCCCCCAAGCTGCGGGTGCCCACATCCCCGCCCGGGCTCCGGGCGCCACTGCCCGGGCGCGAGCGGAGGCGGAGGCCAGACACCCCGGGGGAGACTCGGCCCGGCTACGGCACCGCCCCTGGGCAACCCCGCGGGCGCCTGCAGCAGTCGGGGCGCCCCCAGCGGGCCGCACACCACAGCCCCCCGCACGGGGCCAGCGCGCCCGGCTCCCTCTCCTGCGCCCCCTTCCAGCCCCATCACCGCGCTCCCCCCACGCCCCTCTGCCCCTCCCACAACGGCCAGCACCCCTGCATGACTCCCTCGTCCTTCGCGTCCCACCGTCCAGCGCTCCGCTACGACCCCTGCATCCCCATTCCGTCCCACGCCCCTCCATGTCCAGGACCTCCTGTCTCCGCGCTCTTCTCGCGTCCACCCCGGCCTCCCTGCCCTCTGCTCGGCCCCCACGGTCGCGCACGCGCGGGTCGCTGAGCAGGGCACTCGCACACGCCGGCTCGCAATCGGCTCCTCTTTGGCCGCCCGCGGGGGCGCCTGCATCTTTTCCCCTTCGGTCCAACTGCGTCTGCCTAATACATCCCGGGCTTGGAGCTCGGGGGAAGAACTCATTTTCCCACCTGGGCTCCTAGTCCCTTGCAATTAAAACAGTCAGCGCCTTCCTAATTTGAGGCGTTTTAGGGCGTCCCTGTTGAGGGAATGGTTCCATTCACGAGGTTCTAGAGTCTGGCCAAGAACCACTTGGGCTTCAGAAGCTGCGCGGTTTCCTCCGAGACTCTTGCAAAGCAAGGGCGAGGTCCCGCCGCTAGGAGGCATCCCTCGGGATTTGCAGAAACTTGGCGGTGGCAAAAATATTGCCACACTTTATTAGCTCTTTGAATCAGGCTCCGAAGTAGTGAGTGCTGACCCATTACTTTTAAGAAGCCTCTTTTACTCTATTTTTCTCAAGGCCTGAAGAGGTTCGCTCAACTGTGTTTATATGGCATATAGTTATCCTATTAGTGCTTGTGTATTCCAATTGTTTATTTTTTGGTTGACATCCACATGTACACTTGGACGCCTTCACCTACGCAGGAGAGTGACTTGGTTTTAGCAGTTTTGTGTCTGCAGAATGGTACGGGTATCTGAACATGTTTGGTGAATGTGCTCGGAGGTAAATTCTCTCATTCCTGAAAGGATCATTTTGGTGTACTTTATGATTTTTTAGATGGAGATATGCTACTGTGTTTGAAACCAAATGGAAACATAAAAATGCTGGAGAATTTACACATGTTTTTCATGTAACGAAATGGATAATTGCAAGGCATAAGTGTTTACAACGCTTAGATTGCATCAAAGCAAACTTTTTCAAAGGTAGAAGTCAAAAGGGGATAAGTCAGTTTCCCAGAGAAGTCCAATGAAAACCTTCATTAATTATTCTCTACCTCATATGTGATAGTGACAACTATTTCTTTCAAAAACTTTACTCTCACAAGGACAGATAAGACTGACATAGGTTGAGATATACTATTAAGGATGCATTAATCATTTTCTATTTTACAGGCAGCATAATGAAAAGAACTGTGACTTGTTGCTCTAAAAATGTCCCTACTATCCAGTAAAGGTTTCCATGTATATATTTGTGTCAAAGAATTCAAAAGTTATTAATGCATTTTATTTTTTATTTTTTATAATAATATTTTTTATTATGTTAGTCACCATACAGTACATCCCTGGTTTTTGATGTAAAGTTCCATGATTCATTAGTTGCGTATAACACCCAGTGCACCATGCAATACGTGCCCTCCTTACTACCTATCACCAGCCTATTAATGTATTTTAATTGCCAAAACTAGCATGATCTGAGTCAGGACTTCTCTTTTGTTGACTTAGAAAGAAGTAACTGGTCAATGCTGTGGCTGATGAGAACACCGAGGATCCAGAGCACATGCCATAATTCTCCTGGCAGAAAAGCGAAATATATCCAAAGCAGTACAGGGGAAAAAACCAGGAGTGTGTACAGGGTATGAAGGCTCAGTGTGATTGAGCACCTTATCAGTAAAAAATATTTCGAGCAACCCAGTACATGGATATTTATTTGTAAATTATATGCATTTCTGACAATATATTATATTGTATGCATAAAATTAACATTACATTATAAAACAAATAGGAATTTAAAAGGAAAGATAAATGTACATACAAATAAGAAAAGTATTGGAATGAAATGAGAATCTCCACTCACCCTCTCCGCAATGAAACAACCATAAGTGGTGAAAGCATTAAAAAAAAAAAAAATTAAAGTCTCTGGAAATTGCCCCAAGGGCGTACATCAAATGAAGAAATATTTATTCATGAAAATCTACTAAATTTTGGTAAGAGAGCAAAAATCTGGGCCACAACCCACTCTTCCAGCTCCCAGTTCAATGTCACGCAAGGAAGCTCCAGTCTGAATGAGCGCAGCTGAGAAGATGGCCTCTCTTCCCCAGTTCTGGGTCTGGGATATTGGCTTCTCCCTGGGAGGGGCAGTCCTCCATTTTCAGCCCCAATCCCCCATAAACATTATTCCAGGCAGATGTGACTGAGAAGTGTGGGGCTTTCCACCTACCCAGCCACCACTGTGAGGTAGAAACTCTACCCCAGGTGTAGAGGAGTTAAGAACATCGGGCTACTACTGCTGTCCCCGCCATAGCTCACTCATAGGGTGGAGGTTCCATGTTGGGAGAGGAGAACAGAATACCAAGGGCTTCAGACCCCAATCTAAGACCTCTGCTCAGAGAGCAGCTCTAGCTTGGGGGTAGTGGGGCAGAGGTTCTGTGCTGTGGGAAAGACAGGCTGTACCATACCCCCCTAGCTCTCCCTAGGAAGACTAATTTTATTTAGAAGAGACAGTGGGGAAGTTCATACCTAAGGGCACTGTCAGAAACACTGGAGATCTTGGTAATAAGCAATTAAGAGAAGGATGGTAGCTCCCTGATAGCAAAAAGCTAAGTAAATGGTAGACCAGCTAGAAATTTAACAGAGAAAACCAGGAAAGAGAAAGGAGCCCTCTTGGGGTGGAAGAAGCTATGAGACTTGCAAAGGGGCTGGACTGTAATTGGATCTAACAGTGAAATAGTTATGCCCAGGTGTTGGTAAAAATAACACAGAAATCCACTAGCAATTAATGGAGGCTCAGAACTGAGTGTGATATTCACAGAGGTGAACAGGCAGAAGTTTAATAGGGATGTCAGGGAAAAAAGTCTCCAAGGCTAAACTGACCAAGAAAGAAAAAAGAGGACTCAAATTCCCAAAGTTGGAAATAAGAGAGAGACTATCCTTACCAACCTTAGAGGAAAGGATTATAAGGGAATATTGTGAACAACTGTATGCTGACAAATTATATAATATACATGATATATGCAAACAAATATGAAAGAATGAAGTGTGTTACCTTCTTTAAATCATGCACAAAAGTTAACTTAAAATGGATCATAGGCCTCAATACAGGAGCTTGAAGAAAAGACTCTCAGGAGAAAACATCAGAGTAAATCCTTGTAACCTTGGGTGAGGCAAATCACAAGAAACAAATGAAAAAAATAGACATATTTGGTCTCACCAAAATTAAAAATGTTTGTCCTGCAAATTATATTATCAAGAAGCTGAAAAAAAAAAAACACATACAGGAGAAAAATACTTACAAATCATTATTATCAAGAAGCTGAAAAAAAAAAAACACATACAGGAGAAAAATACTTACAAATCATATATCTAACAAGAGACTTATAACCAGGTATATAAAGAACTTTTACAGCTCAGCAGGAAAAAGACAACCCAACAAAAAATAAGCAAAAGATCTGAATAGATATTTCTCCAGAGAAAATACACAAATGACCAGTAAGTGCATGAAAAGATGCTCGACATTACTAGGCATTAAGGAATACAAACCAAAATGAGAAACCACTACACATCCCCTAGAAAGGCTGTAACAAAACAAGACAAGTAATAGCAAATGTTGGCAAGGATGTGGGGCAATTCTTAGTACACCAAGAGGCATAAAAACATATTTTCACACAAAAACTTGTATACAGATGTTCACAGTAGCGTTGTTCAGAAGAGCCCAAATCCAGACACAGCGGAAATGTTTGTCTACTAATGGATGCATTTAAAAAATATCGTCTATCCATACAATGGAATGTAATTCAGCTGTAAAAAGGAATGAGGTGCTGATACGTGCTACAATATGGATGCACCTTGAAAACATGCAGCCTGACAGAAACTAGTCACACAACATCATGCGGTGTTATTCGACTTATGTGCAATGTCTGGAAAAGACACTGAGGGGGTAATAATCTGTTACTGAGATTGTGGTGATCATTGCACACCGCTGTGGATATACTAAAAGTCTCTCTCTCTCTCTTTTAAAGATTTTATTTATTTATTTGACAGAGAGAGAGAGCACGCTTGCACAAGTGCACAAGCAGGGGGAGAGGCAGGCAGAAGGAGAAGCAGGGTCCCCGCTGAGCAAGCAGCCTGGTGCGAGGCTCCATCCCAAGACCCTGGAATTATGACCTGAGCCAAAGGCAAATGCTTAACCAACTGAGCCACCCAGTCACCCCTAAAAGTCTCTTAATTGTATACTTTAAGTAAGGTAAATGTATATGATCTGCTAATTATATCTGAATAAAGCTACTAAACAAAGTGCTTAAAAATAAAAATAGTAACACACTTCCATGATGTTGGGCAGAAGTCAGAGGAGAGACAGGTCCAAGTAGCCATTGTTTCTGCTTTTACCTTTTCTTCTGTAATTAAAACTAAATGAGAATAAGGTTTCAGGTCACTTCTATAAAATCCATTCCCTTTCTGACATATTTACTTCTATGATAATGTCCCTGTTTTTTTTTTTCTTTGCACTATATTTCATAAGACAGACTGTAAGCCAAGGGTTCTTTCTGTGACTGTGTTTATGTGTAAATTGGTACAGTGTATGTGTCAGAATTATCAATTGTGACTTTAAAATTCAGAGGGACACCATGATGTGATAAAAGAACATTGAACTTTGTGCCAAGGGTCCTGGTTAATTTAAATTTAATTCCTACATCCAGCCATCTTTTCTGTAGTGAGAGCTATCTGCATGGGCCCAATGCTTTTCATCTATGATTGAGACTATTGCACAAAATGATCCCTAAAATTTTTTAAAATTAATCTTTAAGGGCGCCTGGGTGGCTCAGTCGTTAAGTGTCTGCCTTCGGCTCAGGGCGTGATCCCGGAGTTCTGGGATCGAGCCCCACATCAGGCTCCTCCACTGGGAGCCTGCTTCTTCCTCTCCCACTCCCCTTGCCTGTTTTCCCTTTCTTGCTGGCTGTTGCTCTCTCTGTCAAGTAAATAAATAAAATCTTTAAAAAAAATAAAATTAAATTAATCTTTAAAAGTGCTTTTTTCTGTTTTATTTTAAATGTTCAATTTTCTGTATTGATGATTGTGTCCCAAGAAAGGCTAGAGTTTTGAATGTGCCTGTGTTTCTTCCCTGTAGGCCATGTGCCCTCCCTGCGCCTAAAATCACTATTGTTCTACAAGTGACTGATTGTGAACATCCCTAACCTGGGTACGTAAAGGCAGTCTCGTGTCGTGTGAAGAGTCTATCTGGGCCCAGAGATCATGGGCTGTGATCTCTTTCTGCTGGTCATTGTAAGACCTTTGTTAAGTTACGTAGTCTTACACCTCCACTTCCTAGTCTATAATATGAGGGTAAAAATTAGAACTTAAGTCATAGGAATGTTGTAAGAAATACATGAGTTAACGTTTATAAAACACAGAGCACGATTCCTAGCATCTAGGAAGTTATTTTTTAGGTAGGCCATCTTTTCTTTTTTTCAATGCTAAGATGGGCCGCTTTTCCCTGGCTACTCCACAAAACGTTAGGAGTAAGGAAGATACTTTTGAATGTCCTAACTAGCTGACATTTGTTGTAAATTGCTTCATGTTCATATGTATGTATATATTCATATGTATATAATATTTAAATACCATGTTCACACTCACATAACATAAAATTTAAAATACATATGTGATGTGGTGTGCTTTAAATAGAGTAGTGGATCTTTGCAACACTCAATGAGCTTATGAGAAAAAATGGTTAGACACATATAATACTGTGGGCCTCTGCTTGTGTGGGCCAGAGTTTTGACAGTAAAATTTCAATTTCAACAATCTAGGACTATGTATGAGGTTATATTTTTTCTTTTGTGAAAAAGAATCATTAAAACAATAATTTCTGTTGTATTACTATCTAATATTTCATTAAGAAGGTTATTTTAATATCCAACTCTGTTAAATAATTTCAAAATAAAATATATTCCTTAAACTTAATATTAGACTATTAGAAAAATTAATATTTTCCCTTGATTTTTTTTCCCTTATTCATGTAGTGTCAAAAATTTTCTCAAGGCAAAAGATGATAAAACTATTCAAAAGAGACGTTCTGGGGGTTTATGCCCAAAGACCATCAATCCAGGGCCTTGTAACTAAGTGACCCAAAGTTGACCAACTTCCTGCCGGGGGGGTCCCACTGATATCCTGAAGCCCTAAGGACCAGAAGCTGAGGGAGAGTCAGAGGCATGTCCCTTGACATGGTTGAATGCAAGCTGGGGAAAACAGGCTGGGTGCATCACAGTGACTGCAGGTGACACACTGCTTTATAGGTACAAGTCGGACCAAGTGTCCAAGAAATCTTGGCAGATGGAAAGGGGGCTTAAGCATTGATACAAGTCATAGCCAATCATATTTGGGCCGTATATTCTTGGATCAGAGTATTTACCACTCATGTTTCTGATTGAAATTTCTGTGTATTTGTAAAAGTCTCAAAAGAAGAAGGTGGAGGTACTTTTGAGATGCTTCTTTTCATGTTATTTTGTCCAGGATACTTGGCATAATTGTGGTTTGAGAAAGTGGTCAGTGGTGTGTAGGAGGACCCAGAAATATTAGTGGTGGGATTTAATAGCATTGTTATTATTTTTGTAAGGCAGTGACTTACACAAATATTTACTTTTCTCTCATGTTGTGTGTCAAGCATTGTAGTTGGGCTGCCGCTGCTGCTTGTGTCTCATAGGTTTTCTCATTCCAGGATCCTGGCTAGAGGAGTAGCCCTTATTGGAGGCAAGCCGTCCTTAAGGAAAAAATCAAGAGAGCTGACGGAAACACGCAATGTATCTCAAAGCTCCTGTCTCAACCTGGCACATGTCAACCCAAGTACATTCAACTTCCAAAGGAAGTCACCTGCCCAGACCTCACATCAGCGGACCCTCAATGCATATGCTTATCCCTCACAAAACCCTGCAGGTCACTTGCTCATAGGTGGGTGTGCATAATCCCCTACATTATTTGGAGTCTAAAGTCTAAAACATATAGTTTGGAACAATAATGCAATCTACCACACTGGTAGAGTATTGATTAACTTAAGACGTAGTAAAATTTAACAGTGCCCGATTTTATTATTGAGTTTTCATTTTCTACCTTAAAAACTCAGCCAGTTTTACATAATTTCAAAACAAAAAGACTTATGCTGTGTGATTTGATTAAATGACTTCATGTGGAATGACACTTTTTCACATTTACAACAATTACACTTTCTTTCTTTTGCTGGGACACTGGGTTTTTAGTCTGGGGCATGCTTTCCCTAACTCTGGGTCACTTGGTACCAACTCAGAAACACAGCTCCCTAATTGATTCATGATTATCTATGTGTATATTCTGCACGATTTTCTTGTTAAATCTGCATATCACATTATAAATCATGATTCCCAGGGACAGATGTCTCTTTAAAGTCAAATACTATTTCTATAGTATTTTATTGGTATAACAAACATATTAAACAATAAATAAGAATACTTTAAAAAATATTGCTGCACCTATCAAAGATGATGGATATTCCAGATGATTTTACATACTCTTAATTTTTATAAACTTGAGTTATTTCAAAATATTTCTTTTTACTATCATTAATGAAATCAATGAGCAATGCAATGGAATTTTGTTTCGGCATTCCAACAGGCCATCATTAATAACAAGTACTGTGTGCAATGATCACATAGTCACTTGCTTTTTTCTTTTGTTCAATTCAGTTATTTTCTGTAGTGAACATTTCCAATTTCTCTTTGAAATTTATTTCCTTAGCCATAGTAACATTTGGTTTTATAGATGATTTTCATTTTCAAAGCTTTCACATCTATTTTTTCATTTCTAATCTCATAACATCCATGAGAGATGGTCTGTTAAATGATTTGCTATGTAGCAATAGACTTTGAAGTTTCATTGAAATGCACCCTGACATTTCTTTAAATCTCTTCTATTTGCTTTCACTTTATTGAAATCATTTTGATTATGTGATAATAAAAGTTAATGGCCCAGATTTTTTCCAGTGCATGAACATGTTGGGAGTGGTCAGGCATATTCTGAAATGCAATGGACTCTTTATGCCCCTAATATCATTTGTGTATTATTCTTTCAGTACATTAAGTGTGCCTCAGTGTCTAAAAGTAATAATTTCAGCCTGACAGAATATGTTATTCCTGACGATTATTTATCTAATAGTATAATAGATCATTAGTCCCTTTCCTGTTAGCTTTCCACATTTCTTATCCTTTATTCACTGTATATTTTCATTGAATTTTTCACAGAAGAAACTCCTATCCATTTCTTAGAATTAATAACCTTAATTTAGAATAGTTAAAATGATGGCCATCATCTTGTATCACCATGAAACTTCAATAACTCCTAATTTAATCAATTTTAATATAATTTACAAAATGTTGTAATAAAGTAATTTCCAGAGGCATAGTAATGTTATACACTAAATGTGATTCCCGGTCCTTCTCAACTCTCTTCTCTTTCCTCTTTCCCCTTTTTATATTAACAGACATTTTTATTTCAACTTTCTCTTTCTCTCCCTATCTTACTCTTTTTTGTTTTGTGTTACTTTGTGATTTCTCTTCACTTTCTTTTTCTTTCCATCAACTTTTCTTCTTTTACTTCTGTCCAACATCTGTTTTTCTTTTCTACTTACTCATCTCATTTCATTTCAGATTTTTTTCTTTAATTGATGTTTTCACTTCTAAAATTTTCTTTTTTCTTCTTTTTCAATCATTCACTATTAATTCCACAAAACAATTCATCAAAATCTCTTTTGTGTCATCTAGCATGAGGAATGATTTGAACATTAGTAGGTCTCAGTTATGCCCATCTGAAAAAAATAAAACTTAACAGACCAAAAGAGAGGCCTAAAGTCTTTGAATAAGTGATGAATCCAAGTATTACCAGCACTTACATAAAAAGGAAAAAAAAATGTATGGCAAAAGAAGAGAAAAATTCTTCTCATAACATAGAAATAAAAGAAATAAAGAGTAATTTGGGAAGGAAAGGCAAACTTCTTAGGAGATAGATTCTGAAGATACAATAAGTCCATAATGGGAGTAAGAGAAAGAACATGGGCCTGATGGAGGGAGAGATGTAGCAGTGGGGAAAAGTGAGAAAATTTCTCTTAAAATGAAGAAAGTTGTGGATATTTACTTAAAATTTTACCACGTTTGAAGCAGGGCATGTATTGCATGGAGCACTGGGTGTTATATGCAAACAATGAATCATGGAACACTACATTTTGATGCTAATGATGTACTGCATGGTGAATAACATATCATAATTTAAAAAAATTAAAAAAATTAAGCAGAATTATAGGCCGGTGATGGATATTAAGGAGGGCACGTATTGCATGGTGCAGTGGGTGTTATACACAAGTAATGAATCATGGAACATTATATCAAAAACTAGGGATGTCCTGTATGGTGACTAACATAACATAATAAAAAATTATTTAAAAAAATAAAGCAGAATTAAAGAGATCATAATTTTTTTAAAAATTGAATAACAAAAACAAACTTCTAATTATGAAACAAATAAGCTGCATGGATATAAAGTACAGCATGGAGAATATAGTCAATAATATGGTAATAACTTTGTATGGTGACAGATAGTGACTACATTATCATGGTGAGCATTTCATAATGTATATAAATGTCAAATCAATGTGTTGTATGCCTGAAACTAATATAATATTGCATGTCAACTACACTTCAACAAAAAACATAATTTATTGACAATATCTGGAAAGAAATATAAATGGCTAGTAAGGAGATGGAATCAGCTTTAGAATTTCTTTGTTAATATTAAATATTGGAAGATAATAAACACATTTTCAGATTTATGATTTAGTAGAATTTGACTTCTGCTAATATAACATTTATGTCAAACAGCAAAAGGAATATTTTCAAATGTGTGAGGACTATAAAACTATACCACCATGTCTTATCTCTAGAAATATTGAATATTTAAGAAAAATATTATATATTGAAAGGGAGTAATGAAAGGAATAAAAATATGATAAACTTCTGTTTCTTATGGGAGAGTCTACAAAAACTATTTGTTTCTCATGGTGACAGAGAAGGTAATTTTTTATAATGATAAAATCATTAGAATAAAATTAGCTGTATAACTTCAAAATCCTAAATCACCAAAAACAGGATTGTTTTTGGCTATTTGAGGGAAAAAGTGAAGGAAATAATGGAACAAACTAAATATGTTAAAGTTTTTTTTTTTAATTAAAAGAGAAATGTAATTTAACAGAAACAAAAAAAGTACGATGAGGATATAATGGACTCTGGATTTGCAAACTCACATTTTTCCTATCCTCTTCTCTCACAGAGATGTGGAAAAGCTGAAAATTAGATTTCCATACTATGCTGAAGCTGGTGTCTCAATGTGATTAGGTGCCAATAATCATGTAAGTGCAGTCATCCATAGAATCTTTGATGTGGCACTGAGTCAGCCACTTGAGGAAAGAAGTTGGACCCAGGCCACTTGGTTTGTTGTCATGGATCATGGGAGGAGACCTGAATAATGTATTTGATGAAGTGATACCCCATCATCAGAAAATACACATGCTTTTGAATGCTCATGGATCATTTAAAAAAAAAAAAAAGAGGATTTTTTTTTCCTTTGGGTAAATACCCAGTAGTGAAATTGTTGGATCATATGGCATTTCTTTTTTAAATTTTTTCAAGGAAACTCCATACTGTTTTCCACAGTGGCTGTACCAATTTACATTTCCACCAACAGTGTACCAGGATTTCTTTTTTTCCACATCCTCATCAACACTTATTTCTTGTCTTTTTGATTTTAGCCATCAGGTATAGGTGATATCTCATTGTAGTTTTGATTTTCTTTTCCCTGAAGATTAGTGACGTTGAGCATCTTTTCATGTGTCTGTTGGCCATCTGTATGTCTTTTTCAGAAAAATGTCAGCTCAGGCCTTCTGCCCATTTTTTTTTTAAGATTTACTCATTTATTTGAGAGAGACACAGAGAGAGAGAGACAGAGAGAGCAAGCAGGGGGAGGGGCAGAGAGAAGGAGGGGGAGAGAGAGAATGTTCAGCAGACTCCCCACTGAGTGCAGAGCTTTCCAGGAAGCCTGCCAAGGGGCTTGATCCCACGACCCTGAGATCATGACCTGAGCAAAAATCAGGAGCTGGATACTTAACCAACTGAGCCACCCAGGCACCCCTGCCCATTTTTTAATCAGATTGTTTGATTTTTTGGTGTTGAGTTTTTAAAGTTCTTTATATATTTTGGATATTAACCCCTTGTTGAATCTATCATTTGCACATATCTTCTCCCATTCACTAGGTTACCATTTTGTTTTGTCGATGGTTTCCTTTGCTATGCAAAAGCTTCTTATTTTTTTTAATAATACTTTTTTAATATATTATGTTAGTCACCATACAGTACATCCCTAGTTTTTGATGTAAGGTTCCATGATTCATTACTTGCGTATAACACCCAGTGCACCATGCAATACATGCCCTCCTTAATACCCATCACCAGCCTATCCCATTCCCCCACCCCCCTCCCCTCTGAAGCCCTCAGTTTGTTTCCCAGAGTCCATAGCCTCTCATGGTTCATTCCCCCTTCTGTTTACCTCCCCTTTTTTTCTTCCCTTTCTTCTCCTACCGATCTTCCTACTTCTTATGTTCCATAAATGAGTGAAACCATATGATAAAAACTTCTTATTTTTAAACAGAAGTGGGAATGAACCATGAGAGACTATGGACTCTGGGAAATAAACTGAGGGTTTCAAAGGGGAGAGGGTGGGGGATTGGGATAGGCCAGTGATGGGTATTAAGGAGAGCATGTATTCCATGGAGCACTGGGTGTTATACACAAACAAGGAATCATGGAACATTACATCAAAAACTAATGATGTACTGTATGGTGACTAACATAACATAACAAAAAAAATTTTTTTTAAAAGCTTCTTATTTTGATGTAGTTCCCATAGTTTATTTTTGCTTTTGTTTCCCTTGCCTCAGGAGACATATCTAGAAAAATATTTCTACGGCCACTGTCAGAGAAAATGCTGCCTGTACTCTCTTCTAAGAATCTTATGGATTCAGGTCTCACATTTAGGTCTCTAATCTATTTTGAATTTATTTTTGTACTGGGCTATAAGGTGAATTCAATAATGAACCCACATTTTCACAGACAGCTAAACAGTAATAATAAGAATCTTATTTACAATTGTCAATACAAATGGAATAAAACTAGAAATTAAAAGTAAAAGGATAGCAGAAGTATCCAGTTAAATAATTTTCAACAAAAGGGGTAGTACTGTTTCCTTCTTGGGGAGTATTTGGAAGTAAGTGGGGGCATTTTGGTTGCTAGGGAGCCTGGAGCACTGGTGGTATTTAAGGTCCTCATGTGATAAATATCCTGAAGTACATAAATGATCTTTCTGAATGAAGACTTGTCTTCCTGGGTGCCAGAGAAACACTGTCCTAAACACTTGGGATTTTTAAAGAATAAGGCTAAAAATGGAAATTAAATTTGCAATCATAAACTATATATATAACAGCAAAGAACACTAATAGGCAATATATACACAAAGAAGCATAAATGGTCAATGACTGTAAGGAAAAATATTCCATCATTTAATAACAAATAAATTGAGGATAAAAAAAGGTATTTTTTCTTCTGATGGGCAAATACTGAAAAAATACAGCATTCTGTGTTATAAAAGTTTTTGATAAGTGACAATCTCATAAACTGCTAATGAGAGTTTCTTATTGGCACAAGATTTCTGGAAGACAAATTAGTATTCGCTGTCAAAAACTTAAAAACTCTATGCTCATTTGGAACAATGATTCTGCTACTACAATTTTTTCTTAAAATAACATTTAGACAATGCTGCAAAAGATGAACTTTGAGATTGTCATAGCATTGTTGATTGTACTGAAAATTAGTAAACAATTGAAATTTCTATTCAATAAGGCATTGAATAAATAAATTATTATATACCTGTACAGTAAAACATCGGTCATCTGTTAAAATTATGAGGTACGTTTATGTTGACTTAAAAATGTGTCCATGATCTATTATTGATTTAAAAAAGGAAATATACAGCAGTCTTATAGAATAATAACTTTTATCTAAAAAATAAATATGCCTTTTTCAGTGAGTCCAAAAGTTTTGAAGAATATGCAACTAACTATTTTCTTGGGTGTGTGAAGTCAAATAATTTTTCTTTATTCTTTGCTTTGCTTTCTGAATGTTAAATAAGGGGAAAAGTTTCTAGTACTTTTGAAAAAACAAGTTACTAGTTAACAACTTCCTGTTATTAAATCATTGTGTGAGATACAATTTGAATTCTCAGAATTCTATCTATACATTATTGGGAAATAAATCACTATACTACATATTTTAAAATAATGTAAAATTTAAAAACTCAACCAATTCAATTAAATTCATCAGATATAACAAAACATCAATATAATGTTAAAAGATGATTATGAAAGGTGGATATGTGAAGCAATTATTTTCATATAAATAATTGAAACAAAAGCTAAAATGACTTATCAAAGATAGCACTAAAATTAGGATACTGATTCTACTTGTTCATGTAGAAAAGGTTGCCTGCTTTTCTACTATTTAGGTGAAATGATGTTAACATACTAACTACATATATTTTTATATTTATATATATGGGCATATAGACATGTAATTTTGATTCCATTATTCTTAGAATATATTTTTCATATATAATATCTCCTAGCATATTTATTTTTTAAATCATTAAAATAAGTTAATCTTATTATAGGGTGTTTGGAAAATAGAGACATAGAAACAAATTTGAACACCCATTAACCTAATACAACCATTGCTAGCGTTTTCAGAGTTTCATTCTAGTTAGTTCTTCTGTGTAGACTTCTCCAGAGTTTAAATATTTGTGTGCATATCTATTATTATGAATCCAATTTTTCCAGCTATCTAGAATAATTTTTTAAAAGAGAAATGTCCTTCCTTTTCCCACATAGATTAACACTGTAGTGATAGCAAGATGTGAGTACTTCAACTTTATATCTGTGCCACCATTCACACCAGGAAGCAATTCCACCAGTCTTGAATTCAGCCAGAAAAAAAAAATGAATTGGTAGGGTTTAGGCAATAATTCCATCTTTCATTTCCATTGAAAGTGTTATAACTACCAAGATCACAGTTGTAGGCAATCTCATCAGTAACATTTGTTAACAATCCAAAGAGGAAAAATTGCAGGAGTGCCCACTGTTTTTTGTATATAGAGGTGGTATGTATTTCATAGTCCATCACTGCGCTGACAATGAGCTTGACCTTACTTACACCCTCAACATGGGATTCCCTGGGTAATCTTCACTTTGAGTAGGAGCCATGTTCGTTTGTTATGGAAGAAGAACTACAACATGAAATCATGTAAGAAATAATTGATACTCAAAAGGTCACAGCTTTGAGACCTTTAGACAGCTGGTCAAATATCATATGTTTTGTTGTTTCCATGGGTACTTTAAAGCAACAGGGAGATAATAAAGTTTTGTTAATACACGTTCTTCACTGTGTGAGTTTTATTCAAGGCTCAGTTTGTTGTGGTAATTGCTGACTTGTGAGGTAGACAGAGATAGACAGAAGAGGTCCCACTCACCCCATCATGTGTTGTAAGATTCATCCTATTGGAAGTTGACAAAAGTGCAGCAACCACAGAACTCAGGCATATGTATTGTGGCTCTCAGCATGCTTTCTTCCAACCATTGCTGCCCAAGGTCCCAGGTGGGGTGTTTGAAATACAGGTGAGGGCACAGATGCAGGTGGCTGGACATCTGGGTGAGGTAGGAATGGAGAAGCTTCATTCTGAGCTGTACCATAATCCTTTCAACTTGGATTTTCTGCACTATTCAAGAAGAACTAATGCCTCTCTCTACCTAATATTTACCTTTTAGGGTAAATAAACTTTAAGCTATCCTGTTTCTTGAACCAAACTTAAAGTCAGAAAGGTGACATTTTCACCAAGAAAAGAGGAGACCCAGTGGCTCAGAGTCTCTGAGCAGCGTCTTTCCTCCATTTAATGGAAAACCTCGAAAGTTTTCACCAAACTTTCTGTTAAGATTCTCAGTTTTTTATTCATTTATTTTCATAGGAATAAGAAGTAAAATTGCCAAGATATGTCTATAAGTTACAAGCCTAGAGTAGAATACCCTTTAAGTGAACAAGAGTCTTGTATATTACTTTTCAGACAGTAACCCTGGCCAGAGTTCATTCTTCCTATTTTACTTTGAACAACTGCTTCCATTTTTCTATTCTGTATTGGCTATAAGCTGCAGCAAATTTTGCATATTATTGTTATTATTAGGTCATTAAACTAAATAATCATATTAGTTAAGTAGACATCCAGGAGAAGTATAATACACTGCATTGTGAAGTTGGGGCAGTGATTGTGTAATATGCTCTTCCTTAGGTGATGAAATATTTTCTTTAGAAATTTCCTTTAGAAAATTCTCAGAGCTGCATCTGATGAGAGTATGAATTGATAATATTGTAGATTCTATCTTAAAATCTCTAACAATTTGGTTTTAAAATCTACAATCTCTTTTAAATCAAATTTTGTTTATTTTTATTTTGTTTTTGTTTTTTTAATTACAACATGCAGTTTTCATGCTTGACAAACAACTCCAGTTTTGATTTGGCTGGTTATGACTATGCTGCATAAACTGTAGTGTAAAGCATTGTGTTACTTTCTGATTTTACATATTTTTAATAATATTTTTTATTGTATTATAACAAATTTGAACATTTTTAATGTAAATCAATGCAGCTGTTTCCTTATAAAGAATTTTAAATAAAATAAGATACAGAAAAGAGCACAGGGCATAAATGTAAAACTCAATGAGTTATCACATTGTGAATGTCCACATATCCGACATTCAGACCAGCAAGCAGAAGTTTATGGGCATGCTAGTAAACTCTCTTGTGCTCATTCTCTGGTATGGCTCCCTCCTTCTTAGTGCCAACCACTATCTTGATTTCTAACAAGAAGAAAAAGTTCAGTTCCTTCTGTCTTGGGAACTTTAAATGAAATCCTATGACACATAGATGATAGATAGAGAGATGATAGAGAGAGAGATAGAGAGATAGGTAGATGATAGGTAGATTTGTGTTTGGCTTTCCCTGCTCATTACTGTTTATGAACCTCATTTGTATTGTCGCATATAGCTGCAGTTCATTTTTGTTGTTTTGTATTACAATTGGATAGTTTGAACACAATTTGTTTTACTGTTGATGGACATTTGTCTTGTTTCCCCCTTTTGGTTATGAATAATCTTGTACATGTCTTCTGGGACACTGTGCAAGCATTTCTGTTGCACGTGTACCAAAGACTGTGATCATTGGCTTATACAGGATAATGTCAGTTTCAGGATCCTAGTACCAATTGTTTTATCAGCAGCATGGTTACTGAGAACAGGGTAAGGTTCTTTGGCAGGTTCTTTTTTTTTTTTTTTTACCAAATATGTAAATCAAATTCACAATTCCAGTGCCAAATCTATAAATTAAGGGGGTATTTAGAGAGGTCTGGCTTTTTTGTCTGTCCTCCTTCACTGTGTTTCTTTCCTCCCCCGAATTATCACATTTAAGAAGTAGCTACCACGGTGTTTCAGCTGTCTCTCTATTCAGCCAGTAAGGTAACATAATGGGTCTTAGAAATGGGTTTCTATTGGTGAAAATTGTGGCTTGTTGGTAAGAGAAATGGGTTATGGAAATGGTGTTTATCAGTGAAATTCACATTGCTTAAGATATATAGATCGACTAGAAACATTTTAAGCATATTTACAGAATCGCATGAGAACACTAGAATGTTGAAAGTCAAGTAGCCAAGAATGGAATTTTGGATTGGGTTGCTAAGTGGTCTCATGTTCAGCCACCAATCTGGAAGATAATCTATGCCTGACTATGAAATATGGTTAACAACGTTCTACAATGAGAATATTGTCACGTTTGCTTTGGGTGAACCTTTGTGAAAGGTGCTGCAAACTTCAAATAATTTACAGACCTGGCTATAGAACCATTTCATGTCTATTCTGTAATGAATGTATGTGTGACAGATTTTGATCTGAGACTAGGTTTTAAGTGAAACCTATAATACTTATCTATCCTGACTATTGCTGGCTACCAATATTTACCAAAAAGAATCTTGCTACTATCACAACCTAGAATATCCTACACTACCTTCTTGAACTGGGAAAATCCTACCTATCCTTCAAGTCACTCAAAAGACATAGTATGAAAGAAGACTTGTAGCAAAAACAACAAAGAACATTAATTAATGTTTCTAATGATAACTTTGGTGATAATTTCATTAAGATTAAATAACAAAATATGCATTTGAAGTTTATATGCACAGATAATCTAATCTAATCCAATCCAATCTAATCCTGATAGTGTCGTGGAAATGTTAGCAAAATATATAATTAATTGATGTTTATAAAACCTATACCTGAAAGGCTACTTGCTTATAATCATTTTACAGATAGTGGGCACTGGTTTCTGAAAATAAAAATATAGAAATATTATGAGTCATGTTTTAAATTTGTCTTCAGCAAGTTTCATTCTCTGAAAATTATTTGTTTTTCAGATCATTATTTCCCCAGAGGTTTCAGTTAAGTTCAAGCATCATCAGGCTGTTTTTGTGTCTGTGACATTCTGAGATAGAGCTGTGTGGTTACAAAGGGGGGATGTGCTGGGTTTGGGTAGAATTATTTATGGATTAGAAATTAATTTACCTCCCAATCAGGCCTCCTGACAGCTGACTGACAAGGGCCAACAAATTAGCCTCAGAAGAATGGAAGAAGGTATTCTGAACAAGAAAGATGTGGGCATGGGGAAGTGTACACGCAGGGGAAAGAAAGGGAAAATGTCAAAGCTTAGAGTCACCCCAGTAACTGTTGATCCGAAATGTGGACTTTAGTTTCACAATTGAAGTATTTGGATTCCTAATCAGAGCTCAGCGTAAACAGAATCTAAAGTTAGATGATTGTTTAAGTCAACTCCAAGCATTTCCTCTATTTTCCTACATTATTCTTTGGTGGTAGGACTTGAATTATTGCATTAAAATCATTGAATTACTGCACTGACATGATTGCATCAAGTCTTCAAGTTCTTTGTCTATAAAATTTCCCACCCAAACTTGACTAACCCACTAGAACAGCTCATTAGAAGATATCAATTTCCATTTCTTTGATGAACATTTAACTTATATAATGACACTTTAAGTTTTAATATTGTAATCTTCATTTATAAGTATTAGTGCCAATCATTTACTTATAATCTATACATTTAGCCCAGGTTTTGAATTAAGTTGAATTCCTGTCGCAATTGCCATCTTAGTCTTTCATGGCTTAATTAACTAAGCAGATTTTAATGTAATATATTTTAGTCTATCATTTCTAAAAATTAACTTTCATGATGTGTTAAGAATTAAATACTGTCAAGTTGCTGCAAAATTGTTACCATTTTAATAGAACTACACAAAACAGGAAGAAATTACTGAGATTTAATGTGCTTCTTGAAAATTTTAGTTATGAGATCCATCAATGCTGACATCTTAATTTTGTTCTACTCTTCAAGTGATGCATTTATTTTGATGTAATTATGAGCTGTCAGAGGCCCCTTTCATAACAACAGATTTTATTTGCTTCACTGAACTTAATGAAATCCATGTGCATGAGTGAATTTCACAGATATATTTAAATTCAGTACCTGAAATTCTTTTTTCTAATGGTTTCTAATATTTTAAAACATGAAGGGTATTGAAGAAAACAAATAAAAACCAAAGAACCACAGGTTAGAAGATACTGAAGAAATATTTAGCAGATTTTGATGACTTCAGTCAGTTTTATTCCTACATCGTTTCAATGTCTTGGATAACTAATTTAATCCTAACATTGCGAGACAAGATTCTGTAACTTTCTTTGGAAATACAGCTGTCTCTCCTTATTTGTGGTTTCGCTTTCCACGGTTTCAGTTATCCCCAGTCAACCTCTGTTTGAAGCAGATGATCCTCCTTCTGATTTATCATCAGAAGGTCAATAGTTACATCACGATGCCTACATTATTCACCTCACTTCATCTCATCACTCAGGTATTTTATCATCTCACATCATCACAAGAAGAAGAGTGAGTATGGTATAATAAGAGTCAGTATGGTACATTTTGAGAAAGAGAAACCAAGTCACATAATTTTTCATACAATATGTTGCTATAATTGCTCTATTTCTTATTATTGTTGTTAATCTCTTACAATGCCTAAATTATAAATTAAACCTTATCATAGATATGTACTGGAAAAAACATAGTGTATATAGGTTTGGGTACTATCCATGGTTTCAGGCATCCATTGGGTGTCTTGGAAGATATCCTCATAGATAATGGGGGACTATTTTATGTGCTGTTGTCAGAGAAGGTTTTCTTATACCCTACAGTTTTGTTTTGACCCCTACATCGCCCTGAAAAAGCATTTAGTCCATCCAGTGGTTTCCATAAAGCAACCACTCATGGTAAACATTCTGGGAGTTTTAGAACCATCTCAAGATATAATGGTTGTGAGGAAGAGATAACTACAAGAAACAGAGTCCTTCTGCCACCTCTCTGGCACCTCATGTTTTTCCTCTTTTTTCCTATTTCTGCCCTCTCTTCCCCTCCCCTCCCTTCCCCTCCTTTTGCCTTCTCTTCCTTAATCTGCCCTTCTCCTTCCTTCCTTCCATCAGTCTCCTTTATTGATAACCCCAGCTTGGCTGGTGGGATTTATTTTGGCCACTCATGCTTAGGCTATCACTTTTGATAGTTTTTTTTGGTCATCTTCCACTTCTAAATATATTATGCTACAGTGATTACACCAATAATTTTTATCTCATTTAGAGTTCATTTCATAGCTAATGAGAACTTTGAATTATAATCCTGTGACTTGTTTCTAGTAACCTCCTTTAAGTCTGAGTGCAGTGCAGAAAAAAACAGTATTGACGTCAGGCAGCAAAGGCTGGGATTTCAGTCCACCTCGGCCACTGAACTGTTGGGTCCTGTTTCTCTCTGGGCTTTGGTTCCCAATGAAGGGATTAGACTAGGATAAACATTCTTAACCTGGGTTCTAAGAGCTGGTCCTCAGTATTCTTTGAAATTCCTGATTATAAACAAAATTTTGTGTAGGTGTTCATGGGTTTGGACAGTGTCTGTGACCTTTATAAGACTCTCAAAAAGCTTCCTTGATTACCATAACTTCATATCCATGGTGTCAGATTATCTTTCAGATACATTTCTAATAATCCTTTTAAAAAATATATTAAATATATGAAAGTCTTTGGAGCCTGGACTATGCTGGAAATTTAAGAAGTCATGGCTTAGGACACTGGAGAAAACATAAAGAGGCCCTAAACTATTTTGTTAATGTATAAAAACATTGTTAAATGTGCTAACCCAGAAACTGGCACTAGTCAGGTAGAAAACAAACAGTTGTCACTCTCATTATTGCAGTCTTTGTAGATAAAAATACCCATTACAGATTTACATATCTAGAAATTCATGACATAAATTAACTTGAATTAGAAGTCACAAGGTTTCTTAGCTATGGGGTTTCAAGCTGTGACTTTCTGCAACATGTAAATTCAGTGAACCTAAAACTTCTTCACCATGAATAGTCATGACCAGATTTCAAGAATAGTATCATAATTTCATATTGAAACTACAGACTAAAAGGTTCATTAACTTTAGCGATAAAATAAAATCTGAATTGGCTCAAATTCCTGGTCTATACTGAAAAATTTCACCCTTGTGCTCTTTGCTGTTGTTGTTTAAATCATTTAAAATACTTTGCAATAATCTGTAACAGAATAACTAGGAATTTTTTAGATGGAGTAAGAGATGTTTTACAGTCTTAACTCTCACTTCATAGGCTTCAACTTTAGTGATTTAAAAAAAATCATATGTTGGGGCGCCTGGGTAGCACAGTCGTTAAGCGCCTGCCTTTGGCTCAGGGCGTGATCCTGGCATTATTGGATTGAGCCCCACATCAGGCTCCTCTGCTGGAAGCCTGCTTCTTCCTCTCCTACTCCCCCTGCTTGTGTTCCCTATCTGGCTTCCTGTCTCTCTGTGAAATAAATAAAATAAATAAATAAATAATAATAATAAAAAATCATATGTTATCTTGGAATTAACTTAACCAGAGATGTAAAGGATCTATATTCTAGAAACTACAAATCACTCTTGAAAGACATTGAAGAAGACAAAAAAAGATGGAAAAATATTCCATGCTCATGGATCAGAAGAATTAACATAGTTAAAATGTCTATGCTACCCAGAGCAATTTACACTTTCAAGGCCATCCCGATCAAAATACCAATGACATTTTTCAAAGAACTGGAACAAACAGCCCTTAAATTTGTGTGGAACCAAAAAAGGCCCCGTATCACCAAGGAATTGTTGAAAAGGAAAAACAAAGCTGGGGGCATCACATTGCTGGATTTCAAGCTGTACTACAAAGCTGTGATCAAAAAGACAGCATGGTACTGGCACAAAAATAGACACATAGACCAATGGAACAGAATAGAGAACCCAGAAATGGGCCCTCGGCTCTTTGGGCAACTAATCTTTGACAAAGCAGGAAAAAACATCCAGTGGAAGAAAGACAGTCTCTTCCATAAATGGTGCTGGGAAAATTGGACAGCTATATGCAAAAGAATGAAACTTGACCACTCTCTCACACCATACACAAAGATAAACTCCAAATGGATGAAAGACCTCGATGTGAGGCAGAAATCCATCAAAATCCTAGAGGAGAACATAGGCAGCAACCTCTCTGACATCGGCCACAGCAACTTTTTTCATGACACACCTCCAAAGGCAAGAGAAACAAAGGAAAAAATGAACTTGTGGGACTTCATCAAGATAAAAACCTTCTGCACAGTCAAGGAAACAGTCAAAGAAACTAAGAGGCAGCCCACGGAATGGGAGAATATATTTGCAAATGACACTACAGATAAAGACTGGTATCCAAGATCTACAAGGAACTTCTCAAACTCAATACACAAGAAACAAACAAACCAAAAAAAGGGCAGAAGATATGAACAGACACTTTTCCAATGAAGACATACAAATGGCTAACAGACACATGAGAAAATGTTCAAAATCATTAGCCATCAGGGAAATTCAAATCAAAACCACAGTGAGATACCACCCTATGCCAGTTAGAATGGCAAAAAATGACAAGGCAGGAAACAACAAATGTTGGAGAGGATGTGGAGAAAGGGGATCCCTCCTACATTGTTGGTGGGAATGCCACTTTGGAAAACAGTGTGGAGGTCCCTTAAAAAGTTAAAAATTGAGCTACCCTATGATCCAGCAATTGCACTACTGGGTATTTACCCCAAAGATACAGACATAGTGAAGAGAAGGGCCATATGCACCCCAATGTTCACAGCAGCATTGTCCACAATAGCTAAATCGTGGAAGGAACCGAGATGCCCTTCAACAGATGACTGGATTAAGAAGTTGTGGTCCATATATAGAATGGAATATTACTCAGCCATCAAAAAGAATGATTTCTCAACATTTGCTGCAACATAGATGGGACTGGAGGAGATAATACTAAGCGAAATAAGTCAAGCAGAGAAAGACAATTATCATATGGTTTCACTCATTTATGGAACATAAGAAGTAAGAAGATCGGTAGGAGTAGAAAGGGAAGAAGAAAGGGGGGTAAACAGAAGGGGGAATGAACCATGAGAGACTATGGACTCTGGGAAACAAACTGAGGGCTTCAGAGGGGAGGGGGGGGAAATGGGATATGCTGGTGATGGGTATTAAGGAGGGCACGTATTGCATGGTGCACTGGGTGTTATACGCAAGTAATAAATCATGGAACTTTAATAAATAAATAAAATTTAAAATAAAAAAATAAAAGCACAGATAGTACTGAAAAAAAAGGAGCCATCTTAAAAAAAATCCTTCATAAACTTTTATAACCACTTTAACCTGGGTTTATATATTCAATTAAATACAATTAAGCAAACAGTCAAGTCGTGCCTACTTTATGTCAAGAAATGTGCCAGCCAGGAGAAGAAAAACAAAAAGACATTCTGCATGAAGAACTTCTTAAAGCTGAATTAAGAGCTCACTTTGAAGCATAAGGAAATGAGAGGTGCTGTCAGCTTTCCTATAAGGAATTTTTTAAAGAATATTGTTAGGATGTTATGCAGTGAGAAAAAGTAAAGTAAAAAGGACATTGACTATGATTAGATTTAGTATTGAATATGTCAGATTTGGAGTAGATTTTGACTTCAAGGTAATTTTGTGTTTTTCACTGGGACATGGTCATGAAACAGTTTGGTATTACTCAGCTTGGTCTTGAGTAAGCTGAAGGAGTTGTACAGATATTTTGAGACCTAACTTGAATCCTGTAACTTTTTCCTAAATAAAAAATAATTAAAGATGGGGTACTAGCAGCAACACTGAAAACTTCCATGAGTCAAAGACACTGTGAAGTGTGACAACAACAGCCACGTGTGGGGAAATAATATTTGTGATGCATAACCTACAAAGAATGATTAATTAGAAGATATAGATAACGCCTCTTAAATTAGCTAAAAAAAAAACTTGAAAAAGACAAACAGTACAACCAATAAAGGTGCCATATAGTTTGTGACAGATGGCCACTCATTCCTTCCTTCCATCTGTGTGTGTGTGTGTGTGTGTGTGTGTGTGTGGTGCTTTACCCATTTAGAGATGGACTCTGTTTTTTCTCCCCTTGAATGTAGGCTGGTTTTATGAATTTCCTTGACCAATAAAATGCAGCAGAAATCATGGTGGATAAGCAATTGGTAGAGAAGGAAATCTGAAAGTCTGATACACGAAAACATATTTAACTTTGCTAACGATCACAGAAATGGAAGTGGAAGGATGACATCATTTCACATTCATCAGAGAGGCACATTCATAAAGCCTGACAATATCAAATGACAGTGAGGGTGTCCCATACCACTGGGGTCAATAAATGTTGATACAAACACATTAGAGAACAATTTTGGAATATCCAGATATATGCATATGAACACTTCCCAAACAGCAAACTCTGTTTGTGTGTACACACTAGACTAATTTCCACATAAACCTGTGGAAACATTGTGAGAATGTTTAGCGTGACTCTGTTTATTAAAGTAAAAGATTAGACATCAACTAAATGTCTGTCATCAGGAGAAAGAAAAATTTGTGATGTGTTTGAAGAAATGAGAACAGCAAGTTACAAAATACAACTTATATTTATTGAATGCTCTTACATGTTGTGGGCCCAATTCTAAGTTGTTTCCATGTATTATTTCATTTTAATCCTCTTAACACCACTGTCAGTACTGTCTATCGTTCTCATCAACATCATCCTGTTTTATAGAGAAGTGTTTTCCTAAGACATACAGCTGGAGAATGGAAGGGTGGAGATTTGAACTCAACAGTCCATGTTCTTAATGACTCCTTTATGCTGCATTTTGAAAATTATTGAAGACTTCCAAGGAATCCTCCTGAGGAATGCCATTTGCAAACCTCTGTACCAGAGATAGCTGGATGAGGGTACGTGCCTGTTGTTCTCTTCCTGAGTTCCTGCTTAAACTTAACCTCTAGGTCCAGGGTGTTTTCAAGTGTACAAGTGTGAGAATAGAGGGGGCATCCGGGCAGGGGAATGTTAGCTTGCTTTAGAAGGTAAAATATAGATTGAGTTATATAAAATTTTCAAAGGTTGTAAATAAATTTGGCACACTCAGAAGAAACAAAATGCAGATTTTGTTATATTAAAGGAATAGAGAGGCTTTTGTGTTTGAAAGGAGACAATCAAATCATTAGACCTGATACTAGTGTATTAGAAATGTGTAGACTTGTAAGGATTCAATGAAATTGTGTATTTATTAAGTGTCTGGTGCATGGGAGGCTCTCAATAAATGTTCTGTTCTTTAATCTAGAATTTCTGTTTGCAGTACTAGTGTTTGTGTTAACACCTCAATAAACCATGGGCTTTCATAGAAAAGCCCTTAAGGTTTGAATTTATGAATTCATATGTGCTGATTTCAGCATGTTCTAAGTATACAAGCAAGGAAACAAGAAATAATAATGGATTTTGAGTAGCTGTGCAAAATCAGCAGCCAGAAAGATGTCCAAGAACCAGTAAAAGTTTATTAATAAGTAGAGGAAAGTGGAGGTCACTTATTGGTCAAGACCAAGTATGTTCTAGAAATAGTTTATAATTCCCATCAGCAGAATACCCTTGAAAACAGTCATGAATTTCTGTCACCTTGATAGGGGAATGTTTGCTCCTGTTTAAGATGATGGAGAATAGCACCAAATACAACAAAGACCTCAGCCAACATGAAGCTTAATGACAGACAATAAACATATAAAT
Source organism: Ursus maritimus (assembly GCF_017311325.1). Classification (NCBI taxonomy): domain Eukaryota; kingdom Metazoa; phylum Chordata; class Mammalia; order Carnivora; family Ursidae; genus Ursus; species Ursus maritimus. The sequence goes on along the minus strand of NW_024423344.1, from coordinate 4,661,567 downwards.
GTGTAAAATATATGTCATGTCAATATTGGGAGAGATCGTGATAAATGCCTTGATAGACAATAAAGCAGGAAAGGGGGTCATGATGTGTAGATGGGCACCAAGGGTCAAGATTGTAAATTAGGTAGGGAGGTCTCCTGGAGAAGTGGCCTTTTAGTAAAAACCTACCAGAAAGATTACTGTGTAAAAGGGGGAGTAGCAAATGTAAGAGGGTGCTTGTTGGTTCTAGAAACAGCAAATAGGCCAATTTACTTGAGCACAGTAGCTGAGGAGAGCGTGGAAATGAAGATACCAGATCAAGTACCATTTGCTGGCCACCAAAAAGACATTGGCTTGTTCTCTAGGTGTGATGGGAAACCATTGAATGATACAGTTATGGACTGAATTGTGCACCCCCTCCCCGGCCCCAATTCACATGTTGAAGCTCTGACTGTCAAGGTGACTATATTTGGAGATTTGGCCTTTAAGGAGGCAGTTGGGTTAAATGAAGTCCTAAGAGTGGAGCCTTAATTCAGTCTAATTGTGTCCTCATAAGAGGAAGAGATTAGAACATAGGACAGACAGTAGGTGTGTGAGGAAAAGAGGAAAGGCCATGTGAGGACACAAGGAGAAGGTGGCCATCTGCAAGCCAAGGAGAGAGGCCTCAGGAGAAACCACACCTGCTGACCCCTTAATTGTAGACTTCCAGCCTCCAGAACCGTGAGAAATAAATTTCTGTTGTTTACACCACCCATAGATTGCAATAACAGGGGCAATGTGGCAGAAGTTTATTGCAATAGTTCAGGCAAGAGGTGATGGGGCTTAATGGGTCAGATTATGGGAGAAGTTGCATCCTGGAGCTTCGTAACTGGCTGGTTATGGGATGATTTTACTTACTGGGACTGAAATCTGTGGATGTGAAAGATAGATGCCATTTTCTTTGAAGGGCTTTTTTGGAAAAGCAAACTTTGAGGGTCAGGAATTTAGGTCTTAGAGCAATCTGTGTTCATAGATAGGATTTGAGTCCCCCTGTTATAATATAATACATATATATGCCATAATATATATTCCTCAGATACAACATATAGAAAGTCATTGACTGTCCTATATATTTATGTATAGGTCTCCTTTGAACTCTATTTTTGCATAGAATAGCTCTTTTAGTCTGATTAGACAGAGCTGGAAGGGGCAATAAAGAGTTTCCTAGGAAATTTCCATCCACCACCCTGTACTGACTTTGAACGTTCTCCTGTCTAGAAGGCTTTTCCATTTCTGTGTTTTCACACGAAATCCCGCCCCTTCAAGCTCTTCCCAGATCCAAGCCCCTCCACCGAATCATTTTGGATTCCTCTAGCACTTCCTGAGGGTCTTATGTCTGAGCAATTTACTAATTATTTCCATCATGTGATTTTGTTATTATAGACTTTATTGTATATTTCACAAAGTAGTTCATCAATTTTACTATATTAATAGTTTCTTTTGATGTGTTTACCTGGCTAGGTTGTGAATTCACTGAGAGCAGTAACCATGCCTTTAATTTTTTTATTCTTAGAAATATTGAGGGGCGCCTGGGTGGCTCAGTCAGTTAAGTGTTAACCTTCAGCCCAGGTCATGATCCCAGTACACTGGCATTGAGAGCTGTGTTGGGCTTCCTGCTCAGCGGGGAGCCTGCTTCTCCCTCTCCCTGCACCCTCGCTCGTGCTGTCTCTCCCATGCTCTCGCTCTCCCAAATAAATAAATAAAATATTTAAAAACATTGAGATAAGAAGTGGTCAAGGTTTTGGTTAGATATTTTGCTTATGCGAAATAAAAAACACTTTTAAAATAAATTGTATGGATGATTCTTTGCTTTGAAGAATAATTTGTTTCAACAGTTTTCAAAAATAATCTTTCTTTAAAAGATTTTCCCATAATATTAAATTAGAGATGTGTTTCACTGGAATATTTTTGTTGCTCTATAAAATAAAATCACACAGAAAACGGGAAAAACGCTTCTGAACAAATGTCAACACAACATTCCTAGTAATTACAGTATGCTTTTATTCTAAAAATACAATGCAGATTCAAACAAAACATGATGCAGCAAGATGGAGTGCCCTCTGGCAGCGTGATACTCGGGTCAGCATGCCTGGTGATGTTTATAGGAGTTGTAATTTAATGATTTAAATTACTTAATTACATTTTGTGATGATTTTTGTATGATTCCAACGGCCTAAACAATTTAAGTTCATTTCCAAGACAAATTTTAGACCTTTTTTGAAGCTTTCTGGATATATGAAAATTTTGTTGTGAATCTCTTAAAGAGAAACAATGAAAAGTAACATTAAGGCCTCAAATAAACTATCCCTTACCGAACAGTTAATTCATTCACTTGACAATTATTTATTGAATGTTAATGTGGGCCAGATAGAGTGAAGAACAAGATAGAGAAAGGTAAGGGCTCAACATCAACTAATTCATTTAGTAAATCTCAATTGAACAAACCTCTGCTTGCTAGTGTACTGGAGAGTTCATAATGGACTGATTTTACTTATGGGGGCTGCATTATGGATTATTAGCAGTTCAGCTGCAGCTGAGGTCTAAAATTAGACAGATCTCTCTCTCTCTGTTTGGGGGTTTCTCTGAAATATTAAGATGCTTTCCCTGTATGGCACAAGTCATGCATACGTGTGCTCTCTGCTCCCCCATTTGAGCTGAAGCTCTGTGCTTGTTGGGGTCAGCACTTGATCACCGGTGCCCCATCAGGACTGAAACTGGCACATAAAAGCATGTATGCAATTTTAGCTAATGAATACATGCAGGCATGGGTAAAGGTATAATCCTGTCTGATCTGTAACTTAAAATTGGCTTTTTAGAATGTATTTATACATTTATTTTTCTCTTTTCCATTTTACAATTCTATTGTTTTTTGGAAACAAAATATGTCTTGAATTGTGCTTGTCATTTTCCAGATTTATCCATGGTCCAACACATGCCTAATTTAATTTCAATATTAATATGCTTTTTTCTGTAGGTGTTTCTGTGTCTCCTTGCATGTGTTGCTATTTGGAAAGGGTTTTTTTTTTTTTTTCATCATAGTTCCCATGAATATGAAGAGGTCCTCAATTATACTTGGATTTACATTATTTGTTTAATAAGACCAGATGTGCTGAGAAAGTTTAAACAGTATGTATTCCAGTCCCAGATGTGCCTCTGTTAAATCACCAATTCAAGGTAATAAATATGCCGCTGTTCTTTGTTCACTTTCATTAAAATCTATCTCTAGGCAATTTATCTTTACTAATTTACAAAAATGGCCAGGATATTTTGGCCAGGAAATTCAGACTCCCCGCCGACTGCAGAATTATACATCTGGTAACTCTTTTGAAAGCAGTCTTCATTCATCTTGCAATGGAATAGCATGGTTTTTTCCTTTGTATTTTTATCATTATTTAATATATGTTGTTGTATTTATGATTGTGATACTAATTTGCATACATTGTAAAAATTGTGAAAAACACGATATAAAGAAAAATTAACACTAGCTATAACCCCAACATTACTAACATTTTAATGTATTTGTGCACCATCTTTTTCTTTTCTATACCTTTAAAACTGTCTCTATTAAGATTTTCCATTCAGCATTCCATCTAGCCAAATGACAAATGTCATTGTGGAGACAGTTAAAAGCATTTATTTAAGTTAAATCTAGGTACAATAAAATTCTTTTATTCCCTATATGTATTGAGACATTTCTTTTTCCCTTTGTACTCAGTGCTTGTCTATGTTATACCCTTTAAATTTTTCAAGGTTAAAATTATTTGACTCACACAGTGAACAATAACTTTGAGGTTCTCATTGTCTGTCTGTGCCTTTGAAAAGATGCAAAGTAATTGTCTTAATACACTTTTGGCTTTATATTTGGGCAAGTTACAGTGTTTTAATAGAATCTTTGCCTTTCACAAAAGGTGGCCAATGCAACCACAGATCTATTGTCTCTTCAGACATACATGTCTTCACTCAACTATACAATACACTAAACGGTACTGTATATTTGAAATTTGCTAAGAGAGTAGAACTCAAGCGTTCCCTCTCATACACCCATAAAAATAAGGGGATGGATGTGTTAATTAAAAATGGAGAGAATCTTTTCACAATGTATGTATGTGTATCTAAATCACCACTATGTATATTTTAAATAACTTACAGTTTCATACGTCAATTATACCTCAATAAAGCTGAAATTAAAAAAAAAAAACTACCAAATAGGCACTTTTTTCAAACATTTATTGGAAGAATGTTTTCTAACTGCCTTTCCAATATTCAACAAATCTTGACTGCAAAAATGACACAGCCCATACTATGTGGCAGATATGAGTCATTTACCTGGGAAAATTTTCCTTTCTGTGTTGGCTGCTGAAAGCTTAGCACAGAATAACTTCAGGATCTCCATTGTCTACTTGTGTATCAGGAAAAGGCAAAGCAAATGCCTTAAAAGTTCACCTTTGGGCCTCATTCTGTTGCATTTCATATTACTGCTCTTATTTTTCTTTACTTTAGTTCATCATTTTGTGGTATTTTAAGTCTTTTATTATAAACTTCTTATAAACTTTTCTGAAATGAGAATTTTAAGAGAATAAATAAAATAATCTAATTTAAATCCTGATTTCATGAGTAAATTTTCTTCCTTTAAAGATGAATTTTTATGTCATCTGAAATCTAATAACTCCATGGAATTTTGTTTGGAAGTGCTGATTTTCTTAATTTTTATTTTCCACATTTTTTATAGTATAGGGTGTACTTGTAGAATGCTAAGGAATTAAAGAAGCCTACATGTATAATGGATTTCAGTTTTGTAATTCCAATGAATATCACTTGAAATTTATAGTCTTGGCAGATGTTTCACACACCACCACCACCACCAGCACCACCACCGCCACCCACAAATAATATAATCTGAGAGTTGGAAAGGACTCGTCATGTAACAGAAGGGAAATTTGAATTGCAGAGCATAAGTGTCTTGACTAAGGTACATTGGTTTTCTGCAGAGTGAAAATAGAACTTGGGTCATTTGACTTAACTCACTCCCCTTTATCTATTTCTCTCACCACAATCATTAATTCACTCTGGACATACTTTTTTCACACTTATATATAAGTATTAAGGAATCTATAGTCCCCAAACCCTGGAAATCTTTCATTCTGGTGTTAAAGAAAATGAAAGCCAGGTTAGCTGGAAAACAAAGCATGGAATACTCATTGAGTGAGAATGATACTGAGTGCTACAGGGTCTTAAGAGAGTGGATTACATCTGTTTGGGGGATGGGAAAGGCCCCAGCCGTGTGGGAACCCTAGTGCCGTGTTCAAGGACAATCATGTTCTGATTCTCAGAGGCTGAAGGTAGGAAATAGGCCCAGCAGGTAAACCCCGATGGTGAAATGACATAGTGGGAGGGGTGTCCATTGCACCTGCAGAGGTGAGGCATGAAGTAGCAAACAAATGCTGTTAGATGTTCCCCTTCAGGAAGAGAGTGGATGGTGGAAATCATTCAAGGATTATCAGGCAAACACTGCAAAATGCTACAGTACTTTGAGACTGTGCTTCTCAAACTTGAAAGTACATATGCATTCCTGAAGGTACTGCTTCTGATGGAGCTCTGGGGTGGGTCTGAGATTCAGCATTTATCATGTGTTCCCAGGTGGCACCATACTTCCAGCCTGTGGCAAGACTCCAACTTGTAGTTAGTAGTCACGATGCCTATGAAGGCTGTGCCATGGGGTGCTTCTTGATCTTTTAAGTATTTTTTTTTTAGATTTTATTTATTTATTTGACAGAGATAGAGACAGCCAGAGAGAGAGGGAACACAAGCAGGGGGAGTGGGAGAGGAAGAAACAGGTTTCCAGAGGAGGAGCCTGATGTGGGGCTCGAACCCAGAATGCCGGGATCATGCCCTGAGCTGAAGGCAGACGCTTAACCACTGAGCCACCCAGGTGCCCCATGATCTTTTAAGTATTTTTAAACTATGTTTCCCAGAGGCCCATGGGGTTGGGAGTAATTCTTATGCAAATAAGTTATGTTTTAACATGCCTTAGTTATTGGAGATCTAAGTTTAAGATTTCACTTGCAAAAATTGGGTGGATTGCAAAAAGTTTTCGGAGTAATCTGGCCAAGTATGCCTGCCAAAAAGAGCTCTAGTAGCTAGAAGTGGGGTTTGAGACTTAAAGCTGGGGGGCCAGGTAATTTCCATCCTTGTAACACTTCATTAGTCCTGGAGGCTTAGCTCGGATGGTGAAACTGAGAATTGAAAAAGAAGGTGGGATTTGAGAAATCTGGGTAGGACTAGGTAGCTTATCAGATATGAGAGGTCAAATGAACATCAGGGGTCTGAGTTCTATCCAGGATTTAAGTTTAAAAGAAAAGTTTGAATTTTGTTGCATACTTGATAGTAGTGAGCCGTTCTTCCTCAGTCAGCCTGCTTCTTCCGTAAATATCTTGGTAGCAGCCAGGTCCCCAGACCCACTCCTCTGCCCTACCACTGCGCCTTGTGACCATGATGCAGATCCTGTTCCTTCTCCTCTCCTCTTCACCTTCCTTTTTAACAGCAGTTAACATAACAGTGTTTTTTCCTTTCTTTCTTTAATTCATGAGATTTCCCCCTTAATTAGGCTAAGCACTCCTCCGGCCGAGAACAATGTTTAATTTATTTTTGGCAAACATAAGGCCCGGCACCAGGTGCTTGAAAAAAGTCATTTGAATGAATAAACATAGAGAAGTACATTTTAATTCCTCATCTGCCTGAGTCCAGGTGCTCAGGAAACACATGTTGAAACATCAGTTAGCCTAATAGTCATATGAACAGAGGCCCTGGGATGTCAGCAGAGGCTGAAGTCTGGGGTCTGGCAGATCTGCCCTTTACAAGTTATGTGACCTTGGATAAATTATTTAACCTCCCTAGGCTTCCAAGCTGCTTAAAAGTTCTATAACTTTCCTTTAAGTGGAGGTAAAAATTGCCATTTTCCTTTAAAGACAGCCTTCATTTTGCTGTGTACTGTTTTACATTTTTCCAAACTGCAATACCAGGGATAAAAATGTGAACAGATTTAGGTACTTAAGTGGACCTTGAAAACAACCACAGAACAACAGCAATTTCAGAAGGGATATAATCATCCAAAACTGTTGACATTGGAGAGGAAAAATAGACCATTTATTTTTCAGCATGACACTAAGGGTCCATCAAAACATGTACAAATCTTCTTGAGGAAAAGGGAAGACACATTTAATGCTGTGACCAGCCAAGTCACCAAATTTGAATGTACTAGAGAGAATCCGGAATGAACTCAGAGTAGTGTCATGAAAATCTATAATAATAAAGATCTATTGAAACAACTCCCTATCAATATCTAGATACAGCTTTTTACCAAATGTAGGACATAGAGTTGCATTATTCCAAGCAGACTTCCTCCCATAATAAAATGTAATAATGGATATAGAAAGTATAAAATGCTTGCCTCCGAAACGTAACTTTTGGACTCAGAGGCTTTCATTTCTTATCACATAGGATAGAATCATTTTGAAGCCCGTAGTATTTGAAATCCCATTTATATTCATAATAGTCAGTACTTTTAAACTTTTAATAGGTACTTTCATTTCTAGAGAGAAGGGTTCACACATGAAGCCCATCATACACTTTGTCAGTAGAGCTTCCATAGAGTATTGAAAGAAAGAAATCAGGAGAGTTTTTCCTATTTCTAGTTAATTGCCTTGGAATTTGCTCAGTTTTTCTCTTGCCTCTGCATATGCAATTATGAGATGAAACATTAAAATATAAGAAAATCAGGATTAATCTTAGCTTTGTATATAATATGCAAAAATAGCATTGTTTAATGACCTTGGTCAGGGGCAATGAGCCAGATTCCTTCCAATGCCTTAATTAGTCCCTGATACTAAATTAAGTTCTTACAATTCACTGGAGTGCAACTGCTAACATTACAGCTTCTTCAAGTGCCTCCCAGGGAGTGACACCGGCCGGGCTAGTGTCTGTCTTCTGAAACACTTCAGACCTCTCCGTTCTGTATTTTTTCCAATGGCTCAGGTCACATAAGGTTTCCAAAGTATTTAATCAAATGCATCTTAAAATATATTTCAGGCTATGGTATACTTCAAAATTTTGTGGGTTCTACATTACCTACAAGAAAAATTCTAGGGGTACCTGGGTGGCTCAGTCAGTTAAGCACCTGACTCTCAGTTTCAGCTCAGGTCATGACCTCAGGTCATGAAACTGAGCCCCAAGTTGGGTTCTGTGTTCAATGCGGAGTCTGCTTGTTCTTCCTGCCCCACGCCGCCCCTCCCCCTGCTCGTGAGCATGCACGTGTGCTCTCTCTCTCCCTCTAATAAATAAATCAAATCTTTTAAGAAAACACAGAAAACAAAAAGAAAAATTTGAACCCGCAGGGCCTTTCACACTCTAACATTGCTATCTTCCTAATCTTACTGAAGGCCATTGTCCTATGTTTTCTATGTTCAAATGAAAATGAATCAGTTTTTTCTGCTTGTTTTTTTTAAATTATAATAATATTTTTTTATTATATTATGTTAGTTTGGAAGCTCAGTCCTCCCCTGCTCGTATTCAAGGCTCTGTGAAGTCTTCCTGTTCCCTTCTAGATGGGGTTAGAGTCTAGGAATCAATAGTCAAGTTGTTTATCTTCCTCTGTCGTCAAGAGCTCTGAAAGCCCTTCCCAGATACGTCCTTTTGTGTTTCCATTTAATTATTTATGATTACCTCACCATTACACACTAGAAGCAGAAACCATGTCTCATTCATCTCTCGGTTTCTAGTATTTTGAACAGAATTGGCAAGTTGCAGGTGATTGATAAATGTTTCTTTGATTACAATTTCAAATGGATAGTTCTCCAGGTTTGATCAATTTAAGTGCTGATAGTATTCCCTCTACTATTACTACCACTCAACATACAGAAAGCACTTACTAGACCTCACTCACTATTATAAGGTTTACATGTATTATATCATTTAATCCTCAAAACATCATACTAAATGAGGTACCCTGATTTCTCTAATACAAATCTATCCATTTTAGAATTATAGGGTTTTTTCTTTTGCAAGTATTTCTCAAATGGCATCTAAAATATTTTACTCCACTATCAAATAAGTTTAGATTTCACTAAGTTATTCTCTGGTATATATGTATTAGAGTAATTATCAACCGAAGAAGTTTCTCCTACCTAAGACTGTTATTTCCTTTGATCACTTTTGCTTCATTCATACATCAGGTGGTCATTCCTTAACTTGTGTGAGAATCCTTTTAGCTATAGATTATTTAGTTATCAAACTGAAAATAATGACTTGGTTAATTCCTTTATTTATCTGCTCACATTTGTTGAAGATTTACTGTGTATCAGACACCAGGATATAAAAATGAATAATTATGGTTCTTTTCCTCTTGAACTTTGCTTTTGAGGACAGGGAATAGCTTCTAGGTTTTGAATAGATTGAAGAGAAGGGAGCACATCTTTGCTTGAAACTTTGCCTCAGCATGAGAGTTATGTTTTCTGTTGCCAGCATGCTCAGATGCAAACATAAAGTCGAGGAAGAGAATCTACAATGTTTCATAGATTCCTCAATGCTCACTTTTTGTCTTTATTTGCTTATTTGAAATCATTTCATAGACACATAGTCACACTCATTTCAAAACAATGGCAGGACAGGCATAGCCAAAGGGTATTCATTCCAAGATATAAGTGGCCTCATTCAAAATTACATATAGCTATTACTTTTTGGTATAATCAATCCCTCTCTTTTCTTTATACTTTAAGTAGAATAGGGGCTTGGATACTGTTAGTCCAAATACTCACTGTGCCTCAACTTGAATTAGCCACACTCATTTTTAGAAGCACAGTAGAAATGTTAGCATAAAAAGGATGTGCACCGGAAATGGGTTACTGGCATAAATTTGCTCTTACCACAGGTTTGCTCTTTGAATTTGTTTCTAATTCATCCTAGAAATGAAATATGATCAGCTTAACCTAGGGGAGCTTTGGGAAAACTGGCCCAAGATAATGATACTATAAATAACTAAGGAATTTTTCAATAGAATAGTAGAATAATTTAATAATATGTATATTATTATTATATTACTGACATAATATTAATATATCACAGTAATATATTACTGTACAGTAAAATTAATATATTACTGATGACAGTAAGTTTAGTTATTGCTCTTATCTGCTGTCTGATTTATCAAAGTACTTTGAAATGCAATGTAATTTCTGGCCTAACCCTACTGCAACTTTTGGCCTGAATGCAGTTTACTGTGTTTTCTCAAAAACCTTTCTATTGTGGCCCCTTCCCTCCCTCCTTCCCCTTTACTCTGCTATCTCTTGGTGGGGCACACACCTCAGAATTTCTTTCCCCAAAGTCTTTATTCCTTTAATGTCCTGCAACTGATACATTATTTTCAATCAAGATGTTTAGAGATAGAGGGTGACTTTCAGAAGCATATTCTCACATATGTCAGATTGTCAGGAGGCTGGCTGTCCAGTGGTATGGGAAACTACTCCGGCATGCTCTGTTCCAGCCTGAATTTCCTCCAATCTCCCTAGTGAGTTTACCAGACTGAAACACAACTTCTTAATGCTCACTGCTTGAGTTCAAGAATTCTCGAGCATTTTTGCCAAAACGGTGGCACAGTCATCTCTGGAAGAAACTGCTTTGTGGAAGCCCTGAGGAGCCACCTAAGAAAGAATTCAAGCCATGCCCGTTGCTGTGGGTTATTGAGTTTGTGAGGTCTGTTTGTGGGCAGGGAGGGTCTGGCTGTAAAACCTTCAAGGAGAGAACCTGACCAAAAACGATCCAGGCTTGTGAGAATGATGCAGTACAACATCATGGGTGAAAGGAGTAAGAAGTCCGAGAGTGCTGGTGATTGCTTGAAAGTGTCCCCAGGCCAGCCAAAGACATATCTGGGATCAGGGGACAGTGAGGTCTGTTAAAAAATGGAAAGAACTGATATACTGAACTCAGGAGCTCTGAGGCACAGGATGCCAGCTCTGGGGTGTGAGAGAAGGATGGGACAGGGGGTATCTGCAGTCGGACAGGTGCACACCAGCTGCTCAGGGTGGGGTAGGAGTGGGGGAGCAGATGGCACAGTGGCAGCAGGATCTTAATGGCACATCAAAGGGTGGATCCCAAAGAGATGTACAAACCCATTCCTGTACATATTTTAGTCCTGTATGTGTCTGGTGTCCACAGGGCTGGGCAGAGCCAAGGTGGCCTCTGGCAAAGAATGTCAGGGTCCAAGGCAGGTGGGTCTCGTGGGGGACAGGCTGCAACCACAGGGATGACCATACCCTCTGAGACCAGGGTCATGACAACTCCAGCAGGTGCAGTGCCCAGCAGAGTGGAAGAGTGGAAGATGGTTATGGTGGAAACCCAGTTCTGAGAGAAGGTGAAACATCCTCCATGACTCTCAGAAATCCTTGTGCGGGAGGGAGAGGGGTCTGGCAACATTTTAAATTTCTGAGCCTGCAACATGTGCTGGAGCCAGGATAACTTGGCCTCTACTTAGATAAGTAGCAGTCAGGGAAGAGACAGAGTGGAATTCTTCACCTTCTCCATGTTTCTCCATAGGATCTATGAATTGTTGTCTCCATATATCTAAAGCACCATGCTTCATATGGGTGTTCAGAGCTGACTTTCTGATCCTGAACACCTCCATACAGCAAGAAACCCAGAGATCAAGAAAAGAGACCCCTCACCAAGACAAACAGGAGAGCCCATCTCCCTCTCTCCCAGTTAAGACCCCCCATTGTTATGGGATGTTGTTACTATAGTGATGTGATAGAGAAAAATGAGAGAGAATTGAGAGTGATGTTTCAGTAACATAGGGCTTGAGCTGTGTTCATCCTCTGAGCCGAGCTGGAAACATCACCTTATCCAATGCTTGTGATGCACATATGCGTCATGAATCAATAGTATATCCCAAGAGTCTGCAGGTCAGTCTGTCTCTGTCTTTGCTGTGGTTTCACCACTAAAGGAGAGGTGTCTGTAAGTGTCACACTGTAGGTGATGGCACGGATAGGTAAGTGACATGATGCCCATCTTTGCATCAGGTGCTGTTCTAGAAATACTGTGCTGAACAAGCCAGCAAAGCGCCCGTTCTCCTGGAGTTATATGCTAGTGAGTGGAGACAGACAACTAAATAGGTGATGCTGTAATTTTGAAGAGTAATAAATGTTGGGAAGAAAATTAAATGGGGTATAGGTATTGAGTAAACCTGGATTTCAGCTGACAGCAGTGTCTTTTGGATAGAGAGTGGGGTTTCAGATTCTATGGTGAGGCAACGGACTGAGTATGAATATGGTGGCCTCCAGACAGGACCACCCTGGTGGTGATTTGCATACAGCATACTGTAGAAAACCACCAAATGGCCTTGTTGATCCTCTGTCATTTAGAACATAGATTTATTATTCTGCTCACATTTGTATGTGAAAGAAAAGTCATGTAGTAGGTGAGAGTAATTAGTGAATCACCAACTACATTCTTCCATGTCTGGATTCAAAAAGCACTTGCATTTGGAAAGTAGAAAGGAGAGAGGCAGAGTCCTTGACAAACATGAAATATCTCTCATTCCTCTAGAATTAGCAACTGAACGTGGGAATTGCTTAGCCCTCAAAAACTACATTCCTTACTTGAAGGTTTTCTTGACCAGAAACTATCACTATTGTTCCAACATGTACACCAAAGTATTGACAATAGCTACCAATTGTATCTCTAATTATAGGGTCTTTATAAACATCTTATCTCATACTTACCACATTCCATTTAATAATCTGTAATCCTAGGCTCAGAAAGGTTAAGGAAGTTTCTCAAGCTTACATTGCTAATTAACAACATGAATGGACAACTCAGATCACATTGCAATCTGTCCATCATTCCGGCCAACAATGTGGTACCTTTTGCATCTTGGAACTTCATTAGCATCCTCAACATTTTTTCCCTTTAAAGCTTTCTTCCTTTGCTACAGGTAGGAAGGACTTGGTAAATTTGAATTTCTTTGAGTGCATGGAGACTGCATCAGGAACTCGTATAGTTTAAAAAATCTGTAACAGCTCAGTTCTTTCCACTTTCCACCTGCTAAATCATTTTGCTAAGAATATTTATAAATTGAATTTGATTTTGTCCTCTTTTGTGTACATGCAGAGATATCACAAATTTTAGAATAGACCAAATTTAGCAATAGAAGGGAATTAAAGATGCAAAGTATTTGCACAATCCACACAAAATCACTCAACTCAGGTTGAAGATACATAAACTGAAGTCTACAGTCTATGTGCACTGGAAAGAAAAGATAGATTTCTGAAAATTGCAGGTAAAATTAAGAATGTCTACAATGTATGATATTGTATGTACAACTTTAAAAAGATTATGGCATGCATAGGTGATTCAAAATGAAACAGTGTGATCATACTTCTCATGTTCTCCAGTCTAAAATCTTAACATCTTTTGATTCCAAAACCGACAATGCATCCAGAGTGATAATAAGGTATTTGAGTTTCACAGTTGACGCTTTCCCTCCAATTTGCCAAAGCTCTGTGTTCAGAAGAACATGCCCATTTATTCTAGATTGATTTACTCCTAGATCTTCTTTTGTCCTCTTGGGTTCTCACAGTGAGTTGATGCTGCAAGATAAAGGAAAATTTTGAAAATAGAAACATAGAGCTGTTCTGTCAACCTGGCTCTCTTCATGCAGATTCGTCTGCTTCCCAGCTTAGGGAAGAGGTGATGTGAACGCTGACCCAAACTTAGAATTTAGCTTTAGGACCTGCTCAGGGTGATGACATTTTAACTTTTCACTTAACATTATAGAACTTCGTTATATTACTTTGTCCTAGTAAATGGGGGCAGGGGAATGGTTTTGTTTAGTCATATTCTGTGGGGTAATACATTCACTTATCTTCCATGGTAACAAATTTCTTCCTGTTAATAGAGGATACATTATTTGAAACACAGTCTTACACGTCTGGTCTTCCCTTGGATTGTGAATTCCTCGAGGAAAGGACAGCTTTGTCTCTGATAACCAGCACAGAGCATCATGTGAAACTGACGATCAATAAACTTTTATTTGTTGAGTTAATGGAATGGAGAAAGACTATACCAGCACATTTAGCAATTTATTTTTCCTTCTGCATACTTAGCTATTTTAATTAATAGTAACTCCATCCCTCTAGCCACTCAAACAAGACAAACAAGCAAGAGAAGACACACAAAGCCACCACCACTGCTGGAGTCATCCTGGAATTTTTCCTCATACTCCACAACCAGTCTGGTGCAAATCTAACTCAGAATCCATCTCAGAATTCTGTCCCTTCTCTCTTGCCCTCTTGTTCCTTTCCCCTCTGCTAGGATTATTAAAATTGCTTCCCAACAGGTAGGTTCTGTCCTTGTCTCCTTGTGGTCTGTTCACAGCACAGCAGTCTGTGTTATCCTTTAAAATCTTAAGTCATGTCACACCATCCTTGTACTGAATCATGACAGTAGCTTCTGACTATATTCAGAGTAAAGCCCAGTAATTCCAATGGGACCATGAGGCCTTGTGTGAGCCTGTGCTAGGTGATCTGTCAAACCTCAGGCCTACCGTGCTTCCCTTACTTACTGTGCTGTGGCCACAGCGGCTGACTTGCAGTTCCTTGATTACACCAGGCCTGCTCCCTCCCAGGGCATTTGTATGCCTTGGCATTTGCATGCCTTCAGCCTGAAACAATTCCCAATATCCACACAGACCCCTCACTTCACTGAAGTCTTTCCTCAAACGCAGTTTCTCAGTAAGCTTTCCCAGGCAACGCTCTCAAACATCCACACTGCTCCCACCTAACCCTTCCCTGACTGTGTCTTCTGTATCACTTATTGCTATATATGGCTTTATGTATTTACTCATCTTTATGTTTCACCAGAAGCTTCTCTAGAAGTTCCATGAGGGCAAGGATTTTTATTTACATCTCCATCTATTTGCTTTGCTTCCTTGTGTAAATTTTATATGTTAGGAAAGTATTCCTGTATTCCAGCAATTTGCAACCCGCATCATCCTAAGTTAGCAGCTCTAGGAAAGAGAAGGATAGTTTCTGCAATTCCTCTGGAAGAAAGTATGAAGATTATTTTCTAGTGGCAAGATCATGCCCCATGTGATGATCTCAGGGTAAATTTGAGGGAAAGTAACTGTGTTTACAGACAACAGATGTTCTAATATTGACATATTGAGCACCAATAGCATAGCCGAACACACACTATTCTTCAAAGAATTCGTAACCACAGGAGACTTTCAGTGTCTGGGCTTAACGTTCTGGAAACCTGAACATAGAAATGCAAATAAGAATGGCTGGAAGGTGGGATGCACCAAAAAGCCAATGCCAAACTAAGCACAATCGAAACAAAGGACACTCCAAAAAAATGTCATTGCTTGGAGATCTTTGCCCCAAATGATAAATATTTTTGCCTTGCTTTTAACAAGTAAAATAGGGTATTTCAAGGCTCCAGCTGGGAAGTATAATTTTTGTCCCAAGTGAGATATTTTTTTAATAATTTTTATTTTGTTATATTACCATACAGTACATCCCCAGTTTTTGATGCAATGTTCCATGATTCATTATTTGCGTATAACACCCAGTGCACCATGCAATATGTGCCCTCCTTAATACCCATCCAAGTGAGATATTTTTTAAAGTTTCTAAATTTGAATATAGTTGGCACATGTTACGTTGGTTCCAGGTATACAATGTACTGATTCAACTTCTCTATACATTACGCTATGCACACCACCAGTGTAGCGACCATCTATTATTATATCATTGTCTATATTCCGTATGCTTACCTTTTATTCCCAGGACTCATTCAAGCATATAAGAGGTTAGTACCCAAAATACATAAAGAACTTATACAACTCAACACCCAAACACAAACAACCTGATTAAACAATGGGCAGAGGACCTAAATCGATATTTTTCTAAAGAAGACATACAAATGGCCAACAGACACCTGAAAAGATGCTCATCATTACGCATCAAAGAAATGCAAATTAAAACCATAATGGGATATCACTTTACTCCAGTCAGAATGGCTACAATATAAAAGACAAGAAATAACAAGCGTTGCTGAGAATATGAAGAGAAAGGAACTCTCATGCACTGTTGGTGGGAATGCAAATTGGTGCAGCCACTGTGGAAAACAGTGTGGAGTTTCCTTGAAAAAATTAAAAATAGAAATACCATATGATCCAACAATTCTACTACTGGGTAGTTACCCAAGTGAGATTTGGTTGCAGAATATATATATATATATACACCCCCTCCTCCTGCTTCTAGGTGTAAAAAATATAATGGCCTTTGGGGGAAAAGGATTAACAAAATTTAACATGGTCATAATTTTCAGACTGAATGCACCCAACATGTTGAGTGTCTTTGACAGAGACTTAAAAGCAAAGATCGCTTATGAGGCATAGTTCTTGGGTTAGTAGGTTTTAGACTGAGGATTTTATAAAGGCAGAAAAAAAATACCCACCCAGAATCTATGATTAGACAGAGTTATAAAATATATTCCATGTGCAAAGATTTCATTTTTATGTTCATAGCCACTACACATGATATAGAGGCCTTTCTTGGGAACAGAGAATCCTCAGGACTCTGCTGTTGGTTGGCTTCTAGGGCAGGTCCAGAGGCCAAGTAAACTGAGGTAAGGAGAGACACCCGCTGCGCTTGGACTACATGGAGACTATAGATAAGTGAGTCTGAAAAGTGACAAGGCCACAAGCCAGATTGGTATGGGTTAAAAAGTGAATGAAAGATGAGGAAATTGAGGTGTTCAACATAGACAACTCACTTGAGAATTGGATATAGAAAAGAACAGAAGTATGGGATGAGGTAGCCAGAGGGGAGTAAGGGGCCAAGGAAGTTTTCTTCAAAACTGGGAGGTAAGAGAGCAGGTCTATATGCTGATGGGAATGATCCAGTAAAAAAGGATGCAGAAGAGAAATAATTTAATGGCTGCCTATATTTCTTGAGAAAGGAAGGGAGGGTAGGATCCAGTGCTTAAGCGGAAAGACTGGTTTCAAAAAGGATCAGAGAAACTTCTTTCTTGGTATCAGGAGAAGGGCTGATCATTTGCACACAGATGAAGGGTGGACAGGAACATTACAATTGGATGGTTTCATTTCCTCAATGAGGTCATCAAGTATGGGAGGGGATACAGCCTTCCTAGGGGTGTCCCTGTATCTAAATTTCCTAATCTGTGGGATGAAGATACTATTAATGGTTTTTGTAAAGATTGATAATCTGTGTAAAAAAGTTAGCTCAGTTCTTAGCACATAATCCTACAATAAATGCTGGATATTTTTTCTCTTGTGAATAGACAGCCTCTTCTTTACCATCATTGAGGAGGAAGCTCTGTAATTTCACATTATGGCATAAACCAGGGCTGAGGAAGGCGCCTGAGCATTAGTGTTTATAGTAGAGTGAAATGAGTAAACAGGGAGGTTTGGTGGAAATCGGATCTGTTCAAACATATATGGTGTTAGGATTGATAAAGCTGATAGTTGTTAGGACATTATAATTTCAAAGACTCTTGGAATAGTGTGTGAATAAAACCGCACACAGAATGCAAAAAAAAAAAAAACCAACTGAAAAGAGACATTATTTATTATTAGTTAAAACATTTGCTTAGAGGTGTAAAAAATTTAATGTCTATTTTAAGCTATGAATGTGTGTTGGATTTGGTTGAGTCTCCATATTTGAAAACTTTATAATCTGGAAAGTTACTCAGAAAAACAAGAGTGCATATGTGTCATGAACAAGATTTCACTTAAGTCAAGCAAAGGTTTATATATTGGTTTTCACTTAGAAGGTCTTCGTTATAAGTATTTTGAAATGAACGTGTCAGAGCTGCAGTTAAGATTTCTTCGCGTGATTAAGATTTCTCTGTCTGATGACCCCGAAAGGCAAGATTTAGGAAGTACTCTCATCAAAGCAGCTGTTCTGGCTTTGAATACAGGCTTAGTCTGAGAGTTGAAAGTGGAAAAGATCTTATAGCCTCAATCAGTACATGCTTCACCATTAAATTCAGCTGCTTTTGATGTTTGAAAAAAATACACTCAGACGTTTAAAAATGTTATTTTCAGAGGCACCTGGGTGGCTCAGTCAGTTAAGCATACAACTCTTGTTTTCTGTTCTAGTCATGGTCCCAGGGTCCTAAGTTCCAGCCCCACCTTGGGTTCTGTGCTCAGTGGGGAGCCTGCTTGAAGATTCTCTCCCTCGGCCTCTCCCCCCACTCGCTCACATGGTCTCTCTCTCTAAAATAAATAAATAAATCTTTTTAAAAATGTTATTTTCATCTGTCACAAAGATGTCAAAAGTTTTGAATGCCATAATGGGGCAAAAATACTGATATTAAATATATTGATATTGCTATATTGATATCAAATATCAAAAATATTGAGGAAAGCCTGGGTGACTCCGTTGTTAGGTGCTAATTCTTGGTTTCGGCTCAGGTCATGATCCCAGGATTGTGAGATTGAGCCCTGAGTCGGGCCCTATGCTCAGAGTGGAGTCTTCTTGAGATTCTCTGCTTCTCCCTCTCCCTCTGCCCCTTCTCCTCAACTCTCTCTCTCTCAAAATAAATAAATAAAATTAAAAAAATATTAATACACTTCTCTGTTTACTCTTTTAAGGAATGTTTCTTTTCAATTTCTTCTTCCCTTCCTTCGTTTTTCTTTCTTTGTAGATTTTTGTATTCTTTTATCTTCGGCATGACTTTAAACTTGGATCACCGGACTGCAGGACATTGGAACTGAAGAAGTGTTTCTTTTTTCATCTGAATTTATCAAAGTAAAGAGACAGCAAAAATAACTTCCAGATGGTAGCAATAATCTGACATGGTTATATAACATACGTATAGCATATGAAGCAACTTAATAATTTTACACTGAGATTTTCAAATTGTGTTTCTTTTAAAGTATTAAGTATAAATTATCTTAAATGGGGCCATTTTATTGCCTTTTCCTTTCTAACTTTTCTGTCCTTTCCCATCCCAGACAAAGTCTTGACCAATTTTGTTCTACATACTCTAGTATTTATTTTAGGATATCTCATTTGAAATTAAAAATAGCATTTTAACTACCAGTTAATACCACTGAAATCAGTGACTACTGCCCAAGCCCTGTAGACCTCAGAGGAAAATGAAGGCTATGGGGGGACCTTATCTCAGCCTTTTACCCATGTTATCCCTTGGTCATCCCCTTCCCATCAGTTTCAGTCAGAGAAATGTCTTCTCCCTGTCCTGTCCATATGCCCTTGATTCCTTTAGAGCCTGCCCTATTGATTATTTCGTCTTCTTCCTCTTTACAGCCTTTGTCACACTATTATTTAATTATGTTTAAGAATTTAAAAACATGTATTGTTTGTCTCTAATCTAATTCTTCATTTAACTATCAAAGTTAACTAAGAGCTATTTTTCTCCATCTCCTACAAAATGGGAGTCTAAAAGAGTGTTCTTTTCCTGAGTCCACTGATTCCTGCTTCAGCCTTCACAAAGTCACTGAAATTATCCCCACTCATGAACTTCTAGTTGTTAAATTCAATGAACTGCATCTGACACCAATGGGTATAACTACTCAGAATTGCAGGCTTAAAGGTAAGAGAAGGTTATGAGATCAAGAAGAAAGTACCAAATAAGATCCATCATTTTCCTCTGAGAAATAACCATCTGCAAAAAACACGTGTAGGTTTGGTTCTGTCCTTCATCACTGGATTATAGCACTAGTTAAATGTAAAACATCTGAACAGAGTCTGCTTTTCCTTTTGGGTCTTTTTCTCCTCAAAAAATGAACTGGAGGGTATGATTTATGCAGCACATTTCTCTCTTCTACTCATGTGTGTGACTGTCATTGGGCTTCTGCAGCAAACATGGTCAAACGTGAGCAGGTTACCTATAGCTTATACAAGACAGACAAGTTCCATGGAGAATGTCCATTTGTAGCTGGGGAAGGGTCTGAATTCCTTTTTACCTGGGCATGACCTGAATACCCACATGAGCTCCTCAGTGGAGCAGTAGAACTCAAGCAGTGTTTAAAACCAGACTCCAGGCTCCAGACGAGACTGCCTAGTAGATGGCATAGGGCTGCAACTTGGCTATGTTACTTAACACCCTGTTCCTCAGTTTCCTAATCTGTAAAATAAAAATAATTGTAATAAGTTATTATTTGTGTTAAAAGAGATGTAAAGCTTTTAGGAAAGAGCTTGATATCTAGTAAGCACTCAATAACCATTAGCTGGTATTAGTATTAGAATTAAAATTGGAATTAGGATGAGGATATAAGTAGTATGAGCATTTGTATTAGCATTATTACTGGGCTGGCTTTAGGTCCACCAGTGAAACCCCATGTCTAAATTTTGGAAGAAAGATAAAGAAAGGGGAGATCAGAAATCACAGCAAAATGGGTGAGTCCACAGTAAATGACAATTATTTATGTGGAGACTACATTAATACACATAGTAAGTCAGAATGTATCTGCCTTTAAATGATAAGTAGATGTTTTACAAATATCACATGTCTTCATAGTCAAGAAATTCCATTTGGTTTGAAATATAAAATCTCAACCATAAACCTTCTCATATCTTTTGGGTGCATTTTGTGCTCTACTCTGTTGAGTAACTTCCCTGCCGACATTTAGAATAGTAAATTAATAGCTATTTTAAAAGGCTGACAAAAAGACATTTCTATTCTACCTAGTTTCTAAAGAACCCGAGGTTATGGATAACCCTTTTAAAAATTATATTTCCACAAATCATACTAAGTTGTTAGTTTTCTGTTATGTCAGACATTGCTCTTTGTGTAAATATGAATGCAAATTTTCCACTAAATAACAGTGTGCAAGGTCTTAGCCATGACTCATTTTCCTCCTTTACAAAACAAGGGGGTATACTAACGAGAGGATCTCTCACATCTCTTGCGGTGTTATTATCGACTATGTGACTCTGGGTGCAAAGCAATTGCACAGACATATTCTCAAGTTACTCTTGAGTTATTGTTGCCAGAGGGTGCTGTAATCACATTACGTAGGAAAAAAAAATCATGGCTCAATCAAATGGAAATTTGCTGTTGGTTTTCAACTTAAATTCTAAGCAGATAGTGATTTCAAAAGGAATTTAAAATGTCCTTGATGGGGCGTCTGGGTGGTGTAGTTGGTTGAACCTCTGATTCTTGGTTTTGGCTCAGGTCATGATTTCGGGGTCCTGAGATCAAACCCCATGTGGGGCTCCATGCTCAGCAGAGTCTGCCTGAGACTCTCCCTCTCCCGCTGTCCCTCCCCTTAACCTGCTCACTCTCTCTCAAACAAATAAATCTTTAAAAACAAACAAACAGACAAACAAATAAATAAAAATGTCCCTGACATTGACATTGTTCTGATCACAAAAACACTGTGTTGGAGAGAGAGCAAAGAGAACAAAAATAATACAGTAGTTTACAGTGTAAGACAAGAGAGCTAAAGCATCAGGCAACTGAACTAGTATCTGTGATTGGCTTCTGAACCAGGTCATATAGTCAGAGCACACACCTAAGTGTTTCCGGATTCCGACTAAAATAATGAAAGAAGTTTGAAAATAAAGGAATCCCCATCTTAGTGCTAGAAACTAGAGAGAGGGGAAATGTGACATTGAGTTTTGCCGAATTTCTTCAACTTAAGATCTAGGTGGAGTCAGTGTGAAATAAAAGTCAACCCAATTCACAGTGCCATAGGAAGGAAAAACTAATCATATAATCAAGGGACCTCAAAAGAATTCTACAAATCCTCTTCCTGTACAATGATGTCTAGTGAAACAAAAATACAATCACTGGAAAATTAATATAATATTCTCTAAAATAATGATTTGGTAGAGAAGAAGTAACTACAATCATGGAGGGTTAATAAGATAAAGGAGAATACTGCATATAAAATTTTATAGGATAGAGCAAACATTGGACTCCAGTGAAAATGTATGCCTTTAACTGTTTTCCCTACTTAGTAAAAAAAATGAAAAAAGAAAAAACACAAGAATTCAGCTTTAGTTTTTTCCTGCTATCTTATCGGCAGCATTCTGACTACCAAATTCTCTACAAACAACTTTCCTTGGTAAATAGGATATGGCACTCGCCTAGCTTTCTGCCCGGTTTTCCACCATGCCTCCCATTCTCCTTTACCACTTGGAATAGTGGAGGCTTGTCCTGGGCCCCACCTGTTACACACTCTAGTGGTTTAATCTACTCCTATGACTTTAGTGATCTCTAACATGTGATTGGAGCTCACCGTTGTATTCCAAAAAGCAGTCCTTTCACTAAATATTTAAATGCTCATTTCTGTCACCTCGCCTTTTACCACCTTAACCTGAGTTTTTATCATTTCTTATTTAAATAACCTCAGAAAAAGTCCTGGCATTTATTCTTATCACCTTCTGCTTGATACTCCAAGATTATTAGTCAGAAGGAACTTTTAAAATATGCAAATATAATGTACCACTCCTCTACTTAAATCTTCTCAATATGTTTCCATTTCTTTTATGATAGAGATAAACATTTTTAACATGGCTTATAATGTCCTTTAGAATGTGGCCCTTGCTTATCTGCCCAGACTCATATTGAGGACTTCTTCCCCTTGCCCATTGTGGTTTATTCTTTTGGTTACTAGAACATGTCATGTGGAATGTGCTAATTGCTGGACTCATAAATTTTTGCAGCATATTCCTTTCTCTTTCAGTAAAAACACAGAAAAAATTTATTAAAACTTACCTAAAGTATTTGATATATTTTTCATATTTTTGTTATTCTATTTAGTTATTATTCCATTATTCCCAAAGCCAACCCTAGAGTTCATACTCATAAACACTTTATTTACTGAATACGATGTTTTTATCCTAGTTCTTGCTTTGTAAATAGTTTGTTATATTAGCTGTGCATTAAACCGTATTACTTAGGACCTCTGTGTAAAATAAACTTTGTTATCTTGTGCCTCTTCTGTATACCTTCTTGTGGCTACCCCTGACTCACTATCTCATGAAACAGTACAAAACACACGGCACAGACAACATTCATTCTAAGTCAGTTTTTGCAACTCTCCCACACCTTTTTATCACTGCCTATGGAGAAAAATGGAGTTAAGACAAATTAAATTCTGAGGGATAAGATTTGCTGGGTAGGTGTGAGCTTTTCAGAAACAAAAACATTGTAATATCCAAGGTTTGTTTTGCCTCCCCCCCACAAGACCCACTTTTTGCCTCTTTGAAGATGATATCACTCCATTAAAAATGCATGTTCCAGATTGAATAACTCAGACTTGAGGAATTGTCCTTCTGATGGGGAGGGCAGGCCAAGGACATTTTAAGGATTTGTTCCTGGAAGCTCACCTTAGAGTCCTCTTCTGAAGTCCTCCCAATAGCTCTATAGACCATTTATATCCACAAATAAATTCTTTCTGGGCAAACCAAAAATGGATTCTTCAACCACATATCCTGTATATCGAATCCTATTACTGAATAGTAAGCCATGCACATATGTAAGGTGAAGCTCCAGGAATGACTGGGGAGCTGTAAGCTGAATAATTCCTGGAGTTCACACAAGGTGGGAATAACTTTCCTCTCAAAAAATCAGAGTGAACACCCAGGGCACTCAGGGGAGATACTAGATGATACTCTAAACCTGCCTTTAAAAGATTAATAAATGTCAGGGGTTAACTTGCTGTGTAAATCATATAATTGCTTGCCAGAAAGAAGTCCAACATTCTATGAAGAAATAAAAACATCCAGCATTGGATAAATAATAGATAAAATGTCCATTTTCCAAAAAAGACTGTTAGACACTGCAAGAATATGAACATGTGACCTACATACAGGAGAGAAATAGTTAATAGGAACAAATCCAGAAATAAAACAAATAATAACATTAGTTACAAGGTCTTTAAATTAGTTATTAAAGATATGCTCAAATTAAAGGAAAATAAAAATATAATATCAAGAGAAATAAAATATATAAGAAGAAACAAATGGAAATTCTAGAACTAAAAAAAAAAATCTGAAATAAAAATTTCACTGGATGAGATAAACACCAGACTAGACTACTATGGAAGAAAAACTCATCAACTCATGGTGGGAATGCAAGTTGGTACAGCCACTTTGGAAAACAGTGTGGAGGTCCCTTAAAAAGTTAAAAATTGAGCTACCCTATGATCCAGCCATTGCACTACTGGGTATTTACCCCAAAGATACAGATGTAGTGAAGAGAAGGGCCATATGCACCCCAATGTTCACAGCAGCATTGTCCACAATAGCTAAATCGTGGAAGGAGCCTAGATGCCCTTCAACAGATGACTGGATTAAGAAGATGTGGTCCATATATACAATGGAATATTACTCAGCCATCAGAAAGAACGATTACCCAACATTTGCAGCAACATGGACGTGACTGGAGGAGATTATGCTAAGTGAAATAAGTCAAGCAGAGAAAGACAATTATCATATGGTTTCATTCATCTATGGAACATAAGAAGTAGGAAGATCGGTAGGAGAAGGAAGGGAAGAATGAAGGGGGGATAAACAGAAGGGGGGATGAACCATGAGAGACTGTGGACTCTGGGAAAAAACTGAGGGCTTCAGAGGGGAGGGGGGTGGGGGATTGGGATAGGCCGGTGATGGGTATTAAGGAGGGCACATATTGCATGGTGCACTGGGTGTTATATGCAAGTAATGAATCATGGAACACTACATCAAAAACTAAGGATATAGTGTATGGTGACTAACATAACATAATAAAAATTTATTGTAAAAAAAAAAGAAGATACAACAAATGAGTACTACTTTTCTATTTTCCCGTATAGCCCCAACAAAAGTGAAAATTTTCCTTTTAAAACTTACAATATCAAGTTTTTGTTAATTGCCCCTAACATTTAGCAGGGTAATAATTTGATTTCATTACATTTTAAAATTTATTAGGCATTAAACGTGGATTCAATCATTGCATGCACTGAAAATAAAAGTAGAATTATTATGTAAAACCGCTTGTTGAGGGAAGAAGAGATGACCCAAATTTATATTTCGACTTCATTTTTTGTTTTTTTTTAAATTTTTTTTATTATGTTATGTTATTCACCATACAGTACAACATTAATTTTCGATGTAGTGACTTCATGTTCTTTTTTTTTTTAAAGATTTTATTTTATTTATTCATTCAACAGAGATAGTGACAGCCAGCGAGAGAGGGAACACAAGCAGGGGGAGTGGGAGAGGAAGAAGCAGGCTCATAGCGGAAGAGCCTGATGTGGGGCTCGATCCCAGAATGCCGGGATCACGCCCTGAGCCTAAGGCAGACGCTTAACTGCTGTGCCACCCAGGCGCCCCGTGACTTCATGTTCTTATGTGAGTTTAGATTTCTCATAATGTTGCTTATATTCTTTTTTTTCTCAAAGATTTTATTTATTTGAGAGAGAGAGTGCACCTGTGAGCACAGGACGGGTGGGCCGGGGTGGGGGTGCACAGGCAGAGGAAGAGGGAGAATCAGACTCCCCACTGAGCGCGGAGCCAGATCCCAGATCCCAGGACCCTGAGATCATGACCTAAGCTGAAGTCAGACACTTAATCTACTGAGCCACTGAGGTGCCCTATGTTGCTCATATTCTTATCCCTTTTGACATCATCTTAGCCACTTGGTGTGGTCTTGTTTCTTGTTCATTTTCCATCTGAATGTTGAGGTATAAAATGCTTTTTCAGAAAAGGTTCTAGGAGTGTGACTTTTTAAACAACTTATGTAAAGCCATATTTCTTGAATTTTAGATTACTAACATATATTTCTAAAAATCATCCTAAATATCAAATTATTTAGATTAAAGAATTTTGGGGCTCAGTTGGTTGTCAGCCTTTGGCTCAGGTCATGAACCCAGAGTCCTGGGATGGAGCCCCAAATCGGGCTCCCTGCTCAGCGGGGAGTCTGCTTCTGCCTCTGTCCCCTGCCCCTTACTCTTGCTCTCTCACTCTTTCTCTCACTCTCTCTCAAATAAAAAAAAAAAACTTCTTTAAAAAATTTTTGTGTTTCTTGGATTCAAATCTATAGGCAGAACAAACTGAAGTGTTACACTGGTGTATTATTAACTCTCTTGAAATAAAATTCTTATGGAAATAATTTGTCATCCGGTTATCTCTTTTACTAAATTGGCAATTTTGATGTTATTTTTAAAATCATGAGAATAAATTAAATGTGCTTTTGTGAAGTACTGATTTACCTTAAGAAGTTTCAATACTCGAAATCTGGAGTAAAGCTGAATTCTTTCTTGATAGAAGCATTTGCATTATTCACTACATTAACCACGGGCCCATGGAGCTATAGGATGTCACCCATATGTTCAAGGGGCATAATGATGCAGTCACAGCACATTTGGGAAAGTGCCTGGGGTACTTCATTAAGATGTCCAACTCCTCTAGATGTAAGATACAATTTTCACCTATTACCAGTTGACAGTCTTCCCAATTGGATTTGTTGGACCATTTCTCCCATCTGATTTCACCTGAGGCAAGATTCCGACAGTCTTAAATTAGGGCCCATTAGAAAGAACTGTAGCAGGTGTTTCTGCTCCTATCAGCCCTAACAATTTCCCACACCAGCCAAATTGGCTCTTGATGTGTTTATGCAAAGACTACTTGGAGTAATGTATCACAACATAATGGAAGAGGGAAAGGAATTTATCCTGAGAGAACATAAATCAAACTAAATCAGCAGAGGTATTATCTTGCTAATAATGAAGAGGAGAATTGTTACTAACTCTTACTGTTGTAAAGAATTATTCATATGTGGTAGGTTAAAAATTAGAGCTTCTTTTAGGAGTATGTGTCTTTAAAGATCCGGATCCACACATGTGCTTTGTTTATGAGTTTTCAGGATGTGGAATCAAGAAGCTTGTGTTTGAGTCTGTGCTCTGCCTGTTAAAGGGTTACACATTCTTGGGAAGTTTCTGTCGCTCATTTAAACCTCAATCTCCTTATTATTAAAATAGATCTTAGTTAAATCTTTTCTAAATTTCCAATAGAGTTTCCTGTATTTATTGAGATGGAAAATCCCAGGGGCGCCTGGGTGGCACAGCGGTTAAGCGTCTGCCTTCGGCTCAGGGCGTGATCCCAGCGTTATGGGATCCAGCCCCACATCAGGCTCCTCCGCTATGAGCCTGCTTCTTCCTCTCCCACTCCCCCTGCTTGTGTTCCCTCTCTCACTGGCTGTCTCTATCTCTGTCGAATAAAAAAAAAAAATCTTTAATAAAAAAAAAAAAAAGAAAATCCTTTAGTAAAAGGTAGAAGACAATTACGTAAAAGTACAAGGAATGCAGCTGATTTTTACTTTCTCAGCACACGGTATCAACGGGGCACTTTGATATACATAACTTGTTTTATTTTTTTAACGGGAGACTTGACCTAATATTTTAAAGGTTTTTTTTTCCCAGATTATATTTATTTATTTGTTAGAGAGAGCGCTAGACAGCATGGGTCGGGGGAGGGGCAGAGGGACAAGCAGGCTCCCTGCTGAGCAAGGAGCCCATATTGGGGCTCAATCCCAGGGTCCTGGGATCATGACCTGAGCCAAAGGCAGATGCTTAACTGACTGAGCCACCCAGACATCCCTTAAGTTTTCTTTATTGTGGTAAAAAACACATGAGATCTACCATCCTAACAAAAATTTGAATGTACAGTATTGTTAACTATAAGCACCGTGTTTTAGATCAGATTTCTAGAACTTTTTCATCTTGTGTGATTAGAAACTCTTTACCCATTGAACACAAATTCCTTATTTTTCCCTCCTCCTAGCTCCTGGCAACTGCCATTCTATTTTCTGTTTCTGAGTTAAACTAGTTTAGAGGCCAAACATGGGTGGAATCATACAATATTTCTCTTTTTGTGATTGGCTTATTTCACTCAGCATAATGTCCTCAAGGTTCTTGCATGTTGTGGCATGCACGTTATTCGTTATTTTATTTTGTTTTATTTTATTTTATTTTATTTTATTTTATTTTATTTTATTTTATTTTATTTATTTTATTTTTGTGGCTCAAGATATTCCACTGTATGCATATACCACATTTTCTTTATCCATTCATCCGTTAATGGACATTTAGGTTTTTCCACCGCTTGGCTATTAAGAATAATGAAGCAATGAACACCAGAGAGCAAATATCTCTTCAAGACCATACTTTTAATTCTTTTGAGTGTATACCCAGAGATGGAATTGCTGGATCACATGGAAGTTCTGTTTTAATTTTTTTGAAGAACCTTTATTTTAAATTTTTTGTTTTCTACAGTATCTGCACTATTTCATATTCTCACTACCAATGTATAAGGGCTCTGATTTCTCCATATCCATACTAAAACTTGAAATCTTGTTCTCTCTTGTCTTTGATAATAGCCATCTTAAAATGTATGAGGTGATAACTTAGTGTGGTTTTGATTTGCAGGGCCCTGATGGTTAGTGATGTTGAGAATCTTTTCATTTACTTGTGGACCATTTGTATGTCTTCTTTGGACAAATGTTTAATCAACTCCTTCACGTATTTTAAAATCAGGTTATTTTTTTAGCTATTAAATTATAGGAGTTTTAAAAAATTATTATAAAAAATACATATTTTGGAGATTAATCCCTTATCAGATACATGGTTTGCAAATATTTTCCCTCATTTCATAGGTTGCCTTTTCACACTGTTGATTGTTTTCTTTGATGTACAGAAGCTTTTTAGTTTCATATAGTCCCATTTGTCTATTTTTGCTTTTGTTGCCTGTGCTTTTGGTGTCACAGCCAAAAAATCATTGCCAGACCAATTCTACGAAGATTTTCCCTTGTTTTCTTCTGGGAGTTTTATATTTTCAAGTATTTAATTCCTTACGAGTTCATTTTTTTGTGTGTGGTGGTAAGAGATCTGTCCAATTTTATTCTTTTGTATGTAAGTATCCAGTTTTCCCAACACCATTTGTTGAAGAAACCATCCTTTCCTCATTGCGTAGTTTTAGCAACCTTATCAAGGATCACTTAACTATACGTGCATTAAGTTTACTTCTGCATTCTCTATTCTGTTCCATTGCTCTAGATGTCTGTTTTTATGCCAGTACCATACTGTTTTAAATACTGTAGCTTTATAATACATTTTGAAAACAGAAAGTGGGAGGCCCCCAGCTTTGTTCTTCTTATTCAATATTGTTTTTGGCTATTTGGAGTCCTTTGTAGTTCCATATAAATTATAGGATTATTTTTCTATTTCCATAAAAATTTCTATTGTGAATTTGATAAGAATTGCATTCAATCTGTAGATTACTTTAGACAGTATGGACATTTTAACAAAATGAAGTATTCCAATTCATGAACACGAGATATCTTTCATTTATTTATATCATCTTTAATTTCTTTCAGTAATGTGTTGTAGTTTTCAGTGTACAAGTCAGTCATCTCCATGGCTGAATTTAGTCCTGAGTACTTTATTCTTTTTCATGCTGTTGTAAATGAGACTGCTCTCTTAATTTCCTTGTTAGATTATTCATTATTTTGTGTAGTATTGCAACTGATTTCCACATGTTGATTTTATATTCTGCAACTTCATGAATTTGTTTTTTATTTCTAACAACTTTTTTTTCCCTGAAATCTTTAGGGTTTTCTGTATTTGCTAATCATGTCATCTGCAAACAGAGATTTTTTTCTACTTCTCCAATCTGAATGCCTTTTATTTCTTTTTCTTGCCTAATTGCTCCAGCTAGGACTTCGGTATTACTGGAAGTTGTACACTTTTAAATAAAAGTGAAGAGAATGGGCATCCTTGTCTTGTCCTGATCTTAGAAGAAAAGCTTTCAGTTTTTCACCATTGAGTGTGATGTTAGCTATGGGCTTGTCATATATGGTCTTTATTGGTCTATTGAGATGATCATACAATGTTTACCCTTTCTTCTGTTAATGTGGTGTATCATAGTAATTGATTTTTGTATGTTGAACCATCCTTGCATACCAGAGATAATTCCCATTGGTCATGGTGTATGACTCTTTTAATGGATTGTTGAATTTGCTTTGCTAATATTTTGTGGAGAATTTTTACACCTATGTTCAGGGATATTTGCCTGTAGATTTCTTGTAGTCTTTTTCTATCTTTACTATCAAGTTAATGCCTCATAAAATGAATTTGGAAGTGTTCCTTTCTCATTTCTTTGGAAGAGTTTGACATGGATTAGTGTTAATTCTTCCTCAAATGTTCGATAGTATTCACCAGTGAAGTTATCTAGTTCTGAGCTTTTCTTTGTTGAGAGATTTTTTATTATTATTTTTAAAGATTTTATTTATTTATTTGACAGAGATAGAGACAGCCAGTGAGAGAGGGAACACAAGCAGGGGGAGTGGGAGAGGAAGAAGCAGGCTCATAGCGGAGGAGCCTGATGTGGGGCTTGATCTCGTAACGCCGGGATCACTCCCTGAGCCGAAGGCAGATGCTTAACCGCTGTGCCACCCAGGCGCCCCAAGAGTGATTTTTTATTATTAATTTAATCTCCTTACTAGTTGCAGTTCTGTTTACATTTTCTATTTCTTCATGATTCAGTTTTGGTAAGTTGCAGCTTTTTAGAAACTTGTCCATTTCCTTTAGGTTATCCAGTTTGTTGGCATATAATGCTCAAAGTAATCTATTACAATCTTTAAATTACTGTGGTATGAGTTATAATGTCTTCTCTTTAATTTCTGACTTTTTTTGAGTCTTCCCTCTTTTTTTTTTTAAGATTTGATTTATTTATTTGACAGAGAGAGACAGCCAGCAAGAGAGGGAACACAAGCAGGGGGAGTGGGAGAGGAAGAAATAGGCTCCCAGTGGACAGGGAGCCTGATGTGGGGCTGGATCCCAGGACCCTGGGATCACGGCCTGAGCCAAAGGCAGACGCTTAACGACTGAGCTACCCAGGCGCCCCCAAGCCTTCCCTCTTTTTTTCCTGATTTAATCTAGCTAAAGGTCTGTCAATTTTGTTGATCTTTGCAGAAAGCCAACTCTTAGTTTATTCTATTTTTTTCTATTATCTTTCTATTTTCTATTTCGTTTACTTCTGCTCTAAGTTATGTCCTTTGTCAACTTTGGCCTTCTTCTGTCATTCTTACTTCTTTGAGATATACAATTGGGTTGTTTGAGATCTTCCTTTTTTAATGTATGCTTTATTGCTGTAAACTTCATTCTTAATACTGTTTTTGCTGCTTCCTGTAGTTTTAGTATGTAGCGTTTTTCTTTTCATGTGTCTCAAGGTATTTTCTAATTTCTCTTTTGATTTATTCTTTGACCCATTCATTATTGAAGAAGGTGTTATTTAATTTCCACATATCTGTGAATTTTCCAGCTTTCTTTTAGCCAGTAATTTCTAGTTTCATTGCATTGTAGTTAGATAGGATATTTGGTATTGTTTTAGCCATCTTAAATTTGTTAGACTTGATTTGTGGCCTAGATTGGAGAATGTACCATGTGCACTTGAGAGGAAATGTGTATTTTGCTGTTGTTAGGAGGAATGTCCTGTATATTTCTGTTGGCTTCCTTTGGTCTATAGTGTTAAGTCTTCTATTTCCTTATTGATATTCTGCCTGGATGTTCTCTCTGTTATCGAAAGTGGGGTATTTAAATTTTGTCCTATTATTGTTTTGCTCTCTCTTTCTTCCTTCGGTTCTGTCAAAGTCAGCTTGATGCATTTGTGCTCTGATGTTGGATGAATATATTTATAATTGTTTTATCTTCCTAATGTATTGGTCCTTTTATCATTATATATTGTCCTTTGTACCCTGTGACAGTTCTTAACTTTAAGTGTTTTTTTTTTGTTTGTTTGTTTGGTATAAGTATGGACACTCCTGTTTTCTCTTGGTTAACATATGCATGGAATATATTTTTCTACCCTTTCACTTTTAGCCTGTGTGTGTCCTTAAATCTAAGGTCTGTCTCTTATAACCAGCTTATAGTTGGATCTTTTTTAATCCATTCATCTACTTTTTTGATTTGGGAGTTTAATCCATTTATATTTAAAGTAATTACTGATAGGGAAGGACTTACTCTTACCATTTTGTTAACTGATTTTTGTCTATCTTACGTTTTTTTTGTCCATCTTTCCTCTCATCCTGTCTTTCTTTGTGATTCTTTGATTTTTTTGTGTGGTGACATGCCTTGATTACTTTTTTCTTTTCTTTTTTTGTATCTTCTATAGATATTTTCTTTGTGGTCACCATGGGCCTTATGTATCTTATTACAATCTATTTGAAGCTGATGACATTTTAACTTTAATCACACACAAATAGTCTATACTTTTATTTCTCCTTCTCTGTACACTTTGATATTTGATGTCACGAATTATGTCTTTTTCGTATTGTGTATCATTAGAATACATTTATAGTTATGGTTATCTTTTATACCTTTATCTTTTAACTTATATACCAGAATTAAAAATGATTTATGCACCACTGTTACAGTATTTAAATATTCCATATTTATCTATATATTTACTTTTACCAGAGAGTTTTATACTTTCATGTTGCTCTTTAGTGTCCTTGAATTTCAACTTGAAGGACTCCTTTTGTCATTTCTTATAAGACAGGTCTATGCTGATGACTCCCTTAGCCTTTTTTTTTAATGGGAAAAATCTTTAATTATCCTTTTTTTTGAAGGATATTACTGTATTCCTCAACTCCGGAATTTCTGTTTGGTTCTTTTTTAAATATTTTTTGTCTTTTTGTTGATATTCTTTTTTATTCATGTGTTATTTTCTTGAGCTCACAGAGCATCTTTATGATGATGATTTTGAGTTCTTTTGGTAATTTATATATCTCTGATTCTTTAGGATCAATTTCTAGAGTTTTATTTTGTTCTTTTTATGGGGGCCATTTTCTTTGTTTCTTTACTGTTTTATAACTTTGTGTTGGAATATGCCCATTTGTAAAACCAGCTGCCTCTCCCAGTCCTTATGATTTCATTTGGGGGAAGATGTTCATGAAACAGCCTAACTAGAGATTTTAGGGGTATCTAAAAACTTCTGGGGGAAGGTGTGGCTTCTCTAGGCCTATGTAAGCAATTTATCAATTAGAGAGGCATGGCCAGTTTCTTTTTCAGGAGCCTATAATCTATTGCTTTATCTGATGTCTGTGTGTGATACTGAAAGTTCTCTGGTTTACAGCAGTAATTGCCTAATTCTCTCTTGTTCTCACCAGATACTAGGCACTGAAAGTGTGCTGGCTTTCCATCAGTGCCCTAAGACAGGCAGTTACTAGCTCTTCAGGCAGTCATCAGAAAAGCTGGAACACTGGACACATGCTCCACTTCTTTTCCTCCTTCCCGAGGGAGAAGTTTAGACTTGTGCATCTTTTCCCACTCATGCCAAGCTGTGCCAGCAAGCCACTCCCCATCCTTCTTTGTTTACAGTGGCTCCTAGGCATACTAACTAAGCTAGTTCCATCAGTGTTCCAAGTGAAGTGAGACATAAATTAGGCCCTCGGATAGCCCTCTGAAAAACCACAATGTTGGGTGCATGAATGCCCTACCCTTCTCTTTCTCCCTGAGGGAAAAGTAGCTGGTAGGATTGTTCTTTCCCAGTGCTGTACTGTGTCAGCTTGGGAGAGAAGCTGAGCCAGGTAGAGTGAAATTATCTTCTAATTCATTTCAGTACAGCTGTTCTTAGCTTTGTGCTCTCCTGGCATACTGAAACTTCTTAACTGGATTTGGGGATTATCTAAATGCCAATATTTTGGTCCACATATCTTGTTAAATCAGTGTTTCTGTGGGGAAAGTAGGTCTGAGACTTCCTATTCTGTCTTGCTGAACTTGTTCTCTATTTTTAAGTTATTTTATTGCTAGGAAATTCTTCCAGTAGTGTCATAAACTGTTATACCTTTCATCTGTATTAGTAGAGTAGATATCCATGATTTGAAGTGACCTGAATCAGGCTTCTGTGAATACCACCATCTCCATTCTATCCATCTTTTATTCTCAGGAGCTTCCATTTTTTAAATGTGATCACAATTGATTGTGTAGCTCTCAACCCAAACCGCATCATTGAGCCTATTTCCTGGTAACTTTCATTCTTGGGACCAGAGACAGTATGAAGGAAATGTCTCTCAGGTGACTGAGGTCATAAGACATAAAACTTTGTAGTTATGCATTTTTATTGCTGCAGTTCAAGAAAACTTTTTGGTGCCTGGGTGGTTCAGTCAGTTAGATGTCTGCCTTAGGCTCAGGTCATGATCCCAGGGTCCTGGGATGGAGTCCCACATCAGGCTCCTTGCTCAGCAGGGAGTCTGCTTCTCCCTCTCCCTGTACCCCCACCCCCACTTGTGTTCTGTCTCAAATAAATAAATAAAATATTTTTTAAAAAAGAACATTTTCATGGTTAAATTAGTTAAATCCAGGATTTTATTTGCATCCCAAACAGGCTTAACTAATGCAATTTTCACTGAACTTAAAAAATATCCCAAACTCCAATAGCAACTTGAACCTCATGGTTTTAAGTATTATATCGCATGGCTATGCGGTCTTAATCTACATTGTTTATTTTCTTCCCTTTTAAAATAAGTACAGCCAAATAAATTATTTAATGTTTTTGTTTGTGTTTACTCTAATACAGAGTAAACACTAAACCATTCGATAGCATGCCATCAAAAATTTGCCTGGGGTTGTGTTGTTAAATAGATACTTGACAGGAGTGTATATACACACCAAACTTACCATGGCACTGTGCCTTTATGAAATTATTTTCATACACTTCACGTTCTTCTATCTTCCTCCCAACCTGTATTTTTGCCAGATAAATATCAATGTTTGTAAAGATTGTGCCTATAACCCTTTCTTTTCCTCCTTAGTAATTTTCTTTATGAAAAAGTTAACAGATTCTTCTAAGACTGTTTTTGATGTGTGAGCTGTCCTTACTAAAGATGCATTAGTCTAACTATGGCTCTGAAAGTAACTATAATAACTTTTAATCTTTATCATTTTGTCTGTTTAATGGTTCCCAAATGGTTCTAGAATATGCGAGACAACACATCTATTAAAGTGGAATGGTGTTCTTAATAGCGCTGAGGCAAGGGCTCTTTGGCTGTGTAACTTTCTTATGAGAACATTAGTCGAGTCTATTTGGGTCAGAAAAATGAGACTACACTTCAGCTAGAGGAAGTGACATGTTGTTGTTGCCAGACAGGCAGTTTATTATTCTTTTCTGAGCAGAATACCCAAAAGATACTTTTATTTGTATTTCCAGATGTTTAATCATATCATCATAATGATGAACTATTTTAGAATACAATTACATAGGCAGCACCCTCAAGAATAAATAAGATGATAAGCTTCACTGAATTATCAAAGAGTTTATGGAAAATTTTTTAAAATACAAAGCAATCTGTTTCCAACTTCTTATAATAACAAACTGTTCCAAACTTGGTGAAATCGCAGTCATTTTTAGAGCTTGCAGGGACTTTGAGATCACTTGATCATAAGACTACACAGAGGTAGTTTAGAAAGGAAATTACAAGTACACAGCATGGAGACCTAATGTACTCTAGAAGTTCGGAGAAGGCATTTTGGAGAAATAAACTTTAATCTGAGTCCTATGGGATAAAGAAAGGGAAGGGTGAGAGCAGATGGCTGAGGTTTTCTGGGCAAAGTGAATATTCTGGGCAAAGATGGTACGTATATTCAAGAAACTGAAAAATGTCAGGGTTGGCTTACCCTTAACAACTGTGTAGTTCTGGATGAGATTATTTAGTTTCTGTAAGCCTCGGGGCCTACTTTCTATAACCTTCAAGGCCTTCTATTTAAGAATTAAGATAATAATAGCAGTGCCTGGCTGGCTCTGTGGGTAGAGCATGTGACTCATAATCTCAGGGTTGTGAGTTCAAGCCCCACCTTGGGCATGGAGCCTACTTTTAAAAACAACGACAACAAAAACACCTTAAAAATTTTAAGATAATAATGGTACCTATCTCCTGGAATTGTCAAGATTAATTCTAATTCTATTCATAAAGGTCTTATCCCAGTGCCTTAGAACATATATTTTCACTAAAGAGTAGCTTTGATGTGAAGAAATTAAAAGATTTTTAAAAAAATTTATTTGAGAGAGAGCAAGCAAACATGATCAGGGGTGAGATAGAGGGATAAGCAGATTCCCCACTGAGCAGGGTGCCTGATGTGAGGCTCAATCCCAGGACCCTGAGGTCATGACCTGAGCCAAAATCAGATGCTTAACCAGCTGAGCCACCCAGGCTCCCCAGAAATTGAAAGATTTTAAGTAAAGAATGACATTATCAGAGTTTTAAAAATCACTCATTCTTCAGGATAGGGATGGCTTTATAGACAACAAGACTAAATGTGGTAAGATCAGTTAGAATAACTTCATAGTGATATAGCTGACAGGTGGTGATGGTGTGGGTTAAGATAAAAAATAACAGAGGTCGAGAGAAGTGGATTAATAAAATTTGAAATATTAGGGGCACCTGAGTGGTTTAGTCAGTTAAGCACCAGCCTTCGGCTCGGGTCATAATCCCAGGGTCCTGGGATCAGCCCTGCATTGGGCTCCCTGCTCAGCGGGAAGTCTGCTTCTGGATCTCCCTCTGCTGCTCCCCCTGCTTGCACTCTCTCTCTGTGTCAAATAAATAAATAAATAAAATCTTTTAAAAAAATAATTTAAAATTTGAAATGTCAGATTTTAGTGCAATATTAGGTGAAGAGTATAAGGGTGAAGAGAGAGAGCAGTATGGGATATCTCCCAGTTTTCTAATTTCCTCTTGCTGAATAAGAAATTACCATAAATAGCAACTTGAAACAATATACATGCATTATCTCACAGTTTTTGAGTCAGCAGTTGTCGGAGCTTAGCTGGGTCCTCTGCTCAGGGTCTCCCAAGCCTGACTTCAAGATGGCAGTTGGGACTGCAGTCTCATTTGAAAGCTGTAACTGAAAAAGACTTCACTCCCCAGCCCCTGGGGACCTGCATCTGGTGAGATAAATACTACAGTTCCCTAATTCCATTCAGTTAGTGCTGGCCATATCATTATCATGATGCTGCACCACCAGTGGTGTTGCCTCCGTGAATGCTGGACTCCCATGAGTCTCTCCAAGGTGTTTACTGTGCTTGAGTGCACAAATGCAAACCTATCTCAGAGTATGACGGAAACTGTAATTGATAATGCATTTTCTCATCACACAAATTTACCATTTACAATTTTAGAATATGCACGTAGAACAACAACACGTCTTCCCACTATGTCTCCTTTTGAACATTTTAGGCAATTATCACTCCATTTCTAGAATGTGATCTCTTTGATGTTGGTAATACCCCAGCTTTGCACACAGTGCTGTAAGTGGGAATGATGGGCAAGGGACCCCGGGCAGAGTGAGTAAAGGAGTAGATTCACCTACAGGATGTCTGTTCCTTGTCCAGGCAAGTCTCAAGAGCAACCTGGGAGAGCATGATGTCAAAACATTAGTTGCATTTTATTCAAAATCAATTAAGAATATTTATTCAAAATACTGAAATACTTTGGATGTTTAAACCAACTGTAATTACTAAAAACAAAGCTCACAAACAGGAACATATTGCATTTTATACCTAAAAAGAAATGAGAAAATGAATAAATTAAATGAAGAATCTAAAGTTACAAAGGATATAAAGTTCTACAGTGGCATTTTAGAATTTTTCTCCTCAAGTGATGAATGTTCTGTCAGAACTCTTGTTCTAATTGGATAAATTGCATTCTTTACTGGGTGGAATGAAATTGACGTTTTGCACCATCTAAATTTGTGAAACTCTTCAAAGAATCATAAGTAGTGATAAGTTACATGAGTTTTGCCATGTAAAATACAGTTGTTGGGAAAAGGCTTTCTGAATGAAAGCAAACAGACAGTATCTATAGAAAAGATGAGCTGAAGTATTTACATATTTCCATATAAAAACTAGAGTTAAGAAGATTCTCTATCCAGCAGAATTTGCTCTGAGTTTGACAGGTACCTCTGCACTTCAAGATTCTATTTTCTCATTTAAAAAGAGCATGGTCTGCATAGAAGAGTCAGTTGACAGGGCAACGGTTTTAAGTGTATTTACTAAAAGTTTTAAAGGAGAGTACAGGCAATTTTATAAAAATATTAAAAAATGAGATCATATTGAAAAAAATACATTCTTGGAGAAAAACATAATAGCTGCTGATACCATTAAAAAACTAAGGTATATGAATATGTAGCAAGAATAATTTCCTGCTTTTTAAAAAAAGATTTTATTTATATGTATTTGACAGATAGAGAGATTGAGAGAATGAGTGGGTGGAGGGGCAGAGGGAGATGCAGACTCCCTTATTGAGCAAGAAGCCCAATGCAGGGCTCGATCTTGGGACCCTGGGATCATGACCTGAGCCGAAGGCAGACACTTAACTGACTGAGCCACCCATATGCCCAACTTTTCTGCTTGTTATTTCTTATGGTTCAGATAATCAATATAAAAACTTTTTTAAAAACATTTTCTTTAGAATAAATTTTCTCATTTTTAGAGAGCAATTTATTATTTAAAATCTTCTGGCAGTGCATACCAACCGAAAAACTTGAGACTGTTACCTAAGCAAGGAAACACTTCATAGGTATAACTCACTGAGATTTTAGAGTTTATTATGGCAGCTAGTATTAATTGAACATATACAAAAATGGGTACCTTCAAGCAGAATGCTGCCTTAACAAAATGGAAACTATGTGGGATTGTCTTTTTTTTTTTTTTTAAGTAGGCTCTACAATGGGCAATGCAGAGCTTGAACTCATGACCTTGAGATCAAAACCTGAGCTGAGATCAAGAGTCAGATGCCTACCCAACCAAACTACCCAGGAGCCCCTTTGTGGGATTGTCTTGGCAGTTGGGCGAAAGTCGGTAAAAAAACTTATACTGAAGGCTGAAACGATAGCTGCCCATGTTTACCAGACGTGAAACATTTGTAAAATTATTGTTTGCCATACTTGGAAGGCACGCTATGTGCTAACTGTAGGATTTAATAATGTATCTATGGAGCAGTGGCTGCTGAGTTTTTCCTATTTTCCCTTTCCCCAAATGGAATCTATCATGTGCTTGCCCCTTAGTTGTGTATTGGATATCTGCATTGAATTTGACAGATAATTTGTCTCTTTAGCTCACAGGTTCCTGCACTACGTGGAGCCATATTCATAGACAGTAGAGAGGACTATTTATCATACAGAAATCCTGAACTTCTGAGCTGGGTCCAGTAACCAGATAGCACTTCCAATTTTCACCCTTGGTAGATTATCTGCCTTGAATCCACCAGGACTGATTTTGCTGTCTTTTATCCTACCTGTTAGGTAGGTAGATTTCTAGTCACTCTTCATTTCCTGCACTTTGCCCATTGCCTCTGCACATCTCATGTTTTGTTCCTGCTTTCCACCCCTCCCCAGTTACTGAAACTCTTCAACTCTGTCCACTGGAATTCATGGTCCATCATCAGCAATATCCTTAGTGTTCTCAACCCCTTTTTCAAACTTTTCCCTTTATTTTTTGCTCTACTAGGAAGCCACTTCTTCCATTTGGACACCCTATCAAGGGTGACTCTTCTTCCCACAGTGCTTGCATCATTGAAAGGGGTGAAGAGTGAGGTTTGACAGCTCACTTTGCCTTTGTCCCAGAGGCCTGGGGACAGGCAAAGGGGCAGAGGGCAGGGACAGCAAGAGGAAACTGGGCCAGCAGGGGAGATTCTATTTTTCCTCCGGAAAGATCTCTGCCTTGGTTTAGCAAAGGAGAAAAAAAAAATCTGGAAAGGGAACCCTACGTGCTAAGGCTAAAATTACAATAAAAAGTTAACTTCATCAATTCCAACGTTAAGAACTACAACAAATGCACGGTCGGTGGTCCCGCCCCCAGCCCCAATTAAGGATAAAAAGAAGTCAGGCTCAGTGGTATTTACTCTACACCAGTTGAGAGTCAGGAGGTTTGCACAGAACACTGCTTAGACTCCCAAGGGTTCCTTCTTCCCCCTTCTTTCTCTTTCTTTCTTCTCCATCTTTAATGGGGAGAGAAGGGGCCAGGGGAGAAGGGTTGGAGTTCCAAGGCTGCTGAAAACAGGCCAGGTAGAGGCGTGGTCAGCCGAACTGAAGCATGGGCTATGAGGTGGCTGGAAATGAAAAAGGAACAAAATAAAATAGAACCAGATGGACACCCAGTGCATTGAGCAGAAGCTGAAAGGGAGCCTGGGGGTGACTTTCCTTGCTTCCATGACCCCCACCTGCACCATCAGCTGCCTCCTCTGCTGTCAGTCTACCCAGGGCTCAGGAGGGAGGGCCTCAGGTCCTTTGCCAAGAGGTTCTTCGTTTTGTGTGAGAAAGAATTCAAGAACAAACTTTTTAGAGAAAGGGACAACAATTTATTAAGTCCAGAAGCAGGAAAGGAGCTACTTCACAAAGTAATAGTTTCTCCTCCCAGATGAGGAAGAGGACCCCCCCCCCCTTGCCTCTAACTTATGTTTTTAAAAGTTAGCTAACATCTAGGGAAGGGCTTACTCTTTAACTTTGGGTTCATCATTTACATGAGCAGTTAGTTTTTCCATTGTCTTAGGGTTGTAATTAGAGTTGTGAAATTACCCACATGGAGCAATTTTAAGACTGTCTGGTCTTCGTGGCTTTAACTGCTGGAGGGAGTAGGATCTTGTGGTCTTCTGTGAGTTAGGATCTTCTGACTCTTGTTAGGACCCAGGAGCTTTTAGGTTAAGGGTCAGCCTAAAAACCAAAATGGCTTCACTTCGGTCACCTTGTCTCTGGAGTCTCCCTTATCTCACTTGCAGCCAAGGAAAAGGGACAGAGAAAGGCCCCAGACTCCTACCTGGACTTGACTGGGGGTTCAGCCCTGGGGCAGGGCACTGGGGGAGAAGGGCACTGCTGTCCCACTCACTCTCTGTCCAGATCTGTCTTCCCTTCTTCCTGTAGCCATGGTACCAGGGTACCGGTCGTTGCTTGAGATTTTTAAAAAACCGAGATGCAAAATCCTAGAGGAGAACACAGGCAGCAACCTCTTTGACCTTGTGGCTGCAGCAACTTCTTGCTAGACATGTCTCCAAAGACAAGGGAAACAAAAGCCGACATGAACTACTGGGACTTCATCAAGACAAAAATCTTTCACACAGCAAAGGAAACAGTCAATAAAACTAAAAGGCAACCTATGGAATGGGAGAAGATATTTGCAAATGTCTTAGATAAAGGTCTAGCATCCAAAATCTATAAAGAATTATCAAATTCAATACCCAAAAAACAAAAATACAGTCAAGAAATGGGCAGAAGACATGAACAGTCATTTCTCCAAAGAAGACATAAAAATGGCCATTAGACACATGAAAAAATGCTCAACATCATTGGGCATCAGGGAAATACAAATCAAAACCACACTGAGATAATACATCACGCCAGTCAGAATGGCTAAAATGAGCAACTCAGGAAACAACAGATGCTGGTAAGGATGTGGAGAAAGAGGAACCCTCCTACACTGTTGGTAGGAATACAAGCTGGTGCAGCCACTCTGGAAATCAGTATGAAGGCTTCCTCAAAAAGTTAAAACTAGAGCTACCCACCACCTAGCAATTGCACTTTTAGGTGATAATACAAAAGATAGAAACATAGTGGTTCGAAGGGGTACATGCACCCTGAAGGGGCACATGCACCCCAGTGTTTACAGCAGCAATGTCCACAATAACCATTATATATACATACATATATATATATATAAAACCCCCAGTCAAGTCCAGGTAGAAGTCCAAGGCCTCTCTCTGTTCCTTTTCCTTGGCTCCAAGTGAGATAAAGGAGACTCCAGAGACAAGGTGACCGAAGTGAAGCCATTTTGGTTTTTAGGTTGACCCTTAACCTAAAAGCTACTGGGTCCTAACAAGAGTCACAAGATCCTAACTCACAGAAGACCACAAGATCCTACTCCCTCCAGCAGTTAAAGCCACGAAGACCAGACGGTCTTAAAATTGCTCCATGTGGGTGTGTATATATATATATATATATATACACACACACATATATATAATATATATAATGGAATATTACTCAGCTATCAAAAGAATGAAGTCTTGCCATTTGCAATGATATGGATGGAACTAAAGGGTATTATGCTAAGTGAAATAAGTCAGTCAGAGAAAGACAAATATATGACTTCACTCATATGTGGAATTTAAGAAACAAAACAATTTAATATAGGGTAGGGGAAGGAAAAATAAGACGAAAACAGAGAGGGAGACAAACCGTAAGAGACTCTTAACCACAGGAAAGAAACTGAGGGTTGCTTGAGGGGAGGGGGCTTGGGGGGCTTGGGGGCTTGGGTAACTAGGTGATGGGCATTAAGGAGAGCACATGATGGAATGAGCACTGGGTATTATATGCAACTGATGAATCACTAAATTCTACCTCTGAAACTAATAATATACTAATTAGCACTATATGTTAATTAAATTAAATTTTAAAAAAGAAAACAAAAAAACCAAGATGCAGGGAGAGAGCATGCAGGGCAGCCAGCGCTCCTGAGAGGGCAATGGGGGCTTGGGTGTGGGATCCGCTTGGGCCTGGAGGCTGGTTTCCCTGAGTGGAAGGGGGCCTGGAGAGGAATCCAAGTGCGGGGGAGCTTCCTCTCGCTGGCCTTTGAGTTCTTCACAATTGCTTTCATTTCTGGAGAGGAAAGGGGCGGTTTGCAGGCTTTCCTGGTTTCCTGTAACCCCCAACTTGGGGCCAGCCATAGCCCATCTCGGTGCTGGCAGCATGTGGAGGGAGGGTGGTGGCAGGCCTGGGGGTGCAATCCCTGCGTGGCAGGGGTGGAGGACAGCACTGGGCAGGAGGTGATGGCTGAAAGCAGGCCAACAGTCTCAGTATCCAGAGGCTGAGATCTCACTGAAGGGCTCTGTCGCAGGTGCCAGTCTCGGCATGCACAACACTCCCACGCTGGGCCAGGCTGCAGCTCCTGCTATGTTAGCTGGTTTTAGTCAGGATGGTGCCCAGGTGATCATCAGATGCAGGAAATATGTGTCATCATTGCATTGGTACCCATAATGACCTCCACCACAGTGTCCACCTCAACTGAGATGGCAGGCTCTGGGCCTGAAGGTGGGATCCCTGTACTGCTTAGATCCATGGCGGCCTGGAATTAAGGGGTTTGGGAGGCTGACAGGATGTCGGCAGAGACCCCCATTAAGGGTATGGAGGCAAGTTGCAGGAGTCGCTGTGGTGGCAGCTGCCATGAGGCCCTGGCAAGATCTGGAGTTCTTCTGGGGGCAGCACCAATGGGCCCTGGGCCAGCGTGGACTGTCAGGATGGTCACAGCCTGAGTCAGTGTAGAGGACATGGTTGTGTGATGGCACTGGAGTTAGTGATGTTCACACTGTTGCCCTGGGTGCTTTCCACCTCTTCCTGCTCACAGATGGTGGGGGATGTTGGTCTGAGCTAATGCTGGAGGTGACAAGCATGGCTGTGTGCATGGTGCTAGCAATGAGGCACTGGTCTGGGGGTGCTGCCACCTCCAAGCTGAATTATAGGGTCCCATGGGAGAGGACAGTGTCAGGGAGCAGGGCACGAATGCCGACTGACATGGTGGTACCAAAGGTCCTGTAGGGATGGTGGGCAGGGGCTGCTGCCTACCCTCAAGCTTGCCCACACCCCTGATGGGGGTGGTGATAGTGGATGTATAGATGGTACCCCTCTCATGGGTCTCACAGGGTGAGTTGTAGCACACCAAGATCACAGTGCCAAGCTGCATGTCACTGCACCAGGCTGCATGTCACCCTGGACCAAGTCAGTAATGGTGACTGACCAAGAGC
This sequence comes from Ursus maritimus, assembly GCF_017311325.1. Classification (NCBI taxonomy): domain Eukaryota; kingdom Metazoa; phylum Chordata; class Mammalia; order Carnivora; family Ursidae; genus Ursus; species Ursus maritimus. Next base: position 4,617,746 of record NW_024423344.1, on the reverse strand, counting down.
TATTCTATAGTGGGCAGGGCTAGAATGGACATAGGGAGGCCATAACACAGGCTGGGACTTAACCCCATGGGCACTGTGATTGGAGGCACATGGGTAGGCTGGGAGGTAGGCTGCATGGTGATGGTGGGGGTTGTGAGCCCACAAGCCCTTGTCATTGTGGTCTGTGCAGTATGGGACAGTAATGGGAGTGGGGCTGATCACCTGGGTCAATGCAACACAGTAAAGGGAGTGGGGCTGATCACCTGGCTTGAGGGGATGGCAATGGTGCCCAAGGTAGTGATGGGCATGGCCAGGGAGGCTCTGGTGCTGTGGACCACAGCTCTAGCAAGGCTGGTGGGAATGGTGTCTGTAACTCTGCTGAGGGTTGTGACACCTGTGGTGTTCTTCACAATCAACATGGTGATGGTGGGCTTGACAGTGGAGACAGTGACAGGGGTGACCAGGTGAATACCCCTCAATGGGCATTAGCACCACCTAGGTCACCACCTTGCTTCCCATGGCCAGTGGCAATTTGGGGGAGAGTAATGATGATTTCAGTGGGTGCTCCACTTCCCAAAGTCATCACCTTGGTGGCGATAGTGGTGATGGGGAACTTGATGCCAGGGCTGTTGTCATACCTGTGACCAATATGGTCTTGATGATGGTGGTTTTGCTGGGCTTGGCAGTGCTGGGGAACACACTGCAAATGCCCAGTATGGCAAGCTTAGTCCCAGCCCCACTAGTCTGCATAGAACTGATAATGGCAGTGGGCTTGCCATCTGCTGAGGTCACCAGCTTCAGGATGGTCCTAGCTGACAAGGGCTTTTTGGTCTGGAACACCACCATCACTTTGCCCAGAATGGATATCAGAACACTGTCTTCTGCAATAGAGATGGGGCTCTTCACTCATGGTCTTGGTGACCCCAATCCACCACTGTGGTCACCACCTGGGCTTGCTGGGCCATCATCACAGTCCCTCACTTGAGCACCAAGATGATAGGGTGGGTGGACGTGTTGACAGCAGATGAGATGGAGGTCCCCATCCGGGCAGCTGTAGTCGTCAACGTTTGAGTGGCTGGGTGGCTCACCATAACTGGAGAAGAGGCCACCTTCACAGTAGCCAGGAGGGTGGTGGTGCCAAGTGTCATAGCCATGGTTTTGATGATGGTGGTGCTCCCTGTGAGGCTCGGGACTGTGAGCACCACAGAAGATCATCTGGGTGGGGAAAGCTGTGGTCACTGACCGCTAGTGCATCCACCTGGCTCATCTCTGGGCTGCTGCTGATCACTATTCCCTGGGCACTCCGCCCATTCTGCAAGGAAAAGTGATAAAGTGATGAAGAGCTTCTACATTGTTAATCAAATGATCAGATGTGAATTAGAGATTATTTCCTGTTTTTCAGTATGTACACACAGAATTTCCCAACCCTGTTGATCAAGAAGACCATCTGTAGTGCTTTACAGTACCATCTTTTTTTTTAAAAGATTTTATTTATTCATTTGACAGAGAGACAGACATCCAGCGAGAGAGGGAACACGAGCAGAGGGAGTGGGAGAGGAAGAAGCAGGCTCCCAGCAGAGCAGGGAGCCTGATGCAGGGCTCGATCCCAGAACCCTGGGATCACACCCTGAGCCGAAGGCAGATGCTTAATGACTTAGTCACCCAGGCACCCCTTACAGTACCATCTTTGTCATAAATCAAGTGTCTGTGTGTGTGGGTTTACCTGGGAGCTCCCACTTATGTCTCATCTGTCTGCCTATCTCTGCACCCAGTACCATAACTGCTTAGCTACTGTAGTTTAAACATAAATCTTGATGTCCATTACAGCAAGTCTTACCACCTCTTTCTTCTCTTTTGGCTATTCTTGGTCCTTCGCATTCTCATATAAATTTTAGAACCAGCTGACAGTTTCACAAAGTAACCAATTGGGATTTTGAATGATAATTCATTGAATCTATAAATCAGTTTGGAGAGAATCTTTAGGGTATTTCACCTTCCAATTTATGACCATGGTATATCTTCTGTTCTTTTACATCAATTTTTTCTTTCAATGTTTTCTAGTTTTCTGTGTAGAAGCTTTGCACATATTTTATTAGATTTATTTCAAATTATTTTTAAAAGTTTTTAAAAATTCTTTTGTTTGGATATTTAGAAAAAAGTTAGTTTTATATATTAGACTTATATAAAATAACCTTATTAAACTCAAATATTCCTTTTTTTTTAAAGATTTTATTTATTTGAGAGAGAGAACAAGTAGAGGGAAGAGGCAGAGCAAGAGAGAAGCAGGCTCCCTGCTGAGCAGGGAACCTGATGCAGGGCTCAATCGCAGGACCCTGAAATCATGACCTGAGCCAAAGGCAGATGCTTAACTGACTGGGCCACCCAGGCACCCCATCAAATATTACTTTTAATAACTATTTATTGGTAGATTATTTTGGATTTTTGTGTGTATAATCATATTACCTACACAAAATGATCATATTCTTGCATTTCTTTTTAAAAATTAATTTATTTAATTAAATTAAATAGAGAGTGCATGAGTGAGTGGGGGGAGGGGCAGAGGGAAGGGGAGAGAGAGAATCTCAAGCAGATTCTGTGCTGAGCACAAGGCCAACGTGGGGCTTGATCTCACTACCCTGATATCATGACCTGAGCTCAAACTAAGAGTTGGACGCTCAACCGACTGAGCCAACCAGGTACCCCTGTGTTCCTGCATTTCTAATCAATGTATCTGATTTCTTTTTCTTGTTTTACTGTATTGGCTAAGATCTCCAATATTACTGTGAATGGAAGGGGAGATAATGGGCATCCCAGTTTGTTTCCCAACCTCAAATAAAAGGATCTAGCATTCTACCACTGTGTATCATGGTTTCATAGTTATGTTCTTCAGACTAAAGAAACTTCCTTCTATTTCTAGTTGCTAAGAGTTTTTAATGATCAATGGTGAATTTTTTTCAAATTTTTTTCTGCATAGATTGAGATGATCCTATGAATTTTCTCCTTTATTTTATTCTAATTTATTCTATTTAATTTTTCTTCTGTATGAATTGCAGTTTAATATTTTTTCCCCAAAGATAAGCCAACTTTATATTTCTAGAATAAGCTCAGCTTGGTCACTCATATCATCCTTTTATATATAAATGGATTTGGTTTGCAGATACTTCAAGAGTTTTGCATCTATGTTCCTCCAGATCAGCCTATTTTTTTGTCTTGTAGTGTCCTGTTCAAGCTTTGCAATCAAGGTGTTGGAGCATTCATAAAATGAGCTGGGATGTGTATGTTCATTCCCTATCCTCTGAAAGGGTATGTATAGGATTAGCATGACTGTCTCCCTAAATGTTTGGTAGACATCATTGAATTTTCTGGACTGCTCTGACATCAGTGTGCACATTGATGCCCCACACTCTGAGGATCTAAGATTTCAGTAAAGGGTGACTTATTTACAGAAAATAAAACCAGCTCTTGCTGGTCTTGCTGAGTCCTTGAATTATATTGTTGTCTTCCTCTTAAAATAAGCTTATATTTACTTGATGCTTACCATAAGTCAGGCACTCTGCTAAGAATTTTACTTGTACTATCTCCCTTAATCCTTTAACAATACTAGGAGAGCCTCTGGTATGCTGATGAGAAGCCTGAGGCACAGAGAGAGGTCAGAAAATTCCATGGAGGACCAAGCTGGGGAGCAGAGGAGGCAGGATTCTACCCCAGGCATCCTGGCACCAGAGCTTACTCCCCTCATCTATTACTCCCCTGGCTAAGGCACCTTGCTTGGGTTTAGACTGTTGCTCTTTTTTCTTCTCTATTGAATTGACTCCTCTACTCACTTATTTCCTATTTTCTTAATACTTAATAAATGCTTTCACAGTCAAATTTTCCTTGATTAATGCTTTGTTCGAATTCTGTGTTTCAATATATGGTATTTTATTCTCACTGCTGAATAGCTGTTAATTTTAATTTGGAGTTTTTCTTCATCTTGAGTTATTTAGAAGAGTGATTTAACATTTCTGAGTGGAAAGTTTCTTTGGATCTAGCCTTTGGTTGTTTACTCTCTGGTTTTGTGACATTGTAATCAGAACTTGGGCAATGTAATTTCTGCTTTGAACACTTTTCCTCTAGAATTTTTTGGAAACCTAACATCCGGCTAATTATTGCAAGTGTTGCACGGTGTCTGAAAATAATGTGTTTTCAATTTGTTTGGTACACATTTCTATATATATCTATTATAGCAAGCTAGATATTTGTGATATTCAAATTCTTTATATGGTAATTTTTTTCCAGCTTGCTTGCAATTTTCTGAGAGGGATTTTTTTTTTCTTCCTCCTTGGTTCTGGTTGGCCAGTTTCTCTGTATTTTTGAAAATATTTGCTATATATATTTCAATGCTATGTTCAGTCCTTCATGGTTTTCGACGTCTTCATGAGGTCTATCTTTAAGCAATATAAAACATTTGTCTCGTCACACTCAATACTTGATCTTTTTTCGATTTTGTCAAATACTCATTTTTTTTTCAAGCCGGTTTTCGTTTTTATGGTAGTGACCTGGCACATCTTTATCCATTTCTGTTATCAGCTTTCCATGTCAGAAACACATCTGCTGCCTTAGTACTGCCGTGGGCCCAACTTTACTTATGCTTCTTTTCTCTGATCTCTGCGGAGCCCTTCATTGATCTACAATGACTTGAGATCAATAAAGTCTTGCAAAGATGCATTTACTCTTTTATTTTTTTAAAAAGATTTTTACTTATTTGAGAGAGAGAGAGAGTGCATGCACAAGCAATGGGAAGGGGTAGAGGCAGAGGGAGAAGCAGACTCCCCGCTGAGTAGGGGCCACACGTGGGGCTCCATCCCAGAACCCTGGGATCATGCCCTGAGCCGAAGGCAGATGCTTAACTGACTGAGCCACCCAGGTGGCCCGCATTTACTCTTTTTAACTGGTAAGATATAAAGTAGGAAGATCTGTCTGTTGACTGTTTATCTCAGCCTGTATTTTCAGTGGGGCTTGCTCTTATCTTCCAGGATTGTTTAGAACATAAATCATTTTCTAAAACCTTTCTCAGGCTCCTGCAGGAAAGCAGGGGCATAGATCTGCTGTATCTCAAGACCGAAGGCATTGTGTTTTCTTTCCTTTCTTTCTCTTTATTTTTTCCATCATGCCTCTATCATGTTTTACTAGGTATTAACTTCCAAATGTGGATAGATCTGTTCAGAGGGAGTCTGTGTGGCTACGTTCCACATGCACTTGGGGATTTGCTGGAATCTTCTTTTCCCTTCTGTTTCTTGTTGGCACTTCCTGGTGCACAGCGCTGGTTTTCTTCTTTACTTCAAAGGACTAATAGGAATTATTTGAATAGAAAGGAATAATAACAGAAATGATTATTCTGATAATTTTTGGTACAACCCTTGATTCTAGCACCTATACTCTGTATGTTATTATTATGATTTTTTTTCCAGTGTCATCCATTAAATGATAAGTCCTTTGATAGCAGGAACTGTGCTGAATCACCTTTATTGTCCTAGTGTGCAGCATGATGCCCGGCACACAAGCATTCAATAAATGTGACAAATGAGGCACATGGAAATAGACTAATGCATTCATAGACACCTAACACAGAAGGCCATGAGATGCAAATATAATGAACCAGGTGTCCTTACCTCTACACATGGCCTCTAATAATCTCTTCTTCATATAAGAGCCAAAAAGATTCTTTTAAGACTTGTCTGATCATGTCCCTTCTCTGTTCAAAATCTGGTTCTGGGGACTTTCTATCTCGCTCCAAGTAAAAGCTAGAGTTCTTACCTTGGCCTGTGGTGCCCAATGCAATGTGTCCTCATCTCTCTTCACTCTTTGCACAACCTCCTCCAGCTATGTTGGCCTTACTGATTTTCCTTAGACAACCTAAGCAGACTACAGCCTCCAGGATTTTGCATTTGCTTTTCCTTTGCCTGGCACAGACGCCTCCTGTTCCATATCCACATGGCTTTCTCTCTCACCTGATCCAAACTTCTGCCAGAATGCCACTTTCCTTGAGAATCTGATACCAGCCCAATCTGCCTGTGTCTTTTTTATCACATTGATTTCCTCACACTCTGTGACACCACCTGACATATTAAATATTTGTTTATTTACTCCTTCTAGAACATACGCTCCCTGACAAAGGACACGTGTCTAGTTTTTCCCTGCTTCATCCTAAGGGCTTAGTGAATGGTAGATGTGATTTTTAAATGAATAAATAGAAGTATTTCTTGGTCTAGGTGGCTATTGCTACATTTGCTATCGTCATGCATACTGAAAACATAGAGGTACACAGTGACTGGCACTGAATACCACCAGGGAGTGTTGGGGCTCACAGCCATGGTGAGGCAGGCTGGCAGCCTTGTGCCCTTAGCTGCACTCCATATGAGCCAGATGTTTGGTCATCCATGGATAAGCAAGAACTGCGGGCTTCCAACACAGTCCTGGGAGAAGGATGCCATAAAGCCTGTACTCTTTGGGTTTCGTGCCCACGGCAAAATAACTCTCATGGCTGGGTGGTGGGAAAAAACTGAGATTGTATGTGTGTATTAGGTGAGCCCATTCTTAGAGGAATAAGACCAATCTTGATTTGGTGTCTGCAGAATGTCCTGTTCTCACATTCATGCTGCTGTGGACTGGAAAACGTGTGAAAAACTGTATTTGTATTTAGCTCAGATACAAGTTTGCTATTTTACAGGCCAAGACTTTGGTGACCAAAAGCAAGGGTCCCTAAACTACCTTTCCCCCCTCAACTTGCAATGCCAGTGTAGAAGATGACCCTTCACAGTATAATTAATGGAGTGGTTTAGAGATGCTTAACTGAACTAAATTAAAACTTAAAACCAAGATGGAATTGTGGAAAGATAATAAAAATGGTCTGATTCACCTGTAAAATTCTATAATTTTAAGTCTTCTACACTTACAAACTTGAGCATTTGTAAATATTTTAAATATCTATAAGATGATCTTTTGACTCTATAGGATGGTATTTTGACACCTAGGCTGAATTTTGTACTGGATTGGTAATCTGTAAGAAAACTGGAATTAAGTTATCAGCGATGTAATAAAGAAGAGGTGGGTCTTAAATCTCGAAGTAATGCTGCCAACTTTGTCCTGTCCTGTCTCTCATGTTTGTTGAGAATTTACAATGCCCCGGGTACTGTAAGGGCTTCCAGAGCACTTAACTAAGGGCATTAATTAATTATGATGTGATTAATCAGTAATAAGGGAGATTAAGGGTATTCTTATTAACCTATTGTCTGCATTTCACCTTTAGCACACAGGATCAGAGAATGGTTTCCTAAGACTGATAAAGGGAGGAGCTGGAATTGTGTCATAGGTAACCTCAGTGCAGAATCTGTGCTCTAACCTGGAGTTTCTCTTATAATCAGTAGGCTGGCTGCCTTGAGTAGACCTGGATTCTGTCATGCTTCGCAAGTTTCAGAAAAAATGCAAAGGGACCCAATTATCTAGGTCATGAAACCTTTCTAGGGTTTTGGAGCTAATGGCAAGTGGGAAGAATTCCAGAGATGGTAAGAAAAATGAAGGGGAAGCATAGAGCTCTCTGAATGCCTTCAAAAGAATGACCATGAATTGATTTCTGTCTCTAACTAATAATTTGGTAATTCAAGGGAACAGACCATATAAACAAAAACACGATAAAGCCATCTTCATTTTTCCCCTAAAATTTGTATAAAACAAATTATTTTTCTTATACATATTCTATAAAAATTCTGTAATTAGGGGTGCCTGGGTAGCTCAGTCAGTTAAGTGTCTGACTCTTGATTTTGGCGCAGGTCATGATCTCAGGGTCATGAGATCAAGCCCAACATGGAGCTCTGTGCTGGACATGGAGCCTACTTAAGAGTCTCTCTTCTCTTCTCCCTCTGCCTCTCCCTTCCTCATGCTCTCTCTCTCAAAAAAAATCCTGTAATTAATATTCAAATTTGACTGTTTCAGAGAGTTTTCATCAGTTATCACATGTGTTACGCGTTTTTCAAATTAACACTTGTTAAGTAAAGCACACTATGCCCCATGGTAAATGGTGAAATGTGGTTCAACATAAAACAGGAGAACTTGAAAGAGAGAGGTTTAATACTCACAGGTCCTGAAGGAAGTAGCTGGAGGAGCACAGGGGAAGGTCAGCGCAGAATGCAAACAGAGAGAGAGAGGCAGGACCTGGGGCGCTTGACTTTTTTAGGATCTGTGGGTGGAGTACTTTGGGGTTCACAGGCTAAGCCTGGATTTGGTCAGTTCAAACCAAAAGAGCAGGGTTTTTGGTAAGCTCCACAGAGGTCTTATCTAAGCGGTGCACAAGACGGAAAGCCTGGGAGGCAGGGATACCGTTTATCCCAAGGACTGTTGGAGAAGTCATGTTAGGAACTTCCATTTATTCGTGACTCTGCGGGCTGCCGTTGAGGGCCTGTGCTTGCTAGGGTCAGTTTAAGATGCCTGCAGACCACAGAATAGATGCCGGGGCTGCAGTACCAAGGAGTACTGTAGCTAAACTCCTAACATCATAGAACGAGAGAACCTTAAGACTGTTATAGGAAAAATGTTAGCGCATAGTGAATATAGGTTTTGTTTCAAAAAATAGTCTTTAATGAGAATCTAGCAAAACCATAACCTATTAATAATGAAGCTGAGGGGATTTTTTTGTTTGTTTTTTAGCTATAGTTAAATTGAGAGAGGACTTTAAGTATTATATGCAATGCATAGGAAAGCTTAAAGGACATTTTGATTTTTAATTTTCAAAGTTAAGAGTCATAGCTCATAAACATCTTAGAAAAAGTGTAACCTTGTCTAATTTCTTTCTTGTTTTTTATACTTTTGGCTGTTTTTACCTTTTGTAGCTTCTCCAAGAGAAGTATTTTGTATTTTTCATTACAGATTTACCAATTGTAATTTATTTGTCAATTGTAATTGTGTTTATTAATGTAGTAGCCTCTCTGTTTCGGCTGTGAATTGTTTTCCTAAAACTAGTACCAAAGTTGAAAAGAATAGTGATCAAGGTGTATTTGTCCAAAAGATAAAAGAATAATAGGCAATATCTTTATTATTAAGTATTATCTACTTACTATCATTATCTATTTGTTAGTAGTATCTAACAAATCACTTAACCACTCTTTATACAATTCTCAGCACTAGTGGAGGAGGGGCTGATACAGAACGTTATGAATTTGTGTAGCCAGTTTAGCCTCAGTGCAGAAAGAAACACCACAATACACTCTCTTTTGCAGATGGGGAGGTATGAATCTTTGTTCTCTTGTGCTGTTCTTGATAAATGTTGGCCTCAGCATAATGCTGAGTACTCATATAGTTTTCAAAGGACATTCACATTTATTCTCATTTCATTCTTTTTTTTAAGTATGTATGTATGTATGTATGTATGTATTTATATTTTTATTTGAGTATCCTTGACACAGTGTTACAAAATTAGTTTCAGGTATACGACATAGTGATCCAACAAGTTTATGCACTATGCCATTCTCACCACAAGTGTAGCTCCCATCTGTCACCATATAACACTGTTACAACACCATTGACTCTATTCCCTATGCTGTGCCATCATCCCTGTGACTTACTGATTCCATACTTGGAAGCCTGGACCTCCCCCTCGCCCATTTTCCACACCCCCCGCCCTCCCCTCTGGCAACCGTCCTCTGTTCTCTGTATTGATAGGTCTGATTCATTATCTACAATAAGACTGAGGAAGGTGAGCTGTTTGCACAGGTTAAGTGTCTTGCTTAAGATTGGGCAATGAATTTATAATGAGTTGAGATAGGAATGGAAATCTCTTAACTTCATGCTTTCAAATGCAGCAGCAGATCTCAAATGTCTTAAATGGTCTTAAACGTCACTGATTGGATACAGCTGTATGACACTAAATTTTTTTTTTCAGTTTTTACTTAATTTCCCATTAGTTAACATACAGTGTAATATTCGTTTCAGGTATACAATTTAGTGATTCATCACTTCCGTACAACACCCAGTGACACTGAACTTAATGTGTAGTCTGTGGTTTGTTCTAGGACCTCTCTGCATTTTAAAGGCATTCCGACAATTATCACCAGGAATAAAGCTTTGATGTCCATCTCAGTATTACTTATTTACTCTCTATGAAGTAATTGGTGTCTCACAGAGATGTGTTTATGTTGAATTATTTTTTTTGTAAAAATGATGTAAGCCTTTTGAATTATTCAAACTGTTTTTATAATTTTTAATACAAAATATAATTTCATTTTTCTATTAGATTATTTCTCATGGAGATCAACAATGTTTAAAATGGTTGATTAACAAAGTGGTTAGTGGACTATTTTAGAATATTTGCATAGGGTAACATAATGTTTTCCTCTCCAAAGGTAAGGTAAGTATATAAATACATTTATCACTTAGGGTGAACAGCTACTCAGCGTAACCTTCCTTGAGCTTCACGTTATAACAAAACAAATGGGATTGCTAGTTAATGAAGAAGAGCAATGTTGCAGAAAAACTACTGACTTCTACTTCTCTCCCTNTTTCCCTTCTTTCCTCTTTCTTCATTCTGTTCATCCATCCATCCATCCATCCATCTGTCCTTCTAGCTTACCCTTTTTTGGTATTTGCATTTTGTCTTGCTTTCTTCCTTTCTGAAATTTATTAAAAAAACCTTGTTGGTAATACTTGCAATTCTGACAAACTTCTGATGTTTCACATTAAAGAAATGGAAGTCCTGCATAAAAAGAGAATATTCTGGGAAACGTTAGTTTAGCTTAAAGTAGACATAGTTATGCCACTTTAGAAGATGCTGGTTAAACAATTTTAAATAGTACATTACTGAAACTATAAGAGGAAGATGGAAGTATATAGAATTTTCCACTTACCTGACCATGAAACTATTTACATTTCTCATAACAGTATTCAAAAGAATACCAACTGGAAATTGTGAGTCTATTAAATCAAGCTTATTCATTACATGATGCAAATGCTTTGAATTCTGACAGTTTGGGGGGGTTTTTTGTTTTTATTTCAGATAGAGAGTGAGCGAGTGCACATGCGAGTCGGTGGCAGGAGGTAGGGACAGAAAGAGAGGAGAGAGAGAATCTCAAGCAGGCTCCCTGCTCAGCACAGAGCCCCATGCAGGGATCAATCTCACCACGAGAGATCATGACCTGAGCCGAAATCAAGAGTTGGATGCTTAACCCACCAAGCTACCCAGGCACCCCAACATTTTTTTAATATTGGAATTTCTATTATCTAATAAACATGTTCATGTTTTCCTTAATGGTTGTGGCTTTATCAGTTTCTACTGGTGTTTCCAACAATCTTTGCTTTCCATTAATTTGAAATCCTTCATTCTATCTGCTGCAGCAATTGTTAAGACTATCTTAACTTCGTCAAATATTGTACCATTTATACGTTCAAAATATACTGCTTCACTTGATTATTTGTGTCTCGAATTGTATATTTTTAAACAATTGATTTTGAAATAATTGTATTCACAGGAAGTTGTCAAAAAAAATACAAGGATGTCTCATGTGCTTTTCACCTAGTTTCTCCAGTAGTAACACATTGCATAGCTACTGTACAATATCAAAATGAGGAAATTGGCATTGGTACAACCCACGAGCTTATTCAGACTTCATGAGTGCAAGTCTTTGCAATCTTATCCCCTGTGTGGATTCATGTAATCACCACCACAGTCCAGGGTAAAAAGCTGTTCTTCCTTTACAGGCTCTCTGTGCTACCCCTTCATGGCCAGGCACACATCTCCCCATTTGGTTCTTAATCTTCGGCAACAACTGCGCCATTTCTATAATTGAATAGTTTGAGAATTTTACATAAGTGGAACCATACAGCATGGAGCCTTCTGAAATTGGCTTTTTCACTCAGCATGTTTCCTCTGAAATCCACCTGCATTGTGTGTATCCAACAAGCTTGTTCATTTTTGTTGTTGAGTAGTAATCCATGGTGTAGATGTACCATGGATTGCTTAATCGTTTTTTGAAGGACTTTTGGGTTATTTCTAGTTTGGACTTGTAAGCATAAAGCTGATATAAACACTGCTATACAGGTTTTTGCGTGAACATTAAGTCTTCACTTATCTGTGATAAATGCCCCGAGTGTAACTGTTGGCTCATATGAAAAAGAAATTTCCAAACTGTCATTCCGCCTGGCTGTAACATGTTATATTTCCACCAGCAACCGATGAGTGATCTGTCTCCTCTGTGTCCTCAGCAGCTTTCGGTGTTGTCACTATGTTTTATTTCTACCATTCTGATAGATGATATCTTATTTCATTTTCCCATTTCCCTAATGGTTAATGATGTTGAACATCTTTTCCTGCACATGGTTGCCATCTTCTTTGGTGAACTATTTGTTTTGCTCATTTTCTAATTGGATTTTTTTTTTTTACTGTTGAGTTTTGAGAGTACTTTACATATTTTAAACTTGAGATACAAGTTTTGCCATGTGGATGGTTTGTAAATATTATTTCTACCCGTCTTATAACTCATTTTCTTATCTTCTTTACAGAGTTTGGCAGAGTAAAAGTTTTTAATTTAGGGGATGTCCAATTAAATTGTATTTTAATTGTTATATTATTACTTTTAAAAACTTCACTTGATACAATGTACCCTTTTAATTTTGCCAAAATTATTCTTGCTTATTATAAAGCATTGTAAAAAGTACAATTTTTAAAACCCTATAAATTCTATTCAAATTTGCCATCATTAGCATTTTGGGGAATAGGCTTAATCTCTCTCTGCATATATTCATATACGTGTGAAACAGAGAAGTAATTTACAAGAATAATATATAGTTCTTTTAACTTTAAAAAGCATTAAATTCATTTTTATTCAAATTCAAAAGACAGGAAACCAAAGCAAAAATATGACATATGTTGAGCTTTAGATAAATTTTCATTTGCATTAGGGAATTTTAGTTCTTATGAGATCCCTTTACAAATAAGAAAAAGGTCATGAAAAAAATTAAAGTTTAGAATTACAGTTGACCCTTGAACTACATGGGTTTGAACTGCCTGGGTCCACTTATACATTTTTTTAATAGTACTGTATATGTATTTTCTCTTCCTTGTGATTTTCTTAATAACATTTTAAAAAAATATTTTATTTATTTATTTGAGAGAGAGAGAGAGCACAATGGGGATGAGGGGCAGAGGGAGAGAGAAGAGCAGGAGCCTGATGCGGGACTTGATCCCGGGGATGATTAACCGACTGAGCCACCCAGGCGCCCCTAACATTTTCTTTTCTCTAGCTTACTTTGTTGTAGAAATAGAGTAATAAAATATGTAACATTCAAAATATAATAACTGTATGTTATCACTAAGGCTTCTGGTCAACCATAGGCTATTAGTAGTTCAGTTTTGGGGGAGTCCAAAGTTATATGCAGATTTTTGACTGCTCAGAGGGTTGGTGCCCCTAACCCCATATTGTTCAAGGGTCAACTCTATTTTCTTTAATTATAGGTTTCAATTTTACTCTATTGATTAGCTCCATCCTATGAAGGTAATCATCCCTTTTATGTATCCTCCTATTATCTTTCTCCTGAATTTCCATTTTTATGACTTCATGTAAAACTGAGAATACCTTCACAATGTGTATATTCTATGCTATAACCTTAATACCCACGGTGTGTCAGCTGGCTTCAATTTTGGCGGCTGTACAGTAATATTCTGTTTTGTGAAACTGTTGCTCCCGTGACCCTTCCATGCACTGAATGTAGTCACTCCAGTCAAATGTCAGTGGGTATGATGGTTTTGCATACCTGGCCTTTACTTTTAGAGCATCTATACACTTCTCAAGTCTGCACAGCATGGCTCTTTCTTATAATGTGTGTGTCTCTCTCTGTCTTTTCCAGACCTCAGATCCTCACTCTGTGTCATAGTTTGAAGCTAAGGCTGTCCCTTGGTGAAATGGAGATAACATTGCTTAAGTCATTCCTGCAGCATTTTTAAATTTTGTTGATACAGATCCCTCCTTCAACCCATTCTTTCTACAGCCCTTTAGCCATGAAGCCTAGGGCATGCAGTTTGTTATTCAAGGATGGGGTGAATTGTATCGAGAAAGTAGGAGAGCCTGGAGACAGGTGGACATAGCAAGGCTTCCATAAGCAAGTGTTTTGTCTATTCTTGCTAGGTTTTTTTCCCCAAGTCAAGAATTTAATTTATTATTAAGTATCCTATTTTTATGTATTCTACCTCATTAATTTATTCCTTCATTTATTTTCATGATTTCCTTCCTTGTTTTTTCTTTAGTATTCCTTTGTTGGTTTTGTTTTTCCATTTTTTAAGTGAGTATTTAATATATTTATTTTTATTCTTTCATTTTTACTGATAAATGTTTAGTGCTATGGTGTTTCTCCTGATCATTTTTTTAAATGTATCCTGTTGATTTGGATGTGCAATGCTATTTTATGATTATTATTAACAGAAATTTTGTTATTTCAGTTTGTATTTCTTCTGTTGCCCAAAGGTTGTTTAATAGGTTTTTAATATCCAAGGTAAAATACCATTTTTATTTTAGTTTTTATTAATATTTTCTAAATTTATTGCATTGTGATGAGAACTGTTTCTTGTAATATTTCTACATTTTGCAACTTCACTAATGTTTTCCTTGTAGCCTAGCATATGATCGATCCATTTTTGTAAATGTTTCATGAGTGTGTAAATTTCTCTTACAGCTCAATATATATCTATGAGGTCTCCTAATTGATTGTATTGCTTAAATATTTTCTCTTTACATCTTTTTGTTCATTTGACTTGTCTTGCTGAGAGTAGTGTTTGAATGTCTCCTTCTTATTAGCGTATTGCCATATCATTTAGTATATGAATATTTCTAAGTGTTACATCGCTGTCGTGAATTACAGCTTTTATTTATTTATTTATTTATTTATTTATTTATTTATTTACTTTTTTTATGTTCGGTTAGCCACTGTATAGTACATTATTAGTTTTTGATATAGTGTTCAATGATAGTTTTTAGAATTAAAAAGTGCCTTTCTTTGGGGTGCCTGGGTGGCTCCGTGGGTTAAGCATCTGCCTTGGCTCAGGTCATGATCTCAAGGTCCTGGGATCCCTCCCTGGGTATCCAGATGGTAGAATGGTGGGATGTACAGCGAGGAGTCTGTGTCTCCCTCTTCCTCTGTCCCTCCCTCTCCTTCTTCCCCTCCCCTGCTCATGCTTTCTCTGTCTCTTAAATAAATAAACAAAATCTTTAAAAAGAGAGAGAACTGCCTTTCTTCATCACATTTAGTGCTTTTGGTTTACATTTTACTTTGATATGTGGATTGCTACTTCTATTTTCTTATTGTTTTTATACGCCTGGGGTATCTTTGTCCATCTACTTTTAGCATATGGAATCGCTTTGTTTCAGGTCCTCTCTTGTATACAGCATATAGTTGGGTTTTGTCTTGCAAACCAAATAGAAAATTGACTTCTTTCCTCTACTCTGCCTCTGATGATACCCCTGAAATCTTAATAACATCTCCTCCATGAAGTTCCTGCAGAGTTCCCTGCAAGGTCTCCCAAACATGGCACATGGCCTCCAGGGACCAAGAACATTTACTCAGCACTTTTATTTCTCTGTTTCCCCTAGTTGTTACCTGTGAGCTGTCACTACACTGGAGTTGAAAGTGACTGGGTGCAGGGCTCTTTCTAATGGAGTGTAGCCCCTCCCCTCAGTTTGACAAGGGAAACAGGCCACTAACTTTGATATTTATGCTTTTCTAATAGCTCTGTTCCTACCACCAAGCTGGGTATCCAGCATGGTGAGGGTGGTATTCTCGATACTTGCCTCCTTCTGTTTCCAGCTCTTTTTGTCCTCCTCTTCACAATCCCTTAGGATTGAAAGTCATCAGGCTATGAATTCTTTTTTCTCCTGAAATTCTATCTTTCTCTTAGCCGTGGGCAGCAACTTCATGGTCTGGACTTCACAGGAGAAAGAAGTAACTTCTGTGTGTATTTGGAGACACACTCGGACCAGATTGCTGTAGGCATGCATTCTTTAAATGGTAAAGTAATTTAAAAACTCCTCTTTTGACAAAGCCTGGTTTGCAGCTCAATTGCCCTGCAACTCAAGCAAAAATCTAATTTGACAGTTAAAGGTGAAAAAACGACTTCATTGACATAGAACCCAGTATCTGCACTTTCCCTGAGCACTAAAACACTTGATTTCAAAGGACAGTGAGCTTCACCAAAACTTGAAAATATGTACTGAAAACGGTGCACTTATCTCCATCGCAGGCGTTAAGTGCAGGGCGTTGTGTAGCCTATTCTGCTGCTGCAGTTGGTCAAACCATTTGTATGCAAGTCGGTCCTTTTTTATCCCTGTCACAGTGTTTGGAATTGTCATCATTTTTGTTCAAGTGTTCAGAGAAGTTATGGTTTCTAGGAAAAATTGTTAAAGGGCTCTTCTGGGATAATTTAGTGTGAGTCAGCTAAGCGCTGCTGTGAAAGATTGGTGGCTACTTCTAAGGGTTAGTAGCTTTGCATTTGCCACTGATTTATTCAGAAGTGAAGGTATGGTCATCACTGCATTATCCCTAATACGAAGAGATGATGTGGGGTGCAGAGGCTCTAGTCAACCAAGAAGACATCAGGATTAATTGTGTTAATCACATCTGACAATAAAATCAAAGCTTTTAAAATGTATCATTTTGAGGAAATGTGTCCTCCTTCCTTTTTGAAACTAAACTTGGCATCCATACCAGGGGATTGGGTTGAATTCTCATGACTAGTGTATGGATGACAGTGGAGTGACAATGTTTTTAAGCAACACTCATAGCTTTTTGCAAAGTCAGCATATTCAAATCTTTAATGACACTGCACATAAAGATGATAAGAGTTTAGCAGGAAAATCAGAAAAAACACTTAATCATTTCCACTTTAGCATTTTTAAGTTGATGGGCTCCATTTTATTCCTGAAACTACACACATCTCTAGTCTGGGCAAGTTTCAATTTCTATACCAATGAATCAGTTAGCTTTTTATCCACATAACTAAATATTAAAACCACTTTTCTTAAATGAGAATTGGAGCTAAAGATTTAGTTAACATAGCACATTTGCAGATTTATTTATTTGCTTTTTTATTTATTATCGACTTTTTTTTTTAGAGAGGGAGAAAGAGAGTAAGAGTGCACACAAGCGGTGGGACGAGGGGAAGAAGGAGAGGGAGAGAAAGAATCTTAAGCAGGCTCCTTGCCCAACATGGAATCCAATAGTGGGCTTGACCTCAAGACCCTGAGATCATGACCTGAGCCGAAATCAACAGTTGGAAACTTACCCCACTGAACCACATAGGTGTCCCAGCACATTTATGGATCTTAAAGGGGCTCTCCCCAAACCTGAAAGATCATACTACCAGTTAAATGTTACTGAAACAAGACATTTATTTGTGTGTTTGTGTTAGTGGGATGATCTGGTACTATTACATTATCTTCTTGTTACTAAGAAGGTTCCTCCAATCATATCCAGTTGTATGGAAGATTAAGCTTCTACAGAGTGTTTAATCTAAAGGAAACTTGGGGACTAAACACTATGCTTTTTGGAAAGGCCACTCTATTGATTTAAAGGGTTTAATGATCCCTTACATGTGTGTAAGGTCTATTAGTACTGTTAAGAATTACATAGGCACACAGGAAGGAAGAGGTTTCCATGATGGATGGTATAGACTAATGAATCTGTAATTTTTTTTCTTGCTCTAAGAAGACAGACTAATACTGACATCATTTGAGTCTACTTATAAATCATTATCTATAATTTTATTCATTCATAAATGTATTCATATCAATATTTAACCTTTTAATTTAAGACAGCTATTAGAGATCAAGTAGGTTCTATAGACTGAAAAAAGAAAACTTTATCAAAGCATTATCATAACACTAATTTTTGAGTACCACATGTTATATTCTTGAGAAGTCAGTTAAAAAACACAAACAAAATGTGTTATTGTTGCATCTGAAAATCAAGGTTGAGATTTCTTCTAAAAATACTTTAAGTTGTATAGTATTCATGGTTTTGTCTAATCTAGTGTATCTTAATAACACATGAATTTAGAAGGCGTTCAGGATAGTCTGCTGCTTTATTTAATATTGTGAAAAACTGACATGACCACAGCCTTTTTAAAATAGAGCTAGAACAGCCAATGCAGAGACTGCCCTTCTTGCCTTGGTCTGAAAAGAGCCAAAATCTTTGGGTTGGGCTAAACAGCAATTGTGTAAAGCAGTTATTTGAGAAGTCGGTGGGGGAATAGACATTCTGATCACAAAATTCAACGTTCAGGAATTTCTGAAGATAAAATCAGAAGACAATCAATGCATAATCCAGAGTAGTTTAGCTTGTTAACACCCATAGGAAAAAAACTTTTTTTCTTTCTCTCATACAATTGTCCCTTCCTGTTTCTCATTACAACCCCTTGCTTTTACCCTACAAATGGGAATACTATTTGGGTATGTACGTGAACCCATGCTCCCCAAATTATAACTCTTTAATTCCAAATAAACTGTGGCTTGCTTCTCCCTATGGCTCTTTTCCTCAGGCTCTTTTCCTCAGAGAGTGACTGAGGGTGACTCAATTACTTGTCCCTGTTCAGGTGTCACCCATAACTCCACAACTACACCAACACTAACCAGGCATGGTTTTTAAAGCACCATTAATTCAACTGCTAACTTAAAATTTGTGAGTTCAGCCAAAGGCTATATTTTTTTCAAGATTATATATATTTATTAATATTTTATTTATTTATTTGACAGGGAGAGACATTGAGAGAGGGAACACAAGCAAGGGGAGTGTGAGAGGGAGAAGCAGGCAGCCTGATGTGGGGCTCTATCCCAGGACCCTGGGATCGTGACTTAAGCCGAAGGCAGACACTTAATGGCTGAGCCACCCAGGCACCCCAAGATAAAATATATTTTTAAAAATCAATATGTTTTGCTTCCAAAAAATTCAGAGTTAGGTAAATTATTTGTAAGATCTCAAAGGGCCATAGATATCCATTGACAGATGAATGGATAAAAAAGATGTGAGATATATCTATATGTCTATAGATATATATATATAAAAAAGAATGAAGTCTTACCAATCACCATTTGCAATGATGTGGATGATCTAGAGGGTATTATGCCAACTGAAATAAGTCAGTCAAAGAAAGACAAATACTATGTAATTTCACTCGCATGTGGAATTTAAGAAAGAAAACAGATGAACATAGGAGAAGGGAAGGAAAAATAAAACAAGATGAAAACAGAGAGGGAGGCAAACCATAAGAGATGCTGAACTCCAGGAAAATAACTGAGGGTTGCTGGAGGGGATGTGGGTGGGCGATGGGGTAACTGGGAGACGGGCATTAAGGAGGGCACTTGATGTAATGAGCAATGAGCACTGGGTGTTATATGTAACTGATGAATCACTAAATTCTACCCCAGAAACTAATAATACAGTATATGTTAACTAAGTTGAATTTAAATAAAGAATTAAAAATAAAACCTCATAGGGCTAGATTTCTAAAGCAACCAGTGACTGCATTAGAGAATTCGGGGATTTGAGAGAATAACCATTTATTTTTGATGCCCAGTAATTTAGAAATAATAAGAGGTAACACTGAATGCTCACTTATTGCCATATTCTGAGCTAGTAAGTCCTTTCCATGTATTTTTTTATGGAATCTCAGAAATACCTTGTAACAGTAAGCACTGTTGCTATCTGGAGTTTCCAGATGAGAAAACTGGGATTGAAAGAGAGCCAGTAACTGTCAAAATCATAATTGAGCAGTTGGGACACAAATTCAACCCATTCTAAAAATACTCATCCTTAAATATTGGTTGTCTAGACTCTCTTTCCATTCATCAGCCAGAATGAGCTGGCAAGAATGAAAATATGATCATATTATTTCACTGTTACCCCTGAAAGTCTTCCCATTTCCCTTGAAATCCCCCACCCTTTTCATGAGCTAGTCTGCCTTCCTCTTCCATCTCCTGACGGCACCTCCTCCTCCTCATATCCTCAGGCCATGTTATATTTTCTAGTTATTTCACACTCTTTCCTCCCTCTTTCTAGAATACTCCTCATACTTCAGTCTGTTTTACTCTTCACTCGGCTAACTCCTTGTCATCTGACCAGTCTCAGCCAACACATTATTTACTCCCAGGGCCTTTTTGAAATTTACACTTTTTCGAAAGGTCCATACAATACTCCTACTCCCCTTTCATGATAAATAATACATATACACATATATGATATATAATATATATAGCTCTTCCTTTAATATATAATAGTATAATATATATTATACCTATTAGGCTTATTTAATAATTGTGTTCTTTATTATAATGAAAATTCACTTTGGGCAGGGTCAAGGTCTATCTTGTGATCACTGATTTTGCCATGCCTATTACAGCACCAGTCTATGTAAATATATCTTGAATGGCTTAATCAGATAGGTCTATAATTAGTGTTAATTAGTGTTAAGTATATGGATGAGTGTAAGCATTAAATGTATCAAATAAATGTGAACCTCAGCATGAATGTGCTGTAAATAAGACTGTCCCATTCAATTTTGTATTCTCAATGCCCACAATAACAATGGGCCAATAATGAATGCTAGATTAAATATTTTTGGATGAATATGAACACACTGAATGGTTGAGCATAACCTAACCAACATGTATGTAAATATTTTCTTGGGCAAAACGGTAATGATAATAAGTATCCTAGAGTCTTTGTGTCTGAAGTAAAGGCAAAAAGAAGAGAAGTAAAGGTATAACAAAAGTACTTGAGAGATATAAAATAATATTTTTATGAGAAAAATACAGTCATTTGATAACATTTACCCACTAAACATGTAAATATTTTATCTGCTATATGAATTGTTATTGGAAATATATCTGGAGAAAAGAAATTTCATTTCTTTTTATATTCACATTTGTAATCTTGCTGGTTCAGCCTCTTATTTTATGGTCTATCCTTTGAGTATTTACTGAAATGTTACATCTTACATTTATTGTTTTGTTTTATTTTATTTTATTTTATTTTATTTTATTTTAGTGAGAGAGCATGACCACAGTGGGGGGAGTGGGGGAGGAGGGGCAGAGGGAGAGGGAGAGAGATAATCTTAAGCAGGTTCCATGCCTAGCCTGGAGCCCAACATGGGGCTCGATCTCATGACTCTGACATCATGACCTCAGCCAAAATCAAGTCAGACACTTAACTGACTGAGCCACCCAGAAACAAGATTTTGCATGTTCATATATTTCATTCCTTTTATTATCTAGGAATGTAGTACATCCATACAATGGAATATTATTTACCCTTAAGAGGACAGTTAATAAAAAAGGAAGGAAATTCTCACATCCTATGACAGGGATGAACCTTGAGTACATTATGGAAGTGAAATAAGCCAGCCACAAAAATAAAAAATACTGTATGATTCTGGCTGTGGGAGATATCTGGAGCAGTCAAATTCATGGAAACAGAAGGTAGAATGGTACTTGTCAGGGGCTGTGGGAAGGGGGTATGGGGGATTTCTTTTTTATTGACTATAGAATCCAGTTTTCTAAGATGAAAAAGTTCTGGAGATTGGTTGGACAGCAATGTGAATACACTTAACACTACTGCACTGTATACTGTAGAAATGGTTAAGGTGGTAAATTTTATTTTTAAAAATTTTATGTTATATATATTTTTACCATAATAAAACATAAAAATGAGTGAAAAATAAGTAAAAAGTAGCTTAAGTATTTTAAACTGTCTATAAGATATGCAAAAATATCTCATAATCACTATTTAAAATAAATTAAAATATGTGATTTCCTTTGGAGCCAATTATTTTAATAAATGTTTCCTTTGTTATAATGCTATCAATATGAGATGTAAATTTCTTCAAGTGTTTACTGCAAACGTTGGTTTTTACAATCTGTACTTGTTCTTTTACTAGCTCCATAGGACTTAGAAGTGGTATGAAGCTAAGCATCATTGATATTCTGTGTAAAGAAGGAATCAGCCTAAGAAAAACTCTGTTCCCAATTTATTATTCTTTTAAGGAATACTTTTTAAGGTATTTTCATGATTAGAGGTAAACAATCTTGCTGTAAATAATCCAAGAAATGCTAAAGTAGACAGTGGAAGATGACAGGTAATCTTAACCCTCATATTAACTACTTGCTTCCCACCCCCGCCACCAGTCTCTCTCTTCCTGCCATGTCCCCTTCCATGTTCCCAAAGTCACAAGATTAGTACCATTTTAGTATCTTTCTTTCATACATATATACTTAGAGAGCCATGCAGGTTTTTCAATTTGATGCTTTTATAAACATTTTTGTATCATATATACTTTTATATTATTTTTATACATTATCCATCTATTGCTTAAGGAAAAATCCCCAATCTGGGCAAAGGATATACATGTAACATTCAGTTCCTATTGCCTCTTTCCTCCTAAGAAAGGTTATAACCATTTATGTTTCCATAAGTATATACGAATTAAGTCCATTGTCTCATAAGCACCTCTACTAAAGGCATTATTAATTTCTAAACATTCGGCAATCTTAGATATATAAATGGCATCTCATTATTTATTTATTTATTTATTTATTTATTTAGAATGTCTTTGTCTAACGATGATTGATAACTGATGTCTATTTTTCTATTTTTCTTTAGGGTGTTCATACTTTTTTTTTATTGATTTGTAAGAAGTAATTACAACTCGGGGCGCCTGGGTGGCACAGCGGTTAAGCGTCTGCCTTCGGCTCAGGGCGTGATCCCAGCGTTATGGGATCGAGCCCCACATCAGGCTCCTCTGCTGTGAGCCTGCTTCTTCATCTCCCACTCCCCCTGCTGTGTTCCTTCTCTCGCTGGCTGTCTCTATCTCTGTTGAATAAATAAATAAAATCTTTAAAAAAAAAAAAAAAAGAAGTAATTACAACTCAAATGTACCATCCCTTTCTTGTATGTATTGCAAGCATTTCTCCAGAGTTCCATTTGTCTTACAGCTTTCCCATGAGTTTGTTTGCCAAACAGAAATTTAAATTTTTATACAGTTAGTTTTATCAATCATTTCCCTTGTGGAGTCTGGCCTTAGTGTCATGCTCAGAAAGATTTTTCTTAATCAAAGATGGTTGTGTCCCTATATTCTCCTTTTTTTCCCTATACTAAAATATTCTTATATTTTCTTTTGATACTATTTTTAAAAATAACCTGGTGCTACAAAGTGAGGCTTGGAAACACATGGCACAGCCAGGTTCTCCTACTGTCGCTCTTGGTTTGTGCTCCCAGTGGATCCAGTTACGGATTTTCAAATTTCAGGATTGTCCTGGGCTTGTGAGAGAAAATCTGTCTACTTACTTTTCATGGCTGCAGCAGTGGGTGTGAAGAGGGAGAGGCGGGGGCTAACAGATGGGGTAATTTCCACGTCTATACTTTGTAGGAGATAGCTCTGCCTCCCAGCACTTCTTCACATTTTGTCTTACTTTTATATTTAATTGATTGCAGTGGGATTTGGGAAGCCCAGATTCATGGGTTCATTTAGTACTCTTTCCTTTTTCCACATTGTGAAGTGGGTGATTGTTCAGAAAATCATTCTTGCCGTACATACTGAGGTCCCCATTCAACCTGCTTTCAATAACAGCTCCCTGACCAGCAAGCCAGAGTGAGGTAGAGGGAGAGCACAAAATTTTTTTCGGCCACTGGCCTCTGTTACTTGAAAACACTTCCTTAGGCCACTAGCTGCCTGTTAAACCAGAAGCCTGACCCTCAGGCCCAAGTCCTATACTAGCGAATAGGCCTCTTTCACGGAAAGACTTGGGGTGTGTTTCAGTCTACTGTCTGTGCAGTGCAATGTCCTGGGAGTGGTAGCCTGCCTAGAACTATCTCTTTGGTTGTTACAGTCCCATAGCACCCAGGAACACAGTTCCCTTGGCCTCTGAGTCAGGCAAAAAGGGGGCATCCCATCAGCTGTAGCCGCAAAAATCAGGATATCAGGTATGTGTAAAAGCTCCATTCCAGGAGATACTGGTACTCTGGAGTATGGCAGAGGGAGAGTGTGAAGATGGTGCTTGTCAGCCATAGCAAGGCAGAGGGGGAATGTAAAGATGGTGCCTGTAGGAAAAAAACACAAAAAACAAAAGGAACAAAAAGATGGCACCTTCCAGCTATTGCAAGGCAGAATAAAAGTGCAAAGATGGCACCCACCAGTCTCTGTGCCCAAAAGAGTGTTCCAGCAGACTCTTAGATCTGTGCGTATTAAACTAGATGCCTGCTTCGGGCCAATGCTTTATTATACTCAAATGAGCCTCTTCCACCTAAAGTCTGAGTAGAATCAGCTGTCTCTGAGCTGGGCCCAGGGGGGTAGGAGTGTGGAGAACTTTTTAAGAGCCGTTTCTCAGATGGCTACAGTGTTGTGGATGTGGGTGGACATGACCCTGTTGGTTTTCAAAGCTAGATGTTTTGGGGCGCTCATTGCTCAGGTACAGGTCTTAAAAGTTGTCCAGCGTGGTGTTCAAACCTTCCAATCCTCAGGGGAAGCTCCAGGTTTTTAATTCCCTCCCGATTGTGGTCCATGTCAGGAGTGGGGTCTATGTGGAGAAATTGTGTCCCAACCTCTCCTACTGACTTTGATGTGGTTTTCTTCTAGTTTTCCCAAAGTATAGTCATTGCTCAGTTAGCCTTCAGGATTTTTTTTTCCCAAGGAAATTGTTCCATATGTAACCATAGACTCAGAACGTCCATGGGAGGAGGGGCGTTCAGGATCTTCCTGTGTTGCTATCTTGAACCAGAACCAGACACCTTGTGTCTTTGTGGATTTATCCATTCTGGACAT
This sequence comes from Ursus maritimus, assembly GCF_017311325.1. Taxonomy (NCBI): domain Eukaryota; kingdom Metazoa; phylum Chordata; class Mammalia; order Carnivora; family Ursidae; genus Ursus; species Ursus maritimus. The sequence continues at coordinate 4,592,947 of NW_024423344.1, read as the reverse complement.
TTTTAATAAAGAACTTATATAATATTTTATTTTTAGTGTCTGGCTTCTTCCCACTTGGCATAATGGTTTTGAGATTCATGAACATTATTACATATATTTGTACTTTATTCCTTTTTATAGCTGAATAATATTTCTTTTTAAGTATATATGACAATCTGTTTATCCATTTTTCCATTCATGGACATTTGGGTTCTTTATGACTTTTGGCTTGTAAATAGTTTACTAAGGTCTCTATATTTTTTCAAGATATAATTCTCTTAAAAACTTTGAGGACTTCCTGTGTGTCAGTATAATATATTCGACAAAACACACAGCCAAATTTCCTTATGAGAGAGGAACTTATTTACCTTCAGCTGCATGTGATATTAATTTGGAACAATAAAGTAATGATTCTTAGAAGTCATCTTGAAAAGCCAGAGTGATTTATGAAGCATATTCTTGTTCTGCCAATAGATGACTTGGTCCCTTTTTTTAAGCTTTCTGTAATTCTTCCCTTCAAATTTCCATCCGCAATCTGCTTAAGATCCTTTGGGCTTTTGTCTACCTCCTGGCCCCAAGATATTACCATACAGTTTTGGTGTTTTACGGTAACACTCTACTTCCAGATACCAAATTCTGTCCCAGAGTCTACTACTGGGTAACAAACTACCCCCAAATTTAATGGATTAAGATATTAATCACATTACTATGTCTGATGATTTTGAGAGTCAGAAGTTCAGAGAGGGCTTAGGCGATTATCCTCTTCTACATGGGTGAATTGGGGTTAGTTGGTGGTGTTCAGCTGATGGCCAGTCTGGTTTTAGTGGTTTTAGTTGTGCACCATAACCACTATCTAATCCAGATATTTTCAGTACCCGTGAAAGAAATGCCATTTCTATTCCCCTCTGCTGTCAGCTGCTGGACACCGCTAATTTACTTTCTGTCTCTTGGGATTTGTCCACTCTGGACATTTCATATATGTGGAAACATACCATTGTGGTTCATTTCTATAATCTTAATCCCTATACATGTATTGAGGTTTGTTTTATGGTGCAACTGTCACTGAACCTAAGTTAGGCTGCCCTTCGATCGAAAGGCTAATAGTCAAGAGATGAGTTTTGATTGGAAAGGAATATGAACTTTATTCAGGAGGCCAGTCACTTGGGGGAGAAGGCAGACTATTGTCCAAAAGTCATTTTTGCATGGCTCAGAAATTTTAAGGGGTTTAATCAGTTAAGGCAGCTCAGTGGTCTGTGACATTTCTTGATTACAGTCAGACTCGATGATGCCAGCTACAGAGTTATCTCAGTGCTCTGGGTTGTGCAAGAAGTGCTAGTTCCTTGGTGCCTGGGGGCATTGTGGAAGAAGGTCTGGTTTCTGGGTACCCAGGGGAAGTTGTGCAAGAGAGACTGGTGACTTATGAAAGTGGTCTGTTCTCTCTAGGAAAGGATGCACAATCTATGCATCTATTCTAAAGAAAGGTTTAGGGCGCCTGGGTGGCTCAGTCGGTTAAACGTCTGCCTTCGGCTCAGGTCATGATCCCAGGGTCCTGGGATCGAGTCCCACATCAGGCTCCCTGCTCGACAGGGAGCCTGCTTCTCCCTCTCCCTCTGCCTGCTGCTTCCCTTGCTTGTGCTCTCTCTCTGTCAAATAAGTAAATAAAATCTTAAAAAAAAATAAAAAAGGTTTAGTTCATCAATCACATGGGTTAAGAGTACTTGATAAAGCTTAAAGACTACTGGGTTGGCAGGAGGGGCCCAGGCAGAGGCTTCAATCCCCCACTATCAATCTCATCGTTCTGTATCTATGAGATTAGGGATGAAGATGGGTCATCTTCTGTAACGCCTTCCTGCCGATCAGCGACAATGTAGGGATTTTGGAATGGAAAACTCTTACACAGTGGGAGAATCTTGTTTCTGGCGTTTCCACTGACGGAGACAGTAAGGGCATCTCCAAGCTAGTATGAATAGTGTTAGGTCCTGCTTGACAGATGCAAAAAGTCAAACAAAAACCAAGGAGAGCAAGAAATACAGCAATGCTTAATAGGGTATATTTCCAATTGAATGGTATTGAATTTAACCAATTGCTAAAAGGAGCTATAGCAGTGCATCTATAGCTGTGATGTGTTTACCTAAATCCTTCATAACTGCAGTTACATTTTTCCAATAATTTGGGACATATACACAACACTGTTTTAATGAGAGCACAGATTCCTTCTTGAGCTGCAGTCAGGATATTAAGGGCCATTCGGTTTTGGAGGTCCACCTTTTGAACTTGTGGGTTATTGCATGTTGGGTTTGGTTACAGGTGGCTGCTGTATGCTGGGCTAAAGTCTCTGCTTGCAATTTTACATCAAGAGACGTGGCTTCTGGGACAAATATGGTGAAGGAATAAATCCAGAAAGAAGGCTTTTTTGCTTGATGTCTAGCCTTAACAATATCCTAATTCTGAGAAATCACTGGCAAGTGGGACAGGACCTGTCTGGGAAACCCCAAGTGGCATCCCCAATGGATCCTCTATCCAATCGTAAGGAAAGTGGGGCCATCTACTATTTCAAGAAATCCATAGCTAACCCCATGGAGTGGGGTACGCTCTGGCTTTAAAGGAGTGATTTTGTCATCTCAGCCACATAGAATGGGTCAGGATGATAGCTGAGTTACACAATTGTCAGGAGTCCATCATATTGTTTAGCTGTTCAAATAACCCTATGCCCGTGGGATCCTGTTATTACCACCACAGAGTAATAGACATGAAGATTGTCTATATATGAGCTCTCATATCAGTTTCCCTGAAGTTTACATGAACTTATCTAGCTTAGGCAAACAACAAACATTCAAAGACAACTAATCAGAACTAGAATTTAACATCCACAAAGTCGTGTTATTGAAACCTAATGTCTCTCTCTAAGATCACCCTCATTTCCAAAGATCACCAAGTTGAGAGTAGTTCCTTTGTAAAGTAAGTCCAGTTTTAGTCACTGAGAGTTTCGGAACTCTGGAGGGCTCAGGTACAGACAAAGCTAAATGTTTCAATTTGTTCACAAAGGAATATTTTATAGAAAACTTTATTTATAAGTTCTTATCAATAGCAGATCAACAATCCAAGAAAACTGTCTTTTAACAGAGATAAAACAGAATTTCAATGCCAGTGTACTTTTAACATCCATTCATTTTAATCTTAGTTCTGACCACACACAAAATTTTTTCCCCAAGCTTTCCCTTTACAAAACTTCTACAGCTTTTTCATTTGTAATTGGTCCTAAACTTTCTCTCTCTAAATAACCAATCTCTTTTTAGGACAAATTTACTTTGTTTTACTTCAACAAATATGTATTCTCCTTTTATTATACCTTCCATATGCATCTCCTACTTTCCTACATACAAAGTTGCTTTCCTTATCATTTCCATCAGGCTTAATTACATTTAGTGGAACTTTAACTCCTAGAAACCATAGTCTCCAGTGAAAATTAAGTAGTAACCAACTGTGAACTGTCTGTTGCGCCAGAATTCTTTGGATTGGCAGATTTATGAATACATTTCATAATTTCTAGAAACATGTACTTCTCCGTAGTATGACCTTTTAATAAAGCATAAAGCATGTTTACCAACAGACCAAACTATCCTCAGTGTCTCTGCATTAAGAAGCCAAAGCAGAAAAGCCTATGTTCAGTAATCAATAGTTTAGTATTCTATCTCGTTGAAAAAGACCTGGCTCAGTGGGTGGAGTGTGCAATGCTTGACCTCGAAGTTGTAGGTTTGAGCCCCATGTCTAGTGTAGAGATTACTTAAAAATAAAATCTACAAAATAAAAAAGAAGACTTAGATATCTGATGAATTCAACCCAATTTATCAATTAACTTAGCAAAACTTTTTCAAGTTTCAGCTTACCAAAGATTTTGAAAGGGGTCTTGGCAATCACCCATGAGAACTTTATGAGACAGACAAGATTAACCATCATTTTAAGCCATCTTTTTGCTAACGAATTACAATAGAAATAACACAAGCTTATTTGACCTTTAGTAAACCTTGGTAGAATAAAGTTTTATGTTTAATGTGAATAACTCTAAAAAATGCCTATTTTAATTAAACCAACATACTGAAAGTAGCTTTAATACCACATATGTTGCATCTGTGTCCACTAAAAGCCAACCAAGTTGTTCTCCTGGTCATTTTCCCCTGGGGCTCCTGTCGGGGGATCTGAAGTGGGTGATCTAAGTCCAGCGGAGCTGCTAGGCCCCTGGTGCTGATTTGGGAGGTGCTTCAGTTTGAACCTCATAAGGAGGTGGCCTAACAGCAGCTACAGCTCCTTGATAGTGAGCGGAAGGGAGCAGGAGCCTGTGGGGCCTGAGGCACACACCGGGATAGTAGAGGAGCTGCGTATGAAAGTCACGCCCATGGTGTTGCAAACAGGAAGAAGGGGAGGTGGAGGCAGGGGTGCCACGGGTGCTGCCGGCAAGGCTGGAGGTGGATTTAAAGTTTATTCTACCATTCTTTCATCTCTGTGTCCTGCCTTTCCCTGCTGCAAAACAGACTTTTTCTCTCATTGCTTTTTAGCTCTTTGCACCATTTATTAACTTTTTTAAACTTATTTTTTAAAGTTCAGTTAATTAACATAGAGTGTATTATTAGTTTCAGAGGTAGAGTTCAGTGATTCATCAGTCTTATATAACACCCAGTGCTCATTACATCACGCGCCCTCCTTAATGTCCATCACCCAGTTACCCCATTCCCCTACTCACCGCCCCTCTGGCAACTCTCAGTTTGTTTCCTATGATTAAGAGTCTCTTGGGGCACCTGGGTGGCTCAGTCAGTTAAGCATCTGCCTTCTGCTCAGGTCATGATCCCAGGGTCCTGGGATTGGGCCCCATATCAGGCTCCCTGCTCAGTGGGAAGCCTGCTTCTCCCTCTCCCTCTGCCACTCCCCCTGATTGTGCTCTCTCTGTCAAATAAATAAATAAAATCTTTAAAAAAAGAGTTTCTTATGGTTTGTCACCATTTATTTAAAAGAAATGGGCTTTCTTTGGGAACAGAAGGAGTATTCCCCATCTTCCTGCCAAATACTCAGGAAAAAACACAGAAGAAACAAAGTTATGACAAGAAGCAGCTTTTGTTTTTGTTCTTCCCCAAAAGTTGAGGGGCTTCACTGACATATGTAGGCCAGGTGGCGTTACAATAAAAAAAAAATCCTTTTCTTAGTCATGGGCCTCTGGCTATATTCTTTCCATTTATTCAAAATACGGCCCAATGGGCTGTTTAGTGAGACAGAGATAGAAATTCCCATTGTACACAAATTTAACAAAATACAACCCCCCCCACACACACACCAAAGCAGATCTGTTCTCAATTTCCAAGTACAGTGTCCATCTTTCACGTCCCTTTTAGTTTCTCCCCAAAGCCAGGCCTTTCTCATGGGAAAAGCAAGGACAATGAAATAAAAGTACCCAGTGCTTCACAAATGAGAAACTTGCATGGGCACACACTCCGACAGACTTACCGGATCCAGAAGCTCATCAACTGACCCCCAGTGCTCCTTTCCTTACTGCTCAGACCAAAAAGCAAGACTGGCAGTTGGATTCCAGTCAGTCTGGAATCAGCACGGAGTTTCCCCCGAGACAAAACCAGTCCCAGCAACTGCAGGATCCATCAGTATCCCCAGGCCCCCTTCCAAATCCCGTTAGCATAGCATGGAGCAGCTTGTGTCCCCTGATGGTCAGGATCAGAATGACTAGCCTGGGAGTAAATTTTGAGCCCGGGCACACTGCAAGGCCGACCGCTTTGTCCACCCAAGCACGGGAGTGCTAGCACTCTTGGCTGGCTTGCCAAGTTTGTCATCAAAACCCAAGTTCGGCTGCCTGTCACTCCAAAGGCCAATTCTCAAGAGCCGAGTTTTGATTGGAAAGGAAAATGAGCTTTATTCAAGAGGCCAGCCACCTAAGGGGAGGGCTGACTCTTGTCCAAAAGCTAACTCCACTGTTTCTGTCTGGCCCAGGAACTTTTTAAGGTGTTTAATCAGTTAAGGGAGTGCAGTGGTTTGTGACCGGTCTTGATTATGCGCAGATTTGATGATGCCGGCTACAGTTATCTTGGTGCTCAGACGTGGTGCAAGAAGGTCTGGTTCCTTGGTTCTTGGGCGAGGTTGTACGAGAATGCCTGGTGACCTGTGGAAATGCTCTACTCTAGGAAAGCATGAATGATCTATAGATACACAAAGAAAGGTTTAGTTCATCAGTCATATGGGATAAGGGTGCTTGCTAAAGATGAAGGACTACTAGGTTGGCCGGAGGGGTTGAGGCGGCTTCAGAGCATGGGGTGTATCCTGGAGAATGTTCTGTGTGCCCTTGAGAAGAATGTGTGTTCTGCTGTTTGGTCTGGGAGAGTGCTCCACGTTCAGACTAGTTGGTTTATAGTGTTGTTGAAGTGTCCTACTTCCTATTTGATATTCAGTCTAGTGGCTCTATTCATTATTGAAAGTATGATATTGAAGTCTCCCGTTATTATTGCTGAATTGTCTGTTTCTCTCATCAATCTGTCAGATTTTGCTCCATGTATTTTGTATCTTCTTGTGGATTTAATTTGCATTTCCCTAATGGCTAATGGTATTGCATATCATTTCCATATTTTATCCATATTTTTCAAATTACCCGAGAGTAACATGAATTACTTTTGTAACCTGAAAAAATTATTTTATAAAAACAAAAACAGTGACTTTTCTAATAACAGATACACTTTAAGAGGTGTAAATACAATTCTTATGTAGTATCTGTCCAAAGGCAAGTACCCAACAGTATTTGAAAAAGTGAGTTTTATTTCTACTACTTTATATCAGACATGTTATATTTATTCTCCATTAAAAATACTTTTAAAAATTTAAATGTCTAGTTTATATGAGTTTGAAAGCATTAAATCTGACTACCTATATAAACCATTGTTTCAAAAATAATATATATAAGGTCAATTCAGCAAGAGAACTGAAACATGCAACATAAAAAGCAATTAAATATTTTTTAGCCCAAATTATATACTGAGTTTCTCTGACAGTTTTCTCAAAAAGGTATCATTAAGTCTGACATAGGACACTTCAGAAATTTAAATTCTCCACTCAGTAATGAGAAAAAACAAGAAGTCTAAACTTTGTACATTTATTTGACTATGCAAAAAGTACTATTTAGCATTAAATTTTTTGAAGAAGTGCTTCCACAATTTTAGTATTTTTTCCAAAAATGTGAATTTCCCAGTTGAAAATATCCCAGGAAAATAGGCCCCTCCCCACAATTTCCTTTGTTTCTGAGGAACTTTTGTCACTTTACACAATACTTGTATTTATATTCAATTGAAAATTACTATTAATCACGATAACATTTAACAAATTTATTTTAGGGTCATTAAGTGATATTTGTTAGTAGACATCTGCCCTCAAGCAAATGACAATATCTCAACATCTACAAGTCAAAGAAATAAAAGTAATTAGCTTTGGTTCAGGGAGAAAGCAGAAGATTAAATTACAGATAAGTTTTAAAAAGGTTAAAACATGCTCCTGGATTTTAGACATGTATGTCATGCAGGAATAACAATGTTGAAGTAAAGACATTTGAAATAAATTAAAGATAATTTGACAAGAAAATAAACTTGAATTACAGTTTGCCACACTTTTGATCGGGGATATTTATCACAATCTTTTCAAGTAAATAAGAAATAAGTTTAATACCCTACTAATTTTGTTGGTTTTTATTTTTAATCAACTTCACTTTTAATTTATGTATCACTAATAAGTAGCTTAGTTAGCAGTTGGAACAGATATTTCGAGATTGGAGTGTCATCAATTTGGATTTAGACCATAACTAAGGCTCATGTTTGGCTTGAACGAAGACAGTACTTTCCAAAAGCTTCATCTTCACCGCCTGTTCTGGGACAATATGAAAGTGTTAGAATTGAAAGAGGATTCCTTGTACAAGGATTTTCTTTAGTTAATATTATGAAAAAATTGTTTGAAATATAAAAACTATCTTTAGTGGTATAATACACTTGTTTTTTGAGTAAAACAGAAGAATTGGAATAAGTGAATGCATATAATTTATCAGGAATTAAAGGAGTTTGTTTTTTGCCAGGAGAGAGGTCAAAGTCATACGCTTTGGTGACTAACAGAACTGGTCAAAATTCTAGCTCTGACATTTGCTGTGTCACCTTGATGCCACCTACTCCTCTGTACTTCAGCAGTCACAGACTATAGCTCATAGGATTCTGGTGAGGAGAAAGAGGGGACAGATTTGCAAATTCTTTAATGTAGAGCCTGGCATAGGGTAAGTGCCTAATATAAATTACATTATTACATAGCATGTATATTATGAAATAATATAGGTTAACATAGAATTATAAATTATGTATCTCATGTAAATAATATACTATAGACATATTAACTCTTTTTTGTTATGTTCAATTAGCCAACATATAATACATCATTAGTTTTTGATGTAGTATTCAGCGATTCATTAGTTACATATAACACCCAGTGCTCATATTAGCTCTTAAAATCGTTTCTAGGTGACCACTCCCAGAGTATGAACCGGCATTGATGTGGGTGTGAATGCAGGTATGTAGCTGGGCAGTTGTTAACTTATTCACTGCCCCCGTCATCAGTTAGTTCCACAAATCTTTATGGATATTTACAAAACAGTTTGAGCTTCCTCCACCATCGGAGAATGTTGTGGACTGAATGCTTGTGGCCCGGCCCAACTCATACATTGAAATCCTGACCCCAACGTGATGGTATTAGGAGGCGGGGCCTCTGGGGTGATTACGTCATGAGGGCGGAGCACCCATGGGTGAGATTAGTGCGCTTATAAAAGGAAGCCCAGAGCTCTCTCTCACCCTCTTTCTGCCACGTGAGCATATAGAGAGAAGGTGGCTGTCTTCATTTTCCAAGTTGATACTTCCTTGTACCTGAAAGATCACGTACAAACTCCTTAGCCATTACTTCAGGGTTCTTACGAATGTCGTCCCCATATAATGTGGCACGTTGTAATTCTTCCCTTACGCAAACCTTCTGATCTAACTGGCCTGGTGTGTTTATGTTTTCATAGTCTCAGTCCAGATTTGCTCTTCATTACAACTTTATACATTCTGCTCCCTTCATTTAGAATTTCTTCTTACATGTAATCATTCCTTATGCGTATGGACCCTTCTTTCTACATAGCCATACTAGCTTTCTACACCTTGAAGCTTTCCTGCTGTAACCTATGCAGCAGATCGTTTTTCCAAACTTAAACTTAAAAAAAGCAGGTCAAGAGGGCAAAGAAACAACACCTATCATTTTTACCACTAATTTGAGTATCATCATAAACTCCCTCATTTGCTTACCCATCTTTTAAAACGTGTCCACTGCTTGACTACATTCAGGTTCCTTCATGGTAAGGGACATGTTTTACTTTTCCCACAGTGCATAGCCGGGTGTTTTCCCCTAAAATAAATGTTTTATGGATTCTTAATTGGTTGATGCCTCCAGAGGTTTCTATAAAAATCTATAATTGCTTCGCACGGTTTATCATATGCTGCACTGTTTATTTGTTCATTGAGTCAACAAGTGTTGTGAGCACCGAATATGTGGTACACGATGAGTGATAAAAGACAAATATATTGAAATAGTTATTCTCCAATTTTAGAGTTAGGGGACTTGCTAAAACATGGATAGCTGAGCTCCACCCCAGACTTTCTGATTCCTCAGGTGTGTGTGTGGGGGGGGGCAGAACTGCATCTTAAACAAGGTCCTAAGTGGCACTGAAACCGTTGGTTTGGGGGTCCTACTTGGAGAGCTCCCCTAACACATTACACTGAATATTGTAAGTAATTCTAGAAAACATTCTCAAAACAGTACTAGTAATTATATCTATAACGAGATTGAAACAGAGCTCCGCAGTAAATATTAGTAGCCACACAAAATAACCAATAGAGATTTCAAAAGTATATTCCAAAATAATGAAATGAGCCAAAAATCTTAAAGAAGAGAGCTAATTACGTAGAATTGTTCTCATTACCTAGGAAATAAAATACCTTAGATGTTTTTAATAATTATAATAAGAATGATGGGGTAGCCCTGAGTTTTTAACAATGTTAACAGATAAAATTAATATGTCATAACAACAGGAGAATAGGTTACGTAATCCTGGCAAAACAAGGCTTTCAAAGTAGATCCTTTCAGGGGAAGACCAGGTTATTAATAAATAAAATAATAAAATAAAATAAGATAAAAATAAAAATAAATAGAAGAAGAAAGGAAGAACCACAATGCTGCCATGTTAATGGAAGGAACTTAAAAATGGTTTTATTGGGGTGCTCGAGCAGCTCAGTTAAGTGTCTGCCTTTGGCTCAGGTCATGATCCCAGGGTCCTGGAATCAAACCCCGCATCGGGCTCCCTGCTCAGTGGGGAGCCTGCTTCTCCCTCTCTCTTTGTCTCCCAGCTCTCACTCTCACTCTCTATCTCAAATAAATAGATAAAATCTTTAAAAAATTGTTTTATCGATGTAAAAATTAGAGTTCTCTTATACCTAAGTAGATTAAATGAGCCTCAGATTTGAATTATCTTGGGTTATGCATAGTTCTCATGTGCAGACCAAGAATCAATTGATTAATAGCCTAGAGCTGTCTAAAATATTCCTGCTAAATTTCACGAGATTGTTGAACTCTTAGGATAATAGGGAATGAATTATCATTGTTTTAACTGTAACCACAGAAAACTGTAAGAATAAGAGAATGAGCAAGGATTGGAATATATGTCCAAATGAAACAACAATTTTAAATCAATGATATTAGCACTTCTGTGACCTTTTTGAGTAGAATAGTAAGTTTTCTTATTGGGATACATCTCTGGATGCATACTGCCCACTTGCATGACGAAGGCCACAAGCACACTACCAAATGGTCAAATAACATCTCATAACCCTGGAACTGCGGGTATCCATGAGTAGTTTGTGGGAGCAGAACAAAACCTTATGGTCTGATTCATTCCCACATGCTTCTCTTCTTCATAAAAACATTCCTAGTGGGCCTAGTGCTAAATACTTATATATATTTTTGTAGGTACATGCTCAATGACATAGCCACATATTGTCAAACGATACATATGCAACTAAAACATGAATGTATATACAATGAGAGGAAGAGCAAAGGCAGAGACAAGCAGCTTGTTGGAAGGTTTAGAGGAGAGAATGGTCAGGTCCTGGCAAGGCTGCTCCTTGGCTAACTAACCCTAGTGGGCCAAGTCTATCTGACCTCTTGCTCAGTTACAGCCCTTCCCTCCTGTGCTGGCACTCTCCGTCCTGCTAAAAGGTCATCTCATGGCAGGTTTGGGTGAACATGAATAGACAACGTATATCTGGCTCATGGGTTTTAATGTGTTGTTGAACACAGAAGGAGAACATGAAGCATCTTGTTAACTTTTCAGTTGCTGATAAGTAGGCCCTTTTGAAGTCATACTTCATAGACTCCCAATTACAGCTCTGAATAGCATATGTGGGTTTTGAGAAAAATCTGAGAAAAACTAAACAAGTTAGCAAACCTAGAGGTCATGAGCTGCTTCATCTCTTAAGTCTTCCCAGTTCTGATTTCTTCTTCAAGCCTTTATCTTCATTCTCTGCGTTCTCTTTAGCATACAATTCTGGTAGTAACTGAGATCTGAGTTGTATTTTATTTGATGGAACTGAACCTGGAGGTGAATAAATCTAATTAAAGTTACCAACCAATTCTCACACACCTTCATGTCCCAGATCAAGATAAACAGAGGCTTTGCCAGACAAATGTCTAAATCTGCTGCAACAACTGTCAGCTGCTTTCACAAGGTCTTTCTTGGCAGAATGATGGGTTCAACAGCAATGCCATTAACCTCATAATAATCACCTCTCCACTTAATAGGAAGGCACCCTGTGAGAAAGCCTATTCCAAGAACATTAGAATGAGAACATCAGAATTAAAGAACATGTGGGGCTGGGGGATATAGGAATGGAAAATTCTAGACTCTGTCAGTCCTCCAAATATGTATGACTGATGGCTGAGATTAAGCTGAGTTTGACTTGTGGTATTGTCGACAGTGATATCATATCCAAAAGTCCACAGAACACCAGCTGCTGTTCCTTGCTTCTGTATCTTAACACTAAAAGAGGGATACTCACAGAGCTAGCAGGGCAGTTACAAACTATGGAGTTAAATAATGCCCTCTAAAAGAATAAGGAAAAATGTAAAATAATTCTTCAAGAGAAGAAAAAGTGCCATAGAGAAAAAAGGGGGGGGGGACTTGACAGTTATAAATGAGTTGGAATCTTAGCTCTACTTTCTTCTACTGGGAGTTTTTACCTCCCTCATTATACTAGTCAGTAGGCTTGAACAACTTCGGAAGAGGTTTCAATCTCCTTTTCCATCGAAAACATCATTCTGAAAAGGAATGTGGAGAATCTCCCTGAATTTTTTTTTTGGGGGGAGGGAGGTTGGTTCCCTGAATTTTCTTTCTAGTTTCTACAACCCCTTCATAACACACAAAACACAGAAGGAAATAAACAAAAACATCCAGTTAGGGAAATCCATGATTCCATACAATCAAGCCTCCATGATGTAGATGGAATCTCATATGATGTTCAGAAAGTGGTAGCGTTTGGGAGTGTTATGGGAGTGATACTCCAGGAAAGAAAATTCTAGGTGGGGGGACGAGCATGTCTGTGAAAGGTCACAGACAGCAAGGAACAGAGCATGTTGGGGACACAGTGAATCTGTCATAGTAAAGTCTAGAAAATGATCTAGATTTGATGTCCCCGCACAGAGTCTTTTTAATGTCCAGGAACACATGTCGCTTTTGTTTGCTAGGGACAGAACCCAGAATTCAGATAATTTATATGAAAAGGGAATTAAGTGGTTCCCACAACTGGGAAGTCCAAGACTGATTTCAAGTATGGCTGGTTCTACAGAATCAAATCATGAAATTAGATTGTCTTTCTTACTTTTATGGGGGGGGGTCTATTTATGAGCTAGCAGTTCTCTTTTCATTTAATGTACAAGTTTATCCTTATAATAATTCCACACTCTTTTTTTCCCCAGTACCTTTTATTAATTTTTTTTAAATTTTAATTCCAGTGTAGTTACATAGTGTTAGATTAGTTTCAGGTATATAATATAGTGATTCAACACTTCCATACAACACCTGGTGTTCATCACAAGTGCACTCCTTAATCCCCATCACATATTTCACCCATCCCCCCCACCCTCAGGTAACCATCAGTATCTTCTCTATAGTTAAGAGTCTGTTTCTTGGTTTCTCTCTCTTTTTCTCCCTATGCTTGTTTGTTTTGTTTCTTAAATTCCACATGAGTGAAATCATATGGTATTTGTCTTTCTTTGTCTTATTTCTCTTAGCATTATATTCTCTAGCTCCATCCATGCCATTGCAAATTACAAGATTTCATTCTTTTTTATGGCTAATATCCCATTGTATGTACATACCACATCTCTCTTGGTTATCACAGTTTTGTAGTAAGTTTGAATATCACGTATAAGTTATCCAATATTGTTACTTTTTAAAAAAGTGTTTTGAATATTTTTGGTCTTCTGCATTGCCATATAAATTTTAGCACCAGTTTGTCAATCTCTACAAAGAACTTGCTGGATTTTGATATCTATTATACTGAAACTGTAGGTCGATTTGGATAGGACTGTCCTCTTAACAAACTTGAGTTTTTCAATAAATGAGCACAGTTTACTTCTCTATTTATTAAGATTTCTTGAATTGCTCTCAGAAAAATACCTGCAGGAAGCCAGTGAAATAGATATTTGAATGTATCTGTGAAGAATATAAGTTTGGAGGCCTTGCCTGTTTGTTCCAGATTCAGGCTAAGTGAAGGAAAAGGTGGCTTTTTCTGGTTTTTCTAAAAACACGTATCAGTAAAGCAGGGAAAGAGGACCAGGGGAGACTAATCCTGACAAATGGGAACTCTGAAGAAGGTGTTGGTAGTGTTTCAGAAAAGGGTAACAGCAGATGGGATGGAGTCAGAGAGTGGTGGGCATAAGCTGGAAAGCAAAGTGCTGGGATTCAGGAGTAGATTAAAATATCATTTTCTTGAACTAGTTAAGTGGTTTTCAGAGAGGAAATTTGCTAAGAAGAGGTTTTCCCTCAGTCCATTCCTTCTGAAATTCTGTTAACTTCTCATCTCCCAAAACCAGGGGCTTTGGGGGCCTGTGTCTTTGGCACATCTCAGTAGTGTAGAAACGACTTCTGACCTCATAACACCTTAAAAAGTAAATTAAAATTTCTGAATAATGATTTTTCAACATCCAAGTATAGGAGAATGTGAAGACAAACAGTGTTTTATCTCAAATACAATGTATTGTACAAGATCATGAGTTTGAAGTGACATTGGACAATACACTTTAGGCTGGTAGCGATTTCAGAAATGTCACACGGGAATGGCAAATAAAGCCAGGTGAGTAGTAGGAGCTTGTAGAACCAATCGTCCTCATGGTTCCAAACCTAGATGTGACTAGACAATGTAGGAATCTCCTATCTCATTTTTCCCCCACTGATTTAAAAGTCAACCATCTTGGTTTTTATTCTAGCAGTTTCTTTGTGACTTTCCGATATATACTTGCATACACATATCTCTGTATCTATATCTATGTATGTATGTATGTATATACATAAATTATCAATATATGGCTTGCAATTCCCCATGTAAAAAAAGGAAAGTAACATAACAGCATCCATTCTTCTCCCCCTACATTTTTTAAAATTTTTTGCTATTATCTAGATTTTAAGTTTGTGCTATCATTGAATTATGACTTTTTGTATTATGTGATCTTTATCAGGAGGTATCTTGGTTTTGGCATATTTAAACCAATTAGCTACCCTTAGTTTCTCATGGTTCCTTTGCTCTGCCTCCTTGCCTACCATCTTGGTTCTGCTGTATGACATAGTCATAATATTACAACCCCTTATTGATTTCTACCAAAAAAATCAACAAGAACCAAACATTTTATGTAACATTTGAGATTTGTAGGTGCTATGGAATGTCATATCAGCCTTTCATCAGTTTGCTGACTGTATCCCCCCTTGTTCCACTGACTTCCACAGTTGATACTCCCTTTACATGACCCTCATGGCCACATGCAGACCTTGGGAAGCTTTGTCCAGTTGCCTGCTTCTCCTCAGAAAACAATCATGCTTACCTGGTCTTGCCTTTCCCAGGAACCCTGGAATCTTGATGAATAAAATGTTTTAAATTCTACCTGTACTATAGACAGGAAGTCCGGAAAAATGTCATCTGGACTACCTATTTCATCCTCATAGTAACAATATGAAGTGAGTACTAGTTGCCTGCTTAGGGTTGAGTGGTGGGAGCAATATAAGAGGTGGGTGCATGGCCATAGAAATTTTGAAAACAATGACAAAAGTCATTCTGCTTTTTATTATCACATGCACTGGCACTTCTAAACAATCTCAGTGGCAAAAATAAAACACCCCTTCTGGGGCTGACCATTCCCCTTCCCTGTTGTTGACAAGTCATCAGTAGGTACTTTTACTAACCCAGTTACACAGATGGGGAAACTGAGGCTTACACAGGGTATTATTGGCCTTCCAGGTCTTACAGACTGTAAGGGAAAGTATTGGTATTTGTACCAGGTATAGGTTACTCCAAAGTTCTTAACAAATATGCTATTGTGCCTACTTTTTGATGACAGTTTTTAGTAAAAGCAGGCCTTGGCTTTTCTCTACCCCTTAATGAAATGCCTTTGAGACATTATCAGTGAAAAGCACTACAATCTGATCACACCTCTAATGGATTTTCACAGACAATGATAGTGCATCTGCGTAATTCCCTAGGAAAGCTAGTTTCAACTCATTATTGTCAAGGACTATTGACCAGTTAGTGCCAGTTTTATCTAAATGTGTAACAGAGAAACTCAGGCCTTCCTGAATTCATAATGAACTATGTATGGCTCTTGCTAATAGCAGGACATCGCTGGTTCTCCACAAGAAGCCAAGTTTGTAATCTGAACAAAGACTTAAAACATAGCAGCTGTCTATATTTTAAGAGAAAGCAAGCTATTTGCCAAATACTAGTCTAAAATCTTCATGTTTCTGAAAGAAAAATATTCATTCTGTTTTGAATGATCCACAAAGTTTTCTACAAATAAAACAGGAGGATCTTAGAGAGAGAACCTTACTTATATGTTATATGCCAAAAATTCAATCACATGAGATTGATTCTGTTTCATAGTGGTGGCACTAAATATGAATTTAATAAATTCTTGTCATTTAAGTTTTGCAAAACAAAATTTTTTAGAACATAGACCTAAACTGATTAAATAAAACATTTCTTTTATGAATTTCACTAATAGGTGTCATCTTTATTACCCATTAAGAATCATTAGGGTGACTGTCTTAAATTGTTCATATAATTCTTTATTCTATTGTGTTCCCACCTATGTCATAGGTACATGACAGTACACTTTGCAGTACAAAGTGCAAGAACTTTGGATTCATAGAGACCTAATCCAAATCCTCACCTTGTACATGAACAAAGATGGGTAGCTATGTTCATCTCTCAATTGAATGAAAGAAAGATGGAAGTCACAGAAAAAAATGTTACAAAAATTAAATATGATTTCAACATATTCAGTGTCTTAGATTTACCCCTGTATCAGTGTCCTAGGGCTGCTGTAACTGATTACCACAAACTAAGCTGCTTAAACAACAGGAATTTTATTTCCTCTCAGTTCTGGAGACTAGACAAGGCATTGGATAGGGCTGTGCTCCATTTGATGGTTCTAGGGATGGGTTCTTCCTTGCCTCTATCCAGCCTCTGGTGGCTCCTGGAAATCCTTGACATTCTTTGGCTTGTAGCTGCACCATCCTACTCTCTGCCTCTTTCTTCATGCGGCATTCTTCCCCATGTGCTTTTGTCTCTGTGTCTTCTCTTCTTAAGAGGATACCAGTCATTGGATTTAGGATCCAATCTAATCTATTATAACTTCATCTTAACTAATTGCATCTGCAAAGATCCTGCTTCCAAATTAGGTCACATTCTGAGGTTCTGGGTGCATGTGTATCTTATGGGAAGACAACTACTGAACCCACTCCACTTATCTAATTTCTTATTCTATTGTGTTTCCATCTGAGTCATAACACGGGGGACTACTTTGCTGTAGAAAGTATAAGAATTTTGAATGATAGAGACCTGGATTCAAGCTCCCTCCTTGTATATGAACAAAGACAGGTTTAACTATTTCTCTATTTGTAAATTAAAGGGAAGAAGATGTAACTCACAGAAGTGCTATTAAAATTAAGTATGATACTCTGAAATCATGTCTGGCACTTGCTAGGTACTTAATAAATATTATTTTTTCCTATTAACATTTAGAATTAGAATATTCTGTATTAAAATATTTATTAGGATGCTAAGTAATTAATAGACAGTCATAATCTTTGACAAACCTATACCCTATGTAAATAATGACTAGTTGGAAATTACACTGTTAAGAAGTCCTTCCCTATACAAAAAGCCCCCTTTAGTTATATGAACTATTACTCACTCTTCTGCCACAAATACTTTTATTGAGGAATTAAAACTCTGTAGTAGGGGCGCCTGGGTGGTACAGCGGTTAAGCGTCTGCCTTCGGCTCAGGGCGTGATCCTGGCGTTATGGGATCGAGCCCCACATCAGGCTCCTCCGCTATGAGCCTGCTTCTTCCTCTTCCACTCCCTCTGCTTGTGTTCCCTCTCTCGCTGGCTGTCTCTATCTCTGTCAAATAAATAAATAAAATCTTAAAAAAAAAAACTCTGTAGTAATTTTTCTCCCTTGTTAAATAATTAAAATTGTAATCAATTATGTAACATTTCAAATGACAACAACATTATATATCAGAGGTTTATGTAACAACTGGACTTGACAAATCGGTTTAACATTTGTCTACATATGTTTTAATTCTTTTGTTTCAAGTTAGGAAAATAAAGATTTACATGTGCAATTTAACACCACATTCGCATCAGCTCCCTTTCCTTTCACTTCTTAGTAACCAATAAAATGAAGAGGATGCTATTTAGGTCACCTAGTCACAGTACTCCAGGGGTGATAGTAACCACAGACTATAATGTGTATAAAATTTATGTAGTCTATGTGTAAAAATTGCTTTTTAAATGTATATTAATAGTTTTATATGTATGCTTTTCAACTTGTTTTATTGCAAGCTGATCTGGACATTTTATTTCAACAGCTTCACTCATGTCCCCTGCAGGAAAGCCACAATAACTTATCAGTTCCCTACTGAGGGACAATCAGATTGTTCCTTTTCTTTCTGCTCTTACAGCCAGTTCTGTAGTGAACGTCATAATGCTTTCTCCATTTCAATAAGTGTGGCTGTTTCTAGACTTGCAGTTGTTGAATTATTGGATAGTCACATCTTTAACTTTATGGATATTACTAAATTGCTTTCCAAATTAGATGTCCCAGTTTATACATTCACCAGAATTATATGGTAATTCCCATTTCCACACATTCTTCTCAACATTTGGTACTCTCAAACTGACTTTATCAATCAGATGATTATAAAGTAGTATCTCTGTCTTTGATTATCACAGGGGTTAAACATCTTTTCATCTTAGTTTTCATGTTCTGAGCATTACCAGTTGTGTCCTTTGAAAATATGTATATTTTGGGTTATCTTTTCTTGCCCTCGTTTGTATGAGGTTTAAATATATGTATCCTGTATAATATTTCTGTGTTGGTTCTGGGTTTTGCAAATATCTTTTTCCAGTCTGTGGGACATCTTTTCTGGTTTCCACCATAGTTTATGAGTCTTGATGTCTTATGGGCAACTATCTTCTTATTTATTTGGATTTCTCCTTTCAGCACTGACGTACTCTATTTTTCCTTGGAGACTAGAAGCCTATCTTTATAAGAAACTGCTCAGTGTCTTCAAGTCATTCCAAGGCTGAAGCTTTGGTATGGCTGACTGGGTGGGGATGAAAGCCCAGTGCTGCCATCTGGTTAGATTGAGCTAAGTAGTGTGCCCTCTTTACTCATGTTTTGAGCTGTTCTTCTAGTTCTCACTTAATCTGGTCCCCAAACTCTGTCTTCTGATAGGCTTGTTACTTTATTTCTCCTGGACTTTTCTTAAAAGCAAATGAGTTTCCGCACCTTCCCATATTTGAGCCTAATTTTAAGTCGTTGCACAATTTAAGGGTGGGGGAGCTGATGGGAGGGGGTCAGTTGCATAGACCATGTGTAATTGGTCAACAGAGATAATCTCTAAATGACTGAGGATTTAATGTAAATTATTTCTGTCCATATAACTGAAAGGAAATAAAATTTAATTAAACACAGTCCTACAGTTAACTCTGGCTGCAACAGAATGAGGCACTTGCCTCACTTCCTTTTCTCCTGGCTACATTAAATAACTCTGTTCTTAAAATAGAACAATTATCTGCCAAATGATGTTAAATTAAAAACAAATGATTCTTTGCTGTTTTAATTATCCTGGAACTTCTATTTTGAGGAATAATCCTTCATGCATTTAGTCTCATCCACATTGAATTCTTGGTCAGAAGTGATAGTAGAATATTTAGCAAGAAAAAGGTTGGGAAGTAATAGAGTATAATCTTATTGTTTTGGCCTATTTGTAATATCTAATATATGAGTGAAAGCTTTTGCAGTTTGCAACTATAGAGTTCATGGATATTTATCAATGTCTGTTTTATTGTATGGTAATTCCCACTGTTGACCACATCAAGAAATGAAGAAAATGAAAGAATCTGGAAGTAGCATGTTACTGTTTTGGCTTGTATTGGAAAACCTAAAAAAAAAAATTAATGAATAGTGTGGTTTTTTTCAATTTTGTTGAGGTCTACAGTGTTATTTTCATTAGTGTGTCCTTTTTGATCTTTGAAATGTGGTAGTTCTCTCATAATGTGTCACTAGAACTTCTAAAAATTTTGAAATATCTTCCTGTATGTCCCTTCATCTGTGCCTTGTATCTGTTTATATAAGTGGTAATCACATGGCCTAATTTGAATTAACTTCTGAAAAAGAATCAATAATCAGAAAATGCAATAGATTGATTTGATTGATTAACTATTTAATTTAATGATTTAACTATTCTCTTATTCATTCAGCAAGCACTCATTAAACTACTATTATAGTATCTGGTATTTGCTACATACAGGACAACTGAAAATAAAAAGACAATAGCCAAGTTGATTAGGCACATATGGATCTCCCACTATCCAAATCTATTAAATTACAGAGTTTTAACTGAAAGAGTTTACATGGCTATAGATATTTGCATTTGATTATTGAATAACATTTTGGTGTGAGACATGCTTGCACAATAATAGAGATTGCTAAAAAATTATTTTAGTTGCCAGAGTGTGCAATTATATACTTTAATTATGTTACAACAAACTTCACTCTTGTACATTTATTTTTATTAGAGTGAAGAACAAATTTATAGTTAGTGAAGACCAGGTTTTTAGATGGTACTTTTAGCTTGGTGGCTCTGATGGATTGACTTTTCCCATAGAAACACCCATGGAACCAGGTAAGGGATGGAGATGTTCAATAACACTGGGAACAACAATTGGTACTTTTCTAATGTTTTAAGAGAATGAGGACTCTTTTAGACCCATTCAAACCAAACAAACAAACAAAATCAAAGCTTAGTGACTTGACTTAGGCCATAAAGATAGCAAGAAGAACAGCAAGGAGATGAGTTGGGAAAGACTTCTATATGCTCACTCTCTATCCCCTTAGTAGAGACAGAGGACTTGTATCAACCTCAAATCTGCAGTTAACATTGTATATGGATGATACCTTAGAGGTAGATAATTCCCTCTCTCTGCTTTCTTATCACTTCTTTTTACTCTGAATCAGTACAGAACAACTCCCAGGAATGCAGCACATCCAGTGTCAAACAAGGCAAATAACAACATCATGTATCCTGAGATGCACAATGGAAACTAAGTGTGAATTACCATAGGAGGAATTTGGTTGCAGAATACAAGGAGGGGTATAATTTCATTCACTAGTTCTAGCTAAAAATTTACTCAGACTCTCTCAAATTACTTATAAATTTACTTTTTACCATTTAATTAGTCAGGTAATAGAAAGGAGAAAACCCTATCATAGTAGTAGAGCTACATTAAAGAAATGCCAGAAAGATATCAAAAATTCACTTAGAGTTTGTGGGCACAATTTGTCCTTTAGCAGAACTGAAGTTGGAAGGGACTTCTGCTTTCCATAATGGTACCCTTCAGAATACCTTAACCTGTTGAGAAAAGCAGACAAGTGGGGGTTGGGGACGTGGGAGGACCTGTTTGAAGGCACAAGATAGCTAAGCATATATTGAAAAACCACCTGCCAAAATTTGAGAGAGGACATAAATTCAGAAAAGAGATTCCTGTTTCTCTGGGGTTATTTGCTGATTGCCAATTATGGAAATGTACAGATGAAATACTGACAAGTGCTTTAGACAACTCTCAGGGCTGGGGTGGGAGGCTGAAGTTGGAAGCCTGAGTCCACTGATATGATAATGGGGACACTGGTGGAACTACCAAGTTTTGAATGGAGATACTGGGAGTTGCACCTTACAAATAAGAACAACAGGGTAAAGCTGCACCCCTGCTTGACATGGTCACCAGTCTGATAAGGGATCCTACATTGCTAGGACTCCAATGCCTGGAAGAGGCACATGTAAATCATCTTTGAGAATTGTAAACTCTAAAAAGGAGAATCCCAATTCTACTTTAAATTTGAAAAATAAAATAAATTAAGAACTCAGCTTACAGTTTAAAGCTGTTTAGATAGATGAGAAATGTAGATAGGTTGATAGTTGATATAGATGATAGTTAGATAGCTAGATAAATAGAGAAATATCTAAGACAGAGTAAATGACATGTAGAACACAATGAGGAAGTCCAAAATATGTCCAAGAAGTGAAAGAAAGAATTGAATAGAAGCAATATTTGAGGTTATTGTGTCTGAGAATTTTATAAAGACAAAGGACAATCAATCATGGCCTAAAAAAGACCTACAGCTTTAGTATGATAAATACAAAATGAGTATGAGTCACACCTCAGTACATCATAATAATACTCCAGAAAAACAGAGACAAAAGGAAAATGTCAAACTCAAGAAAACATACATTTTCAATGTAACAAGATTTTTAGAAATACACCTGATATTTTGGTAACAGCTTTATTGAAATACATTCACATAACATATAATTTACCACCTAAAGTGTGTAATTCAGTGCTTTTAAAATTTACATTCACAGGGTTGTCAACCATCAACCAAACTTTTGAATATTTTCATCACTCCAAAAGACAAACTTCATAGCCTTCAGCTTCAGTCCCAAATCTTCTTCCCCATTCCAGCCCTACACAACCACTTTCTGTCTCTATACGTTCCTATTCTGGAAATTTCATATAAATGGAATCATATGTGTTCTTTTCCTACTGGCTTCTTTCACTTAGCAAACTGTTTCCAAACCTTGGGGCACCTGGGTGGCTCAGTCATTAAGCGCTGCCTTCGGCTCAGGGCATGATCCCAGTGTTCTGGGCTCGAGCCCCACATTGGGCTCCTCTGCTGGGAGCCTGCTTCTTCCTCTCCCACTCCCCGTGCTTGTGTTCCCTCTCTCGCTGGCTGTCTCTCTCTGTCAAATGAAGAAATAAAATCTTAAAAAAAATGTTTGCAAACTTCATCCACATTGTAGCATGTATCATTATTTAACTCATTTTTTGGTGACTCAGTAATATTCCATTGTATGTATATGCAGACATACCTTAAAGATATTGTGGGTGTGGTTCCAGACCACTGCAAGAAAACAAATATCACAATGAAGTGAGTAAAATCATTTTTTTTATTTCTCAGTGCATATAAAATTTATGTTTATATCATGATGCAGTCTGTTAAGTTACAATAGCATTAAAAACAATAGCAAAACAATGTGTATACCTTAAATAAAAAATACTTCATTGCTAGAAAATGCTAACCTTCATTGGAGCTTTCTGCAACTTGTAATCTTTTTTACTAGTGGAAGGTCTTGCCTCCATGTTGATGGCTGCTGACTGACCAGGGTGGTGGTTGCTGAAGACTAGGATGGCTGCAACAGTTTTTATGAATGATTTTTATGTACCACATAGTGCTGTTTGGTAGCATTTTACAGCAGAACTTTCAAAATTGGAGTCCATCTTCTCAAACCGTGACACTGATTTATCAACTCAGTTGATGTAATATTCTAAATTCTTCTTTGTTTCAACAATCTTCACAACTTCTTCACCAGGAGTAGTTTCCATCTCCAGAAACCACTTTCTTTGCTTGTGCATGAGAAGCAGCTCCTCATCCGCTCAAGTTAGATCATGAGATAGCAGCAATGTGGTCCCATTGTCTTGCTCCATTTCTAACTCCAGTACTCTTGCTGTTTCCACCACCTCTGCAGTGACCACTGCCATCAATGCCCTGAACCCCTCCAAGTCCTCCATAAGGGTGGCAACCAACTTTTTCCAAACTCCTGTGAGTGTGGATATTTTGAGCTCTTCCCATGAATCACAAACATTATTAATGGCATCTAGAATGGTTAATCCTTTCCAGAAGGTTTTCTATTGACTTTATCCAGATCCATCAGAGTAATCACTTTCTATGGCAGTGAGAACCTTTCATAAAATGTATTTCTTAAAGAATAAGACTTGAAAGTTGAAATGACTCCTCAATTCATGGGCTGCAGAATGGATGCTATATCAATAGGCATGAAAACAACATTCAGCTCATTGTTCATCTGCATCAGAGCTCTTGGGTGACCAATGAGCAGCAATATTTTGAAAGGAATCTCTGGGTCTCAAAAATGCATTTAAAATATTCAGTAAACCATGTTGTAAACAGATGTGCTGTCATCCAGGCTTTGTTTTTCCATTTATAGAGCACAGGCAGAGTGGATAGAGCATATTTCTTATGGGCCTAAGGGTTGAGCACTGGCTTCACTTAGTCACCAATTGCTTTAGTCCCTAACAAGACAATAAACCTGTCTTTTGATGTTTTGAAGCCAGACGTTGACTTCTCTCTAGGTATGAAAGTCCTAGATGGCATCTTCTTCCAATAGAAGACTCTTCCATCTATGTTGAAAATCTGTTAGTGTAGCCACCCTCATGAATTATCTTAGCTGGAACTTTGGATAACTTGCTGTAGCTTCTACACCAGCACATGCTGCTTCACCTTGTACATTTATATTATCAAGATGGTTTCTTTCCTTAAACCTCAAGAACCAACCTCTGCCAGTTCATACTTTCCTTCTTCAGCTTCCTCACCTCTCTCAGCCTTTGCATAATTAAAAAGAGTTAGGGCCTTGCTCTGGATTAAGCTTTGGCTTAAGGGAATGCTGTGCCTGGTTTGATCTTCTGTCCAGACAACTCAGACTTTCTCCAAATCAGTAATAAGGCTGTTTTGCTTTCTTATCATTCATGTGTTCACTGGAGTAACACTTTTAATTTCCTTCAAGAACTTTTCCCTTGTATTCACAACTTGGCTAATGTTTGGTGCAAGAAGCCTCACTTTTGGCCAACATGGCTTTTGACACGCCGTCCTCACTAAACTTAATCATTTCTGGCTTTTTAAAAAAGATTTTTATTTATTTATTAGAGAGAGAGAGAGAAAGAGAGAGAATGAGCAGGGGGAGGGGCAGAGGGAGTGGGAGAAGCAGACTCCCCACTGAGCAGGGAGCCCAATGTGGGATTTGATCCCAGAACCCTGGGATCATACCTGAGCTGAAGGCAGACACTTAACCAACAGAGCTCCCCAGACACCCCAATCATTTCTATCTGTTGATTTAAAGTAAGAGACATGTGACTTTTCCTTTCACTTGAACACTTAGAAGCCATTGTAAGGTTATTCATTGGCCTAATGCCAATATTGTTGTGTCTCAGGGAATAGAGAAGACCAAGGAAGGGGAAAGAGATGGGGGAATAGCCAGTCAGTGGAGCAGTTAGAACACACACATTTATTGATGAAATTCGCCATCTTATAAGGGCACAGTTCACGGTACCCCAAAACAATTCCAATAGTAACATCAAATATCACTGATCATAGGACGTTATAGCAAATACAATAATAATGAAAAAGTTGGAAATATTACAAGCACTACCAAAATGTGACACAAAGACATGAAATGAGCACAAGCTATTGGAAAAATGGTGGCAATAGAATTGCTTGATACAGCATTGCCACAAACCTTCAATTTGTAAGAAACATAATACCTGCAAAGTGCAAAAAAGTGAAGTGCAGTAACTTGAGGTATGCCTGTGGCATATTCTGTTTATACATTCATCAGTTGATGGACATTTGGGTTGTTTCCATGTTTTGGCTTTTATAAACAATGCTGCTCCCAAAATACAAATGTGAATATAGAATTGTTTACAAAGTTTTGGGTGGGTGTATATTTATCTTGGGTAGGTCCCCAAGAGTGGAGTTGTTGGGTCAATGGTAACTGTGTATTTAATGTTTTGAAGAATTGCTAGATTATTTTCCAAAGCAGCTGCACCACTTACCTTCTCACCAGCAGTGTATGAGAATTTCTCTACATCTTCACCAGTGGTCAATACTTGACATTATCTGATTGATGTTTATGTCTGTTTGTTTTTATCGCCATCCTAGAAGATGTGAAGTGGTTTGTGAAATGCTGTCATCTTAACAAAACTAATGAAGTCAGTAGTCAATGGAATGATATATTTAAAGAAAATAACTGCCAACCTAGAAGTCTTCACTTAGTGAAAAAGTACTTCAAAATTAATTTGAAATAAAGAGAAAATTTAAAAATTGATAGCAATAATGATCAGCACATCTGTACTAGGAGAACTAAAGCCTGTTCTTCAGGCAGAAGGGAAATGTTCGAAGATGAAAACTCATATGTGCATAAATCTTTAAATTCCATGCTGGAAGTCAGCTGATCCCTAAACTTTCTTTCCTTAACACCTAATAGAACAAGAACACCCTATTTCCTTCAAATGGAATTGAGTTTTCATTTTTTCCCCTTGCTCTGGAAATAATACATTCAGCTTTGTTTCATATATATTTGAGTAGTAGTTACATTCAGAAGCTTGGATTTTACCTGCCAGTAATGGGGAATTATTTCAAAAGACAAGATACAGGGAAACCAATTAGGTCATTGGGCAGGTGGAGGGGTTGTCACCAGATGAGAGGTTAGATGGTCTCTGTTAAGAGATGGGTATAATTGGACAGGGTGGGAACATATAGGGTTGGCAGGTTGGATGTAAGGGATAAGAATGAAGGAGGAGATAAGAAAACATGAAGGAAGATACTAGTCAGAAAGAGAAAAAGCATAATAGAATAATTGTTTTGTAGGGAAGGATATTAGTTTATGTTTGAAGGTGTAGAATTGGAGGTGCTTGTGGAAAATCTGTGACTGGGTAAGTAGGTTTAGAGTTCAGGGGAAAGACAGATTTGAGGCTCCTGAGCATATTGGTTTATAGTAACACCTTGGGAATGGATGAACTCTCCATGGGGGAATTCTTCCTAGAAGGGTATTGACAATCAGGGGCACATTCAGAATCACACTGGCTTTCTTTCAAAGACAATGGCAAGGACACACCCCTTTTATGTTCTGGTCCAGTTGGACTGTGGTGAGATCTGGATTCTCAAGTTCATCCTTGGTTAAATTTAACTGCATAGAGAGAATAAAAGAAGTCCCGAGGAATTTAAAGAATGGGGATAGGAAAATGGAAGTTGCAAAGTCCAGAGAGAAAGGATATCTAGAAGAGCTAAGAAAAATCTAAGAGAAGGTGGTGTTCCAGAAGCTAAGGGAAGAGGACATTTCACAAAGGAGGTCAGACTGAAAAAATAAGAACTGAATAAACAAGACAGCTGAGTGACATTTTAGAAAACAAATTCAGCTGATTTCAGTCAGCCTTTCAGACAGAAGACAGGCTTTGTGTGTGTGTGTGTGTGTGTGTGTGTGTGTGTGTGTACATTTGTGTACATGTACACACACACATTCACATGAAGGGGAAGGTATTAGGAAGAAGAAGTGGAGGCTCCAGAAGTACAGACAGATGAGTATAAGCATCTCCTGCATAGACCACCCCAGGGGAGAAGCTTAGATTTTGTCTATCAATTAGAAAAATAGAAAGAAGATAGAAAGAAAACCAATCAACAACTACACACAATCTCTATAAAGGAAACCCTATGTAGATGTGCTAGAAATGAAAATATGTGACATTATGTTACAAAGGACACAGAGAAAAGTAATAATACATAAGGTGACTTTTATATGTAAAAGAATAAAGTCTTTAAAAGAGCACTGAGATCATGAGAAAAGAGAGGAAGGAGGAACATGGATGGGATAGAATGAAGGCACTGGGGCTTGGGTCAGTGAGGAGATAATTATTGCTATCACTTTTAATTTTTAGTTAACAGCTAAAAACGAAAAAAGAAAATAAGATGGGTATAAAAGAACTGGGCATAACAGAATTGTTTCAAATTCCACATCTTTTTGCATAATTTACCCAAACCATGTCAGTAAAAATGGTTCTGGGTAGTTGAGGAAGAAAGAAATGGGACAGTGCATTGTAATGATCTCTCTCTGTTTGCAGCAGATGTTCAATGGGAAGCCCCGAATGGTTGCTGCTGGTTGTTATGCATGGCTCAGAACAGAACAGCTTGTGGGAGCTATGAGCCCAGAAGCTGCAGCCTGAAAATAGCCCGCAGTCGTCAAATTTGTGGTGAGCATCGTGAAGAGACGCTGCTCACAGTGCCCTGGGGGTTGTGGATTAGGTGACTTTTCTATTTCTGACCTAGGAGCAAATTATGCTGTCATTTTGAATAATCAAGATATGGTACCACATGGATTACTTGTAGATATACTTGTACAAAAGTGTTTTAGGATGTATGAGTACATCAAGAAGATATGGTTTTCACAGATTTGTGTAGAATTTCTAAGGTGAAGACTAATAATTTTTATTTAGAGTTTTTAAAGACAATGTTGACTAGAATTCATGTGACAACACCAAAACCTATTATATGAACTATAGAAAACACTCCCATTCTATACTGATAGCATTCTCACTGTGCAATTATAACTAAAGAAAAACATTATTTTAGCAAGTGAAAGATATGGGTTAGGGAGCACTATAGGATGAAAGTAAAAAAAAAAATCTTTAAAATATTTCAAACAGGAGCCCTTCATGGAAGATATGAAGAAAATTAGAATAGAGAAAAACACCAGAAGGAAAAACTTTGTTTAGCATTAAAACATTATATGCTTAAAACAGATATGATGTTCAGAGAGTTCCTAAATTAATACATTTGCAAAAGTTTGCTGTAAAACTATTTCTGTTTTCAGCTTAATAAATAACTGTATTTGGACTGAATTAAAAAGATATTTTATGGATATGCCATTAAAATGTGAAGGGTTAGTTCTTAAAACTATTTCTTTTTTTTTTTAAAGATTTTTTATTTATTTATTCGACAGAGATAGAGACAGCCAGCGAGACAGGGAACACAAGCAGGGGGAGTGGGAGAGGAAGAAGCAGGCTCATAGCGGAGGAGCCTGATGTGGGCTCGATCCCACAACGCCAGGATCACGCCCTGAGCCGAAGGCAGACGCTTAACCGCTGTGCCACCCAGGCGCCCCCTTAAAACTATTTCTATCTTTGGGTAAAATAGAAAAATTTCCACAGTCAGTATACGGTCAAATGGTTTATTTTTCATCCTCCTTCACAGGAAAGAGGCCTGACGCTATTTAGCTCTGAAGTAGCTTATGTATCTTCTAGATACTCTAAACAAGAGATCATTTCCTTTCATCTATGAAATTACACAGGAAATAAAACTTATTAGCACAGCAGTAAGTTTTGATGTGATGATTACATCTATGGCGATTACCTCTCCCATTTGGATAGTGATTTTTACCTTTCGTTAGGTAACTTGTCATTGTTTAACTCATTTTATTATAACAGTACATAATATTACTGAAATTTGCAGGCTTTTGTCACCAAGAAAAAATATATTTGTTTTGTTTTTGTTTCCTCTGAGCACAGTTATTTAATTTTCAAAACTAGTTTCTTTCACTCTTTCCCACTTTTCTTGTAATGTTTTATTCTCCTGGCAAAGTTCTTGATCCAGGGATACAGCCGTGAACAGGGCAGGCAGGGCCTTTGCCCTGCTGCTGCTCATAGTCCATGGGGGAGTCAAGAATTAAAGGAATGTTACAATGTGACAAAGGTTAAAACAAGGGAAACATCCAACCCTCTGCAAGGCTGCTATGCCCTTTGATTCTACAGCATTTCTGTTGATCCATTGAGTCCTGATCCCCAAGGTAACCTTGTCACCTTCCCTTTCCCCCTCAAATCTTCATCAGGCATTTGGCTTCACCATTCTATTTTCAGCCCATTTAGAGTCTAGTTGTTGATGCTCACATTTCTAATGCCTCAGCTGCATCTGCCTCTTACAGGAGAATTTGATTTTAACCATTTTTCATACAAAACAACCTCCCCAAATCTCTTTTTTCCCTTCTGTCAGATCTCTGAAGAGGTATTTCTTAAAAGTCCTCTCCACCAACTTGTATTTTATGAATATTTTATATGCCTTTACACAAAACTTTTTCAGTTTTCTTCTCAGACCTTTATGCCTGAAACGTAATTCTACATTGCAAATTTGCCATTGCAATTTCTACACTGGAAATATTTCTGTCACTTCAAAAATACATATTGATCCCTTTTTTAATGCGTGAAGTACTGTGATCCCACTATATTTAATACAGAGCTAAAGAAGATAGAATAGGCCTTTCTGTTAACCTCACCTTGTTTGAGAGAAAGAATCATGCATTGAACTAACAGCTTATGCTCTGTGGTGAAAGTGGTCTTCATGTTTCCTTATGGGCTATGAGGATGACTTTAGTAGGGTGGATAGATGTACACAGTGCTGTTTGTCACGTTGCCACTAGATGATAGATGATGACCAGGACTGCACATTTACTCTGGTCCTTGGCATTTACAGAGCTTTACAATAATCTTTGGCCTTTGTTCTTCTTACTTTGTTGTTGTTGTTGTTGTTGTTGTTGTTCTTATTTAATACAATGCTGTTGTTGTAATAGCACTGAAATTAGAATATATTTCCCATAAGTAATTTAGTGGCCTTAACTGAACACTAATCATATACTCTCAATGAGATAGGCATGCATCTCCATTTTATAGATGAAAAAGTAGAAATTTGGGAAAATTAACATGGAAGTCAAAAACCTAATAAGGCAAAAAATGGAGTCAACTCAAAACTAAATCCATTTGAGTTTAAACTTCCAATGGGCACATGGCAAGTTTGCATCATCTCTCTAAAACAGATGGAGAAAAGGTCCTTAGTACCAAACAAAGCATTTTCCAGAGGCCTGGCTCACCACTTCTTCCTCTGTCTTGTGGGACAGGTTCATAGTTAGAGGGACCTCTGCAGTCAGCATGAACTCGTCTCAGGGAGTCCTGCTTTGCACTAGCTGTTGTATACAGATGGGGTGGGCAGTGTGGGATGAAAACCCATGTAAGGAGTTCCTGGTCTTAATGTTTCCAATACTCTGCAAACTGCTATTACATAATAATAGTGTGGATTAGGTGGCCAATAATTCACCTATCTTTCTGATGTGAATCTTCCCAAAGGAGGGCAATGGAATAAATTAGTTTAAAAAGTGGATTGAAAAAAAAAATATCTACTGTACATTACTTATCATACCCAATTAATTAACTCAAAGTTCAAATTGAGGGTGGAACTTGAAAACATCTATATTGTAGTTTCTGTATAAGTCCTTCATCTCCAATTAAAATAGTTGAAATAAGTATCAAGTCTGATACCTGTTAGAGTGTCCACAGTGCCTTAAACTACAGCAGCAAAATAAAAAAGAGTCTGTTGAATGATTATGAGTCTATTGTTTGGTTTTCTTTAGATCCAAAGATTGAAAGTGAGGTCTAGGCTTAGGGACGCCCTATACATTCATGGGTTTTTCTTGCAGGAACTCAACCATATTCTCATGATGAAAATGGAAGAAAAATCTCCTGCTCCTGGCAGGCTGAGAAGGAAAAGTAACCATGTTGAACTAGATCTAGAGCATTCTCCATAACAAAGCCTTACTCTGAGGGAAAAGACTTTAACAGAGTCTTATCAGACTGGGTGGAAGGCGATTAGACAGTTCCAGCCTCCTCTAGCCTTCCTGTTTTACCTAAAAAGCTGAGAATCAGCTGTGAAGGTCACAGCCTAGGGACTCAGGGACATTAAAAGACTGAGATTTAATTAAAAGATAGGGAATGCTTCATTTCTTCCACATCTTACCCCTGGATTAATAGGACTCCCATAAATTACAGTGGATTATGGTTTAAAGAGCTGCGAGACACAAACTCTACTTAAGTAGGAGTTCTTAGGAAAACCCCAAGACACTAAGGGAGAAAAAGGAAACAAGAATGCTAGAGGACGTTGAAACCTCTGGCACATGCAGCTAGAGCAAACATTAAACACAGCCCACCTCCTAGCCAAATTAACAAAAATCCCTAAAGTCCTGTTTGCCTCGTTTCCTACTTTCTGATACATCACATCTGTCTTTCAACAACAAAAAAATTTGCAAGGTATGCTAAAAGACAAAAATAAAAATGAAAGAACCCCAAAAGACAAGAAACAGACTCTGAAAAGAAAGCAAATATCAAAATGAGACTCAGGTGTGACACCTTTGAAATAATCAGAGAAAGAACTTAAGTTAACTCTGATTAATATTCTAATTATTCTAATGGAAAAAGTGGGCAACACACAAGGAGAGATGGGCAATTTAAGCAGAGAAACAAACACTATTAGAAAGAATCCAAAGGAGATATTAGAAATCATAAACACTGAAAAAGAAAAGGATACCTGTGATTGGATACAGCCAAGGAAATAACCAGTGAACTTGAAAACATTCCAATAGAAGATTACCAAACCAAAATGCAATGAAAAAAAAAGAATATTCAAGAATTATGGGATAATTACAAAAGAAGCAATATAAGCATTATTGGAATATCAGAAAAGAAATAAAGAAACAGAAGAAAATTTTAAAGTAATAATGGCTAAGAATTTCCAAAATTAATAGGTGGCATCAAACTACAGATCCAGAAGACTTAGTAAATACCAAGACAAATACCAAAAGTGGACACTCAGACATATCACATTCAAACTGCAGAAAAGCAAAGACAAAGAAAATCTTGAAAAAATTCAGAGGAAAATAATATCTATAAAGCATCAAGGATAAAGATTACATTAGACTTCAAATTCTAGCCATGCAAGTAGGAAGCAGACCGAAGTATTTAAAATACTGAAGTAGAAAAATACCAACCTAAAATTCTTTAACCTGTGAAATCTTTCTTCAAAAGTAAAAACAGACTCTATCAGACAAAAATTGGAATTTGTGAAGAGTAGACCAGTGCAGAAACTTCGACCTACAGAAAGAGAAGAACAAAGGTGGAGAAGGAATAAATGATGGTAAAATAAAATAAATTGTTTTTCTTAATTAGTTGACAAGATAGCTTCTGTTTTCAAATTAATAATGTAGCAATTTATTGGGTTCATATGGCATATGAATAAGTAAAATGAATGACAGCAATGTTATAAGGGATAAAGAGAACTTGAGAATACTTGGTTATAAGATACCTTCACTACCCCCAAAACCGGTATAATGTTATATGAAGCTTAGATTCATAGTAAATTTTGCATTTTTTTTAAAAAAGGAATTTTTTTTTAAAAGAAGTGTAAGTGATATACCAAGTAAAGTGAGAAAATGGAATAATGTAAAATGTTCAGTTTATATCAGAAAAGGTAGAAAAAGAGGGGAAGGGAAGGGAGAAAAAAAAGAAATGAACAAGTGCAGGGAATTGAAAAAGTTACTTACACGGTAGATGTTAATTCGTCTGTATCAATAATCACGCTTATTAAAAAATAGAGACTGTCAGAGTGGAGAAAAAAAGTATGACCCAACTGTATTGCTTATAACAAACTCATTCTAAACATAAATACACAGATAAAAGTAAGAGGGTGGAAAAAATATACCATGCTAACCCTAATCAAAAGAAACTGGAGTACTTACATTAATTTCAGACAAAACCAATCTTGTCATTTGTGACATGGTTCATCCTTGAGGGCATTATGCTAATTGAAATAAGATAAGCAGAGAAAAGACAAATACTATATGATATCACTTATATGTGGAATCCTAAAAAAAAAAAAAAGAGTTGAACTCATAGAAACAGTGAGTAGAATAGTGTTGGCCAGGAGTTGGGTGTTCAGCGAAATGGGGAGAGGTTGGTAAAGGATCCAAACTTTCAGTTATAAGATGAATAAGATCTGAGGATCTGATGTATAACATGGTGGCTATAGTCGATAATACTGTATTGTATAATTGAAATTTGTTATAACCATAGAACTTAAGTGTTCTAACCACTTAAAAAAGTAATATGTGAGGTGATTTATGGGTTAATCAACTCAATGGTGGGAATCCTTTCACAATGTACACTTACATTGAATTACCATGTTGTAACTTTAAATATTTAAATATTTAATTTGATTTATCAATTATACCTTAATAAAGCTGAAAAACAGTAGATAAATCCATTATTATAATTAAAGACATCAACATCATTACTTCCCAAACTGATAGATCCAGCAAGAAGACAGTAATGATATAGTTAAATTGAGCATCATCTCATTCAGTGGTATCTAGCTGATATTTATAGAATAATTCATTCAATGATAGTGAGTATGGATACTTTTCAAGCTTATATGGAACAGCCACCAAGATAACCCACACTGTGGGCCACAAAACACACCTTAACAAACTTAAAAGCATAGAAATGTGACAAAGTGTGCTTTCAGATCACAATGGAATTAAACTTGAAATAAACAGAATAAAGATAGCTCCATGTGTTTGGAGCATAAATAACACATTGTTGTTGTTGTTGTTGTTGTTTTAAAGATATTTATTTATCTATTTGAAAGAAAGAAACACAGAGAGAGAGAAAGCAGGGGGAATGGCAGAGGGGAGAATCTTCAAGCAGACTCCCCTCCGAGTGTGGAGCCTAATGTAGGGCTCAATCCCATGCCCCATGAGATCACAACCTGAGCCAAAATCAAGAGTTGAGCACTCAACTCAACTATCAGGCACCCCAACAACACACTTCTAAATAACACATAGTTCAAAGAAGTCTCGAGGAAAACAAAAATATGTTGAACAAAATGAAAATACAACTTAGCAAAATTACTGAGATCCACTGAAAGCAGTGCTCTGAGGAAAACTTATAGTACTGAATGCATATATTAGAAAAGGAGGAAAATATAGAATTGATCATCTAATCTTCCACCTTAGGAAACCAGAGAAAGATGTACAATTTAAATCTATAACAGGCAGAAGAAAATAACTGACAAAAAATAGAGCAACAATCAATGAAACTGAAAACAAGAAATCAATAGAGTAAATAAAAACCAAATTCTTTGAAAAGATCAATGAATTCATAAGGCACTAGTTGGGCTAACCAAGAAAAAAAGAGAGAAGGGATAAATTACTAATATCAGAAATAAAAGCAGGATGACTACTATTGATCATTAAAAGGATAATAAAGGGATATTATAAACAATTAATATGCCCACAAATGTAATAACTTTGATGAAATGAACTAACTCCTTGAAAAACACAAATTACCAAAAAATACAAGGAGAAACAGATAATCAGAATAGGCATCTATCTATTACAGAAATTGAAAAAAAATTAATAATCTAAAAAAGAAAACAGACCCAGGTGGTTTTACTAATGAATTCCACTAAACATTTATTGTAGAAATGATACCAATTCTCTAAATTTTTTTTCCAGAAAATAGAAACAGAGGGAACTCTTCCATGCTGATTTTATAAGATTAGCATTACTGTAATATAAAACAAGATAAAGACATTAGAAAAAAGAAAACTATAGACCAATGTCTCTCATAAACTGAGATTTAGAAAAATCCTCACCTAAATATTAGCAAATTGAACCAATGTATAAAAAGAATTATGCACAATGACCAAGTGAGATTTATTCCAGTTATGCAAGGCAGAGACACCATTTGAAAATCAATTAATGTAATCCATCACATCAACAGGCTAAAGAGGAAAAATCACATGGTGTTATCAATTATTGCATGAAAAGCATTTAAAAAATCACCAATCACCAATTATTCATGCTAAAAACTTTGAGCAAACTGGGAACGGAAGGGAATTTTCTCAATTTGATAAGATGCTTCCAACAACAACAAAAAAATCCTACAGTTAACATCATACTTAATGAGGAGAAACAGGATGTTTTCTTCCTAAAATAGGGGATCTGGCAAGGATGCCCCCTCTCTTCACTTCTATTCAAAATCATACTGGGACTCTAAGTAATTGCAATAAGACAAGAAAAGGAAATTAAAATTATATTGATTAGGAGTGGGAGGCAAGATGGCAGAAAAGCAGGGGAACTTGTTTCATCTGGTCCCCTGTATTTAGCTAGATAACTATCAAATCATTCTGAACACCTATGAATTCAACCTGAAATGTAAGAAAAGAATTGCTGGAATTATACAAATAGAAAAGAGACTACTTTTTGCAAGGTAGTAGGTGTGGAGAAATGAATTAAAAGGGATATAATGGAAGATAAATGGCGAGGAAGGGAACCTCCATATGCCAGCTACCAGAAAGTGATATAGCCCCAGAGTGCACCTATGGCATGGTGCACTGGGTGTTATACACAACTAATGAATCATTGAGCCTTATATCGGAAACCGGGGATGTACTGTATGGTGACTAACATAATATAATAAAAAATCATTAAAAAGAAATCAACACCTTTAGAAATTTGTTCCAGTGAATGATATCCCTGCCTGAAAGGTGCTCAGGTGGTAAAGTGAGGGACACTATATCATACTTAAAGGGTCTATCCAACAAGAAGACCTAACAATTATAAATATTTCTGCTCCTAACTTGGGAGCAGCTGATTATATAAACCAATTAATAACCAAATTAAAGAAACACATGGATAATCGTACAATAATAGCAGAGGACTTCAACACCCCACTCACAGCAATGGACAGATCATCTAAGCAGAAGATCAACAAGCAAACAAGGGCTTTGAATGACACCCTGGACCAAATGGACTTCTCATATATATATGGAGCATTCCATCCAAAAGCAACAGAATACACATTCTTCTCAAGTGCACATGGAACACTAACCAGAATAGATGATATACTGGGTCACAAATCAGGTCTCAACTGACACCAAAAGATCGGGATCCTTCCCTGCATATTTTCAGACCACAGTGCTTTGAAACTTCAACTCAGTCACAAGAGGAAATTTGGAAGGAACTCAAACACTTGGAAGTTAAAAAGCAACCTACTAAAGAATGAATAGGTCAACCAGGAAATTAAAGAAGAATTTTTAAAATTCATGGAAACAAATGAAAATGTAAACACAACTTTGGTATATGGCAAAGACGGTCTTAAGAAGGATGTACATAGCAATACAAGCCTTTCTCAAGAAATTAGAAAAGTCTCAACTACACAAGCTAACCTTACACCTAAAGGAGCTGGAGAAAAAAGAGCAAATAAAGCCTAAAACAAGCAGGAGAAGAAAAATAATAAAGGTTGGAGCAGAAATCAATGAACAATAGAAATAGAAAACAAAAGAACAATACAACAGATCAATGAAACTAGAAGCTGGTTCTTTGAAAGAATTAATAAGATTGACAAACCCCTAGCCAGACTTATCAAAAAGAAATGAGAAAGGACCCAAATTAATAAAATCATGAATGAAAGAGGAGAGATCATGACCAACACCAGGAAACAAACAATCTTAAGAACATATGATGTGTAACTATATGCCAGCAAATTAGGCAACCTGGAAGAAATGGATGCATTCCTGGAAATTTAAAAACTACCACAACTGAATGGGAAGAAATAGAAAATCTGAACAGACCCATAACCAGTAAGGAAATTGAAGCAGTAATCAAAAATCTCCCAACAAGAGCCCAGGGCCAGATGGCTTCCCAGGGGAAATTCTACCAAACATTTAAAGAAGAACTAATACCTATTCTTCTGAAGCTGTTTCAAAAAATAGAAATGGAAGGAAAACTTTCAAACTCATTCTATGAGGCCAGCATTACCTTGATCCCAAAACCAGACAAATAACCCATGGAAAAGGAGAATAACAGATCAATATCCCAGATGAATATGTATGCCAAAATTCTCATCAACATATTAGCCAATAAGATCCGATGGTGCATTAAAAGGATTATTCACCATGACCAAATGGGATTTATTCCTGGGCTGCAAGAGTCGTTCAACATTCACAAATCAGTCAATGTGATACATCACATTAATAAAAGAAAGGATAAGAACCATATGATCCTCTCAATAGATGTAGTAAAAGCATTGGAAAAAGCACAGTATCCTTTCTTGATTAAAACTCTCCATAGTGTAAGGATAGAGGGGACATACCTCAATATCATAAAAGCCATCTATGAAAAGCCCACAGCAAATACTATTCTCAATGGGGAAAAACTGAAAACATTTCCCCTAAGGTCAGGAACACAATAGCGATGTCCACTCTCACCACTGTTGCTCAACATAGCACTAGAAGTCCTAGCCTCAGCAATCAGACAACAACAACAAAAAACAAAATGCATTCAAGTTAGCAAAGAAGAAGTCAAACTCTCACTCTTCACAGATGACATGAAACTTTATGTGGAAAACCCAAAAAACTCCACCACAGAATTGCTAGAACTTATACGGCAATTCAGCAACATGGTAGGATACAAAATCAATGTACAGAAATCAGTTGTGCTTATATATACTAACAATGAGACAGAAGAAAGAGAAATTAAGGAATTGGTCCCATTTACAATTACATCAAAACCCATAAAATACCTAGGAATAAACCTAAGCAAAGAGGTAAGGGATTTATATTCTAAAATCTACATTTATGAAAGAAATCAAGGAAGATGCAAAAAAATGGAAAATAGTTCCACGCTCATGGATTGGAAGAATAAATATTGTTAAAATGCCTATGCTACCCAGAGCAATCTACACATTCAATGCAATCCCTATCAAAATAACATCAACATTTTTCACAGAGCTGGAACAAATAATCCTAATATTTGTATGGAACCAGAAAAGACCCTAAATAGACAGAGGAATGTTGAAAAAGAAAACCAAATCTGGTGGCATCACAGTGCCAGACTTCAAGCTCTATTACAAAGCTGTAATCATCAAGACAGTATGGTACTGGCACAAAATCAGACACATAGATCAGTGGAACAGAATAGCGAACCCAGAAATGGACCCTCAACTCTGTGATCAACTAACCTTTGACAAAGCAGGAAGGACTATTCAATGAAAAAAAGACTTGTCTCTTCAACAAATGTTGTTGGGAAAACTGAACATCAACATAAAGAAGAATGAAACTGTACCACTTTCTTATACCATGCACAAAAATAAATTCAAAATGGAAGAAAGACCTAAATGTGAGACGGGAATCCATCAAAATCTTGGAGGAGAACACAGGCAGCAACCTCTTTGACTTTGGCTGCAGCAACTTCTTGTTAGACATGTCTCCAAAGGCAAGGGAAACAAAATAAACATGAACTATTGGGACTTCATCAAGATAAAAAGCTGCAGAGCAAAGGAAATGGAAAACAGAACTAAAAGGCAACCTAAGGAATGGGAGAAGATATTGGCAAATAACGTATCAGATAAAGGGCTAGTATCCAAGATCTATAAAGAACTTCTCAAACTCAACACCCCAAAAAACAAAGAATCCAGTCAAGAAATAGGCAGAAGACATGAACAGACATTTCTCCAGAGAAGACATACAAATGGCCAACAGACACATAAAAATATGCTCCACTTCCCTTGGCATCAGAGAAATACAAATCAAAACCACAATGAGATAACACCTCACACCAGTCAGAATGGCTAAAATTAACAAGATAGGAAACAACAAATATTGGTGAGGATGTGGAGAAAAGGGAACCTTCCTGCACTATTGGTGGGAATGCAAGCTGGTACAGCCACTCTGGAAACAGTATGGAGATTTCTCAAGAAGTTAAAAATAGAGCTACCCTACAACCCAGCAATTGCACTACTAGGTATTTACCCTAAAGATAAAGACGTAGTGAAATGAAGTGCCATCTGCAGCCCAATGTTCATAGTAACAACATCCACAATAACCAAACTGTGGAAAGAGCTGAGATGTTAAAAAAGTATATTTATTGCGAAGAAAGAAATAGAACTGTGGTTGTTTGCAGATGACAGGATTATCTATGTAGAAAATCCCAAAGAATCAACAACAAAGAACTTCTGGAACTGATAAGCAGTTAAAGCAAGTTGGCAGGATAGAGTAATAATATACAAAAGTTAATTGCTTTCCTATACATCAGCAATGAAAAACTGGAACTTGAAATTAAAACACAACACCTTTTACATTAACAACAAAGATACGGAATTTTGTAAATTTCAAGCAACAACAGCATGTTTCTAAAGGTTAGGTGGAAAGCAGAAGACCCAGATTAGCCAACACAGCAGTGAAGAGGAAGAACAAAGTTGGTGGGTTGGTCCCACATGACTTTGACTTATTATAAGGCTGTAGTAATTAAGACACAATGATATTTGCCAAAAAATAGACATAATAATCAGTGGAATAAAATACAAAGCTCCA
This sequence comes from Ursus maritimus, assembly GCF_017311325.1. Classification (NCBI taxonomy): domain Eukaryota; kingdom Metazoa; phylum Chordata; class Mammalia; order Carnivora; family Ursidae; genus Ursus; species Ursus maritimus. The sequence continues at coordinate 4,553,222 of NW_024423344.1, read as the reverse complement.
CAACACACTCATGCAAATAGAGCGCACTGATCTTAGATAAATAGGCAAAGGGAATTTAACTGAGAAAGGATAATCTTCTCAACAAATATTGTTGTAACAATTGAATCTCCATATATAAAAGGAAAAAGAAAAGAAAAAAGAATGAAAAAAAGAAAAAGAAAGAATCTAGGTAGAGACATTACTAAAAATTAACTAAAATTAACTCAAAACTAAAAATTAACTCAAAGTGGATCATACGGACCTAAGTGTAAAATGCAAAAGTATAAAACTTCTAGAAGGGTTTATGATAAGTTTTTAAATATAACAGCAAACTACTATCCATGAAGGAAAAAAAACCTGATAAATTGGATTATATTAAAATTAAAAACTCCTGCTCTGTGGAAAACAACTGTTAAGATGAGGGAGAGAAAAGCAACAGACTGGGAGGAAATATTTGTAAAACACATAACTAATAAAGGGCTTGTCTCTAAATATACAAAGAGATCTTGAAACTCAAATACAAGAAAATGGAGAACCTGATTAAAAAGTTGGGCAAAAGATCTGAACAGACATGTCACCAAAGAAATTATAGAGATGGCAAATAGGCATATGTAAAGATGCTCCACATTGTTATTTATAGGGGAATTGCAAATTAAAAGAACAACATATCACTATACAACAAGTAAAATGACTGAAATCCAGAAAACTGGTGACATCAAAACATCAGCTAGGATAAAAAACAACAGGAACTTCAATTCATTGCAGGTGGGAACCCAAAATGGTACAATGCCTTTGAAAGACAGTCTAGTAGCTCTTACAAATGTAAACATAGACTAATCATATGATCCAGAAATTGCACCCTAGGGTTTACCCAACTGATTCGAAAAGTTACGCCCACAGAAAAAACTATATGTAAGTGTTTATAAAGCTTTATTCATGATAAACCAAAGCTGGAAGCAATTAAGATGGTCTTCAATAGGTGAATGGAAAAACAAATTGATACATTAATACCACAGAATATTACTACATACACCCAATAATGAAATATTATTCACTGATAATAATCAATGAGCAATCAAGCCATGAAAAGACAGAAGAACTTTCATTTTTTTAATTTTTATTTTTTTTAGATATTTTTTTTATTTATTTAACAGAGAGAGACAGCCAGCAAGAGAGGGAACACAGCAGGGGGAGTGGGAGAGAAAGAAGCAGGGTCCCAACAGAGCAGGGAGCCCGATGCCAGGCTCAATCCCAGGACCCTGGGATAATGCCCTGGGCCGAAGTCAGATGTTTAACGACTGAGCCACCCAGTCACCCCAAGACAGAAGAACTTTAAATGTGTGTAGGTGAATAAGAGAATTCAGTCAAATAACTAACTAACTAACTAACTAACTAACTAAATAAATAAATAAATAAAGCAATTCAGGCAACAGTCCTAAGATACGTTGGACATTTGAGGAAGAGACATGCAGCTTGATGTATGGAGTAGACACAAAGTGAGATGATTTGTATTTCACATTTATATCTATCAGAGATCATGTTTCAGGGGAGATAGGAAAGTCGGACAAGATGTCTTATGTGGTAATTGTCAGGCAGCCTCTACTCAGCTACCTCTGTGCTTATACAGTGGGCTCACAGCTGGTGTGGTGGCAGAGATGAAAGCTCTGGATTCACAGCATGGGCTTTTTCTTACCTGGGTTAATCTAGCTATTACTGCAAATGGAGTTTTGATGTGTCAGAAAGAGAATAAAGCTGAGTTCCCATGTGGTATTACATGTAAAGAGACCATTTGGTGGCAAATTAACTTGAACATAGCTGTCTACTCTAGAAAGAGAAGTGACTCATGCTTCTTAGGACTAATACTTTTTTTTTTTTTTTTTTTTTTTAGGGAAAGAGAGGAAGAGCTTCAGTGGAGGGGCAGAGTGCGAGGGAGAGAGAGAATCCCAAAGAGCTTCTCCATCCGGTGCTGAGCCTGACACGGGGTTCAATCTCACAACCCTGAGATCACAACCTGAGCCAAAACCAAAGATTGGACGCTTAACTGACTGAGCCATCCAGATGCCCCAGGACTGATACATTTCTAAATATGAATTTGCCTTTCCTTCCCACTCTATAGCACTTTTGATGATACCACTTCTCAAAGGTTCGGAGAGAGTCTGATTTATAGACATGAGATCCCTCATAACATTGTTTAAGACTAAGGGACCCACTCACTGCATATGAGTTGTGGCACTGAGCATATAGCATTAGATCTTGTGGTCCTACCACACATTTCACCATCTACAAGCTGCCAGTCTGACAGAGCATAGAAATGGAACTTTCACAATTCAGCTAATGTGATTGCTTGGAGAAAAACCTCTGTAAAGTTGGGATTCTGTCCTTTAAGTATGTTATGGAATTTAAAATAACTTCTATTATATAATAATAAAATCAATATTAGAAGACCTGGCTCCAGTAACCAAGGAATAGAAGTTGGAATGAATCTGCTAACTCATTATTCTCATTGACTCATTGGAGTATTTGTTCTGTCTTCCTTACAGCTTTAGGCTGCATGGGTTCAGAGATCCTGCTTCCTGAAAGAAGGATACCTTAATCCAAGAACCAAGAAAGGATTGAATTAAACTTAAAGCTACTTGTTACTGCTCCTCTTTGGCTCCTTATAACGTTGGACAAAAAGGCAATGAAATTACTTTACTAATAGATTGACCTCTGTCATCATTATGAAGTAGAGTCACAGCTACACAATATGAGTAAGGAGGAATCAGTCTTTGAGAAGGTCACTCATGTGATCCATTGGGATGTCACTTAGTGTCCCACATCCAATTTCCACAGTGAAGAGATTAAGATCATTATAGCAACCACATTCTGGTAAGAGCATGTTAACAGAGGCAAATCCCTTATCGATGAAAGTCTGAGTCATCTACCAGTCAAGACATCTGGTCCGGCAGAAATGCTAGATGAGACCACAGGGCATCTAGAATGGGTGGTAGAGAAAAGACATAATATTAATAATTTTGACCTTGAGACCAATTTAAGACATGGGCTATCCATTGTCCCACTAACTAAGTTCCCCCCCCCCCCCCAATTATTATTAACAACCAGAATTTTGGAGAAGCTGTGACATGATGGCAAATACTCAGTGTCAGTAACCAATGGGTCTAAGCATGAAAGGAGTGGACAGTAGCAGAAAGTGTCAGTATTTGTCATGTTCCTTCCAGGCCGCTTGGGTCCTTTCCACAAACTCCATGTGCTTGTCCTTCAGTTTTTGCATGCTTCACTTTTAACAACTCACATCTATAAACTTCTTTAGAGGGATATCTTTAGGTTCCTGAAGCTGTTTCATCCAATGCCCCAAGAGCCAGAAGTGCCCAGCAGTTCAATTGCTCTCCAGGCGGCCTGTTAATGACTGACTGGCATATGAGGATGAGAGCCCAGCTCCCATACCTCCAGATGGATGAACTCCACGGTGAAACTTATTCTCTGAAGTTTCCCTTGGTTTCTTTTCCTTTCATTTCTTGCTTTTTCCTGTTCCCTACTAACTACAAAGTTTCTTTATAGGAACACTTCCTTAATAAATCACTTGCATAAGAAAAGACAATTATCATATGATTTCTCTCATCTATGTAACATAAGAACTAGGAAGATCAGTAGGGGAAGAAAGGGGTAAAGAAAGGAGGGGTAATCAGAAGGGGGAATGAAGCATGAGAGACTATGGACTCTGAGAAACTGAGGGCTTCAGAGGGGAGGGGGGTGGGGGATGGGATAGACTGGTGATGGGTAGTAAGGAGGACATGTATTGCATGGTGCACTGGGAGTTATATGCAACTAATGAATCATCGAACTTTACATCAGAAACCAAGGATGTACTGTATGGTGACTAACATAATATAATAAAAAAAAAAAACATGAAAAAAAACATGAAAAAAAAAAAAAGAATCTTTATCACAGGATCTACATCTGGGGAATCTGACCTAACAGTATAAGAACTTTTCATAAGATAAACTGGGACTGCTGAATATACATTTGGGGGATAATAAAATTATATCCACACTTCTCACCATACTAGAATAAATTTCAAGTAGATTAAAGAGCTAGCAATAACATTAAAAAGTACAGGAAAACATATTCTATGATTTTGAGATAGCAGGCTTTTCTGAACATGGCATGAAACCAATATAAAAAATAGGGAATATAATGATGAACTAATGCAAGGTTTTCTGATGAACAGAAGATACTCTATGTTAAAAAGATGAAAGACAGACTGAAAAAATATTTACAACATATGTAACACAGTTATATAAATTATATATAAAAGGCCCTAAGGATAAAAAAGCGAAACCAAATAACTCAAAGAGAAAAATTAGAAAAAAAAAGAATATGTAAAGGAAATTCACAGATGGAATGTACTTAACCACACTAGTAAAAAAATGCAAGTTAAAATTAAATATAATCCCTGGAATAAATTGGAATAAGGTATTAGAAAAATTTATGATTGGCAAGAGTATGTGAAAATGAGTACTTATATCCACCTTTGAATAGAGAGAATTTTGTATCTACTGATATTTTATTATTATTTTTTCTACTGATATTTTAAATGTGTAAACCTATACTTCAGGAAGACCTTTTGTAAGAATTTTTTTTAAAGATTTTATTTATTTATTTGACAGAGAGAGACAGTCAGTGAGAGAGGGAACACAAGCAGGGGGAGTGGGAGAGGAAGAAGCAGGCTCCCAGCGGAGGAGCCTGATGTGGGGCTCAATCCTAGAATGCCGGGATCACGCCCTGAGCCGAAGGCAGACGCTTAAGGACTGAGCCACCCAGGGACCCCAGGAAGACCTTTTGTAAGAATTTATCCAAAGAAGCACTTGCAGATTGAAAAGATCGATAAATACACACACATGCTTTGTAAAATCAGTTGGAAATTAGTTAAATGCAGTATTGAACCACTAATTAGATAATTTGAAGTTTCATTAATAGATAAAACACTGAAAAATTGTAGCCATCAAAAGAATGATGTGATTTACATATGTTGGTATTGAAAGGACTTTGATGCATGGGTAAAAAGTAAGCACATTTCAGAAAAATGTGTGATATTTGGCTACATTTGTGTACCACGACCATCAACAACGAATCTCTTTGTGCACGTGTGTGTGTGTGTGTGTGTGTATGCATACACATATACAACAAGTTTACTAACTTTTAAGTTGATGGATGTCTCATATCCTTGATCACTGATCTATGTTCCATAACTTATCTATAATCACTACGCATGTTTGTGATATCCAATGTCCATTGCATTGTAATTGCAGGAGGTAGGAGTATGGGTTTTATAGTCAGCTCTATTAGAATGAGAGCTCCACCATCTGAAAATATTGACCTTGGGCAAGTTCTTTAACTCCCTAAGCTTCAATTACCTCGTTTGCTAAAAGTGGATAAGAGCAATATCTCTACTTCTTTAGTGAGGTGAAATAAATAAGAAATATGATAAGAGTTGCCTGCAAATTGCCCACTAAAGTCAGCAGTTATTTATCATTCCTACAGGGATACATTCCTCCAGATTCAGTGGCTAAAGGAGAAAAATTTTGAATGAAGTCTTATGGTTCTCGAACATTTCTGAGGGAAAATAAAAAATGAAGGCTTCTGCTTCTAAAATATCTTCTGCAGGTAACACACAAAACTTCAGAGTAGTTTAATTCAAAAGTCCTAAAAAATGTCAAAAGCACAACTGGCCCTCCATTACTGTCTTTTTAGTCTCCCATCTTTCTTTAGCAAATCGCTTTAATATTATTATAGAAGCATAAGGTTTTTTTGGGGGGGTCTTGTTTTGTTTTTCTTTTTCTTGAAGAATCAAAAATTTGTGACTCAATACCATATGAAAAGAAATAAGTAAATGTTGAATCAAAGGCTATAGAATAATACACTAAAAGCACAAAGTAAAACATCACCAGCAGAAAAACTAAACTGAATATCCAGGGAAGTCAATGGTTTTGAATAACATAAATTGTGTAAAACGTCCGCATGACAACAGTTCAGGATTTAAGGTTAATTACTGAAATTGCATTGCCACTGACTCTTTTCACACAGTTATAGCATATATTATTTTCAGCAACCATGTAATCTGGTTAAATACTTCATAAAGCAAAATAAAGATAAAGAAGAATGGTGTTGATTTGAGAAGGACCTGTGTGCCCTCAGCCCTGAGCTTCATTCCTCTACTCACTTTCTTCCTCTCCCAACAAGGGTGATAATGCTTCCATTTAGAAGATTTTTATGAAGAGTAGAGATAAATAAATAGTAACCACCAAATAGCCTGGAACACAGTAAGAACTGAACAAAAGGTAGCTAATGATCTGGGAATTGTGTCACTATTTTAACTCAGTTTTTCCCTCAAAGACTAAAATTGTTGGAGTGAGCAAGAATAAAGGTTTATGCAAACTCTTGAGGTCACCTAAGAAATATGATATTATTTTTAGAGGCTTAGACCAGACTTTCAGCAATCTTTTTTTGAGATACTGAGCCCAGTGTCTCAAGAGCTCAGAAATTTCTGGCTTAAAGAGAATCTCAGTGAATCTTGGAATATACCTCCATTTCGCTTCAATCAGGGATCTAGTCTTACTCATTTCCCCCAGGGCCATCCTTCTCCTACTTCATGTCTTCTCATCTGTTGGATAAACATCATCAGGGTTTTGCCTTCTGTGATATGCTATTTCCCCAACTGCCATTAGAGCAGCCCATTGCCTAAAAATTTCCTTTATTCAAGTGTTTCCGTGTTTCTCCAGAGGGTATCCCACATGTGTTTGCAAACAAATTTTATCAGGTGCGTTGTTATAGCTGCTGGCATTCCTTCCTCTCTTTCCTGCCGCCCTAATTGGCTTGGTACTCACTTGTCTCTCTCACATCACAATGTTCCTTCTCCTTGTGGCAATTCCTGAAAGCCAATGGATGTCTGCCAGCCAACACTGTTGCCCCTTCCAATTCCATGGCTTGACCATTCTATATTTATGCAATACTTTCTTGAAATCAAACACAAGCATTTATTTCTCCTAACCCCCACCTCTTTAAACTTGATCATTTTTTTCGAACTTCTAAAGAAATTTCTGGATCATTATTTCATCATCCAGTGTCTTCAGTATCTTTCCATAATTGTAGCACTAAAGTAATGTATAAAGTATCTGTCATATGTCCATTCAAGTCAATGGTCCACTTGTTGTATGGCTTCTTCCCTGGTCCTCTGTGTCTTACCTTTTCCTAGACAGGTTAAGATCCACCTCCTGTATTCCCATTATACTTCAAACTTAGGCTTACCACTTATCAACTAGATCCCAAGTCTTCCATGATGAAGAATGTGTGGAAGTGATTTTAGAGAGTGATGTTAGGCAGATAGACAGGTTAGTATCCTTGGTTGAAAGTGCTCAGTAAATGTTGGTTAAACAAGCGGAAAAAGAGTTGGTTGGACCAGGTGACCTTAAATAGTATAAGAACTGGCCAAATAAAACAAGCTGTAATGTGACATTGTTTTCAGTTAGGGTCATCATTAACTATGAAATGCTCTAAATAATTAATAAGTAAATGCCAACTTAAAATTTGGATGCAAAAAACCACATGGTATAATTTAAACATATTTGTTTTGTTACACTTTATGTGTGCTTTTCCTTTAATTGGTGACCTAAGAAATTTGATATTATTTTCAGAGGCTTAGGCCAGACTTTTCAGCAATCTTTTTTCTAAGCATCTCAGAAGTAAGACTTTATCTTTCCATATTTGTAGCACCTGAAAGAATGTATAAGAAAAAAAAAGTACATTAATCTGCTGTTATTGTAAACAATTATGAGGAATATAATTAACAAAGAGGAAATGAGAAATCTTATCAAACAAGAAGAAAAAATTAAACTGCAGAAGGATTAAAACAGAATCCTGAAGCTGGAAATATGTTTTAATCAAGGCCTCTGTAGAAGTTTTTCTGAAGATAGTAATTAAACAATGTACAATGAATTAATAATAAAGATCTTTTTGTGCAAAAGATATATTTCTAGGGAGCTTAGACTCTGTTTCAATTTTCCTTCCACTGCCTTTTCCTGTGAAAGTCACAGCCTTTTAGGTACACATTATCCCATGTATGAAATCATTTTTCAAGCTGGTGTATTGAAATCTCTTGAAAATCTAAGACTTCTTAGATCTGCTAAAATACATTTGCTAATACTTACACTATTTGCTTTAATTTTAAAAAGCTATTTTTTATTCCAAGAATTTTGTTGCATTTCCCAATATTTAGTGTTAATATTTTCAATTAAAACTTTGTTATCAACTAGAAATTAACATTTTGGAAGACAGTAAAAAGGTTCAGAGCAGTGCAAATTCATTTGGGAGGGAATTCTATGGTTAACGTTGGAATATTGTGAAGGATTTCTCATACTTGCACTCAGATACAGCACAGTTTCTTTTCCTACCATTGACATGCTGATTTTTCTCTTTTTACTCTTACTTGGTGGCTTGCACTGAGCTGGGATTTTACTTCTGGTTTTATGCTGCGGGAAGTGCTAACAGTCAGATGAAAATTGCATTAGGCTATGGCTAAGATGCCAGTTTTGTATTGTGTTGAACAAGCACTCTGAGCACAGGGAGGAACTTGTAATACAAATGAGCACAAAATGTGAGCCCCAGCAAGAAATAACGTGCCTCTCATATAACTGAGAAGCACAAAATGGGACATACAGGGGCCGTGATGATTAAGTTGCACAACCCAACCTTCTTCCAGAATGAAGATTTCTCTGGAAACTTGTAATTGGAAATAGTTGTATTTCCTGAACCAAAAGTGTTTACTTCATGAAGAAAATAGCTGAGGAAATATGAAACCAAAAAACATCCACAAAGCTATTTCTATCTGATTAATGGCAACTAAAAAAGGGAAGCTTTGATTCTGTTACCCAGGCAAGAAGGGAGGCTCAGAAATGCCCACATCATCCCAGTCAGCAGCATCTCGAAGAGAAGAGTCATTGTCCAAGGCATTTGGAATTTTCATTGCTCATCTTTCTGTGTCTGTATTTAGAAGTTCATGTATGGTTCCATCACGTTGGCTACATTTGTAATTGTACCTAATAGGGTCTGTAAACCATTAAATTTCTAAAATATTTCACTACAATCTTTTTTTTATCAGCTCTTTCACACTCTCATTTCTAAACAATGTAATTATGCCTTTTGCAGTAAAACACAGCCTTATGAGGTATCTGCCAATTAAAAAAAAAAAAACCTGAATATTGTTTCCCAAACAAGTATCTTCCTGATGGCTTAAGCAGAAATGGTTATAAATTATATATAATTGGACAAGTACACTAGGCCATATTCAACATTTGAAAAGAATAATATAAAATATGCAATTTACTATAGTTTTTCCTCATTGAAAAGATAACGCAAAGGTTCACTACTCATTATGAAGTTCTTTAGGTATATTTTGAAGTTCTTTAGATATATTAATTAGGTTTTCTTTTCTTTCAAGAAAAGAAAAGGAATCAAATGTCATTTGATGTTGTAATAACATAAGAGTAAAAAGAAAAAAGAAAAATAGTAGTAAGTTTAGTGATTTATCCTATATTTTAGAATCTAATACTCACTCATCATCACAATTGATGATAAAATCCAATATTCACTGCAACACTGGAAACATGGTTGTAGCACTCCTCTCTCTCATTTTCATGAAAGAGAACACTGACCACAGAGGCAGTTGGCCAACCCCTACAAAAAATGGAGAGGTTGCTCCAATCCTATTTGCTGGATTCTCTACTTTTCCTGTTACCTCCATGTAATTCTATCTTTTTCCGTCCTTCGTGTTTTCATGTGTCCACACTTGATTCAGAAAAGGTTTTGAAACCAATATTCATCAAAGTGAGAATGATCAATGAGAACAAAGTAAAACTACTGCCTATCTTGGCGCAGAAATGTTTGCTTTGCTTTGTTTTCAAATGTTTCCTGGAGAAGAAAGATAAAGAAAGGAGCACAGATGTTTTAAAGAAAAACAGTTTCTTGAGAAAACAGAAAAACACAAGTGTTGGAGTGAATCTGGAGAAACTGGAAACCATGCACATTTTTTGTGGGCATGTAAAATGCTGTAGGTGCTTTGGAAAACAGTATGATGCTTCCTTGCAAAGTTAAACATAGAATTATCACTTGATCTAGCAATTCTATTTATGCATTTAGATACAAAAGTTTGGACAGGGACAAATAAAATATATATATATATATATATATATATATATATATAT
>NW_024423344.1:4469671-4542977 GCF_017311325.1 Ursus maritimus | reverse complement strand
ATATATATATATATATATATATATATATATATATATATAAAGAAAAGCAGTAGCATTAGTCAATCTATAATGGAGGCAACACTTAGAAAATGAAGAATTTGGAAAGTTTATTAGGGCAATAAATTTTTCGTTAAATTCCAAAAAAACACAAAATACTGGAAAAATGAAAAGTGTAGAAGAATGACTCTGTGGGTGAGGAACAGTCTTATATAATTTTTCTTTCACCTTTTCATGAATGATGTAACAGAACTTCTCAAAGTGCAATCCCCAGATCATCAGCATCTGTGTGCCTTGAAAACCTGACAGAAATTCAAATTTCCAGATTTTTTGGCCACGCCCACTGAGACACCAAGCAATCTACATTTTAAGAAGCCCTTCAGGTTATTCTGATATACACTGAAGTTCTAGAACTACGCATATAGATGGGATGCACAGGTAAATACATTTAAGTTCCAAATCCTGGAAGCACTTACTAACTGTGACCCTGGAGAAATTATATACATTCAAAGGGTGTTGGTATTCTCCTCCACAAAATGAAAATAATAATAAAGACTACTGTCAAGGTTAAATGAGATACTGAATTGGTGATAGACTATCAAATGAGACCTTTCCTGTTGTCTCAATAAATGGCCACAAGAGTTGCTAATATGTCCAAGTAGGAATTTCTAAAATGCAGTAGAAATGATCCAACAATAATCAACTGACTACAGACTCCAAGGGAGAAGATTTGAAATCGTGAAAGCAATGCTTAGTGGAATTTGTAGGAATGGAGAATTTCAGAGTGTTCTAAGGTTTCTCTCCTTCCATCCCTTTAGATGAGAAGAGTGGCTGCTTCCCTCCCCATAAGGCAAGAAAGAGGGTGCCAAGAAAGCCCTCTGCTAGAAATTGAAAGTCTTTAAAAGAAACTAAGCTCTAGGCCCATTTGGATACAGCCAAGTGGGCAGAACAAGGCAAAAGAATTCTTGTGAAGACCTGCTATTTGTCTCTAGGATTTGGAAGCATAGGTACATAAAGATTCTGATGTGTTATTTTCCATGTGGGACATTTTGAAGTCTGCACTTTGCTTGGGACAACTCCAAATTGCAGGTCAAGGAAGAGGAGTCAGCATCTGGGCCAGCTGTACTTCCTCTGTTTTATCAAACAAAGACACCTACATTTTCTATGGGTCAATTAGATGCCATATATTAGAGGGTAGGCATCTTGAAAGGACCCTACCTATTAGGGCTGCTTGTTCTAAGACTAAAAGACTCTGAGGGTTGGTTTTAAGACATCAGCCAGAGAGCACACTGTCAGAAAATAGCACAGCACAGAGACCTCTGTGCACAGAGATTCCAAAGAAACCACAGATACATTCCCTAAGAGAATGTATTTGGACAACTGCCATAGAAAACACAGTGGCCAGCTGCTGACTGCTGAGTCAGAACTACAAGGAGCACCAGCTAAGGGGTAAAATCTTTATTTTTCCCTCACCTTTCTCTTTCTGATCTCCATTTCTCTGCCCTGACTCTGAAAGGGTCACAAGATGGAGGGTGGAGGGGGAAAAAAGGAGTAATGTGAAAGTAGACATATATTTCTTTAACCACAGTTGGGTCCTGATCATTGGGTAGGGAAGATGGTTGAATTTCATATGAGATTAGGGTCAAGTTTTTGACTGAATTGGACTATTACAATTTCTGAAAATGACACAGTTCTAGTGGGTAAGAAACAACTGAAGAGTGATGGGATCTATCCAAAAGTAATGGTGAGAAAGTCACAGTTAATAAAGCATGTTAAGGAGTAATAGGGAAAATATAGGAAAGCTGTTTCTAGTTTGTGCTTCATCAATTCTAGTGCATTCAATAAGCTTGTTCCACAAATGAAGTATCTAAGAAAGTGTCTACAATATATAGAGGTAATCAATACACATTATCTTTTCCTTTTCTTTCTTTTTCTTCTTCTACTTCTCCCCCCCCCCATCTTGTTAAGAAGATTGCATGGGATGCAGGTCAAATAAGACCTTTTGTTACTTTTCACTTAGTGGATCAAAGACACTTGTAAGAACTTTTAACATTAACCAGTTCTGAAGAATTAAACTTGAGCAATGAATGTTTTTCAGAAAGATTTTGACTCATAGAAAAGTTTTACAGCAAATCCTTTTCTCCTCATGCTGGAGAGACAGAACTAAGATGAAATTCAGCAAGGGCTGAAACACTTGAAAATTAGTGGGAAGCAATCTTTTTTCTTGGTATGTGATTATCTTTGCATTTGTTCATAGTTGAAATTACATTGAAATTAATAATTTAATTATATTAACTTACTTTCAATGGAGACATGTAAGTAATTTTTAAGTATTAGTAGAATTGTTACACATTTAATGTTACCTAAGAAAATTCTCATTATTAAGGTGTCAAATCGAGCTCTTATTATGATGACCTGAAGACAGTCAACCCACATTTTCAGCAAAGTTACCTGGAAATGTGGAACACAGAACAGAGAAGGCTGGCTCCAGATTAAGGAGAGAAGATGTATAAATTGACTTGATCCTCAGGAGGATCTGACCTAAAGTTGATTCCAGCCTGAGGTTCAAGTAATTCATTCTTGACTTAAAAAGGCTCAATCTGAGGCTATTCCTGCCTATTTTTCCTCACTGTTCACCCAATCCCAGAATAAGATGATTTCTAATAACTATATTACTGAAATAATTTATTGAAAATTCATAAAAATCATGTATAAAACCATTATAATAGTTACAAGTACATTGGAAAACTAGCATTACTTTCTTACTTGTTTTTTGCCCAAATTAGCTAATACTTGGAAAATGACAGAATATCAAGATGAATAGATCCCTATGTAGCACTTTTAGATGGACATTTTTGTGACGTAATTAGGGTAGTTGATGACTTAATCAAAATTTCACCTTGGTCCTGAAGGAAGATAGAAAACCAGAAATATGAGTTGCTATAGAACAAATAGATTTGTCCTCTGGGTGGCAAATGGTTACTACATGCCAGCTACTGTTTGAAAAACTACATATAGAGAGAGCTTTCAATTTTAACTGAGTTTTACCTTTATAGGGTGAAGTTTTTTTATTTGCAATATTCTGAATTACAAAATTATGGATGCAGTGTAATACTTCTCACTACTTCCTCTTCCCAGTGCTCAAACCAAGAAGGCTATTTATTATAACCTAGGTCTTTATTAATGAACGGTGAATAGTAGTTTGTCAGGCAATCAAAGGTTATATTTTTATGACTTCTGTGATGTCAAATCAATCACTGCAATTTATGGTACTGTAATTTCTGCACTCCTACAAGGATAATGAAATCTTGGGAATCAAAGTTTTGTGATCATTGTTCAGTTCCTACCTTTTAGATAGTTCCTAACTGGTTGCATATGCAGCACTGGTGCACTGATGCCTATAAACAGCAATTGCAATTTTTTTTTTATTTTTTACCAATCTAAAATTAATGGAAACCATTCTTGCTTTGGCCTTAACAAATGGCATTGTGCCCTTTGCAAATCTTCAGAGGCTACTAAAATTTCCCTTGTGACACAGTGACGAGAAGGAAATGCTTTTGAACATTTCTAATTGGAAACTGAAAATTCTAAGATAGGAGAAAACTTTGAAAAGTATTGATTGTTTGGGGCATTTTCCCTTGGAAGGAGAAAAACAATGGGCTAGAACCAAATTACGACATGGTCCAATTCTTAAATCCTACAAAACACAGTTATTATTTACTGCTTAGTACCTTCTCTGTTAACCAGAGGGCTTGGGTCATTATAGATCATAGACCCAGTAAAAGCCTCCAAATTCTTGGAGAGTAGTAGAAAGCTTCAACCATGAGGGACTATGGACTCCAAGAAACAAATTTGCCATTCTGAGAACACTCTGAAGAGAACATCATGCCCTTTGTTGCTTCTATACTTGGACCTGCACTTTGATTTCTGTTTAGAATGTTCTTAGTTCTTTTTTCTGCTTGGCAAATGTCTACTCTTTAAAAATCACATTTTTGGTGTGATTATGAAAGAGATATGTATTCATTTTAGGAAATTTGAAAATATAACACTACATCAAAAACTAATGATGTACTTACTATATGTTGGCTAACTGAACATTTTTAAGAAAAGGTATAAAATGGGAAAAATTTTTCCTTGCCTACTCAGGCATAATCACTGTCACTTCTTTAGTAGGTATCATCCCAGACGTTTATTGATGGAAATACATATACATGTTTATGCATGTAATATTTACAGAGGCTATGTGTTTAAATTAACAATTGGAATAATTATTTATGATTTTTTACCCACTTGGGACTTGTACAGTTTAGCTTTGTATCATATACTTATCCTACTTTGTTGGGTATTCTTTCAAATATGATTTTAATAATAGTTTATCATATTATGTACTGTAGTGTATTTAAACAGAATCCTGTGCGTAAGAAATTCAGGTTGTTCTTAATTTTCTCCACTTTAATAAAGCTGGTATGAATTTTCTTTACTTTTGCCATGAGTCATTTTTATTTGGTATCTCTGAATTATTATCCTAGGAAAGTTCTTCAAATGAGAACTAGAGGTCAAAATATATAATAATTTTTAAAACTTTTGATACATATAGCCAAAAAGCTGATAAAAATATATATATCTTTATGTACTCTCTCAGCAGAGGATGAGCTGGAAATGTCTTTGGCAATGTGATATATGAAAAAATGCATTGTATTGTATTTTTAATTTAATCGTTTTGATTTCTGGTGACAATAAACATCTTTCATGTATTAATTTATCTTTTGTTTTTCAATTTTGTGACTCATTTGATGTTCTTTGATCATATTTCGATGGGACTCTTTGTCTTAATTTTCTAAGTGTCTTTCATATAGAAAAACACTTTTTCTGTCATGTACTTTGAATCTTTCATATTACTACTTTGAATTTTTGTTTGCTTATAAAATAATTTAAATATACATATCAAATTTTTATAGAGTTAAAGCTATGTCTCAGTATTATTTTTTATAAAACACTGTCGGTGATCATCAGTATCTGTCAAAAGTGACTGTGTATCTCCTGATGGAAGAACAAAATACCACCCGCTTTCCTGTAGCAAAGTCAAGCCCTGACACTCACTAATTCCCAAATAGGTTTCCAAAAGCCTACTTCATCCAAATACACACTTTTTCCCCCTCAAAATTGAAACAAAATAATATTGGCACTATATATTATTTTACATGCTTTCATTGTTTTATTAATGTAATACAATGTGAAAAGACAGAAAGGAATAAACAATGGAAAAAAAGAACACATTTCATAATTTTCATATATATTAATTATAAATGCAGAATAATTGTACAAAATAAGCTAAAGCAACTTTGCTAAAGATATGCAAGATAACTAAGTAAAACTCAATAGGATTTATGTGTACCATTAGTAACAAGCTAGAAAATATGTTTAAAGTGTGGCATTTCATTGTTCTTATATGCATTATTAAAAAGTTTAATGAAGTATGATAGTGTTATGTAGTAATATATTTTAGCATTTGCTCAAACTGATCCCTATGAATTATTTTAAATGAATTAAAAATGTTTTATGTTCTTATGACTTTATTCAATAGATACACATTACCTGCTTCTTGTTCTACACCCTTGATTAAAATTAGAGGCTATAAAATCAACACACAAAATCAGCTGCATTTCTAAACACTAACAATGAACAATCTGAAAAAGAAATCTAAAAAAAATTCCATTTACAATAGCATCCAAAAGAATAAAACATTTAGTAATAGATTTAAAGAAAGAGGCAAAAGATTTGTATATTGAAAACTGTAAAAGATTTTTCATTTATAAGATTTCTACTTAAAAAGTCATAAATAAGTGGAAATATATCATGAATTCATGTCAGAAGATTTAATATCGTTAATCTGAAAATATTGTCCAAAGTGATCTCCAAATTGAAAGCAATCCCTAGCAAAATCATAATGATTTTTTTATTTTACAAAAATAGAAAAACCCATCATAAGATTCATATAACCCAGAATAGCCAAAACAATCTTGAAAAGAGCAAAATTGGAGGACTCACACTTTCTGATTTCAAGCTTACTATAAACCTGTAGTAATCAAAAGTAAGGATACCATCACAAGAACTGAAATATAGACCAATAGAATAAAATAGAAAGCCCAGAAATAAACCTTCACTTATATGGTCAATTGATTTTCAATAAGGGTGCCAACATCATTCAACGAAGAAAGGACAGTTTTTCTTTCTTTCTTTTTGTTTGTAAGAAATAGATTCACTTTCAATTGTTAAATCCAGTTTATGCATTGTTATGCTTTATAAAGGCATTTTGACACTTTCCTTTTTCATAATGTTAATAAGACTGACTTCTTAAAAAAAAATTCCAGTATAGCTAGCATACAGTATTATATTAGTTTCAGGTGTACAATACAGTTTAATCAAAATTCTGTATGTTACTCAGTGCTCATCATGATAAGTGTACTCTTAAACCCCTTCAGCTGTTTCATACATCCCCTCACCCATCTCTTCTCTGGTTACCATCAGTTTGTTCTCTATAGTTAAGAGTCTGGGTTTTTTTTGTTTGTTTGTTTTTTTGTTTTTGTTTTTTTCTTTTTTTGGTTTGTCTCTTTTTTTTCTTTATTTCTTTGTTTTGTTTTTTAAATTCCACATATTAGTGAAATGATAAGGTATTTGTCTTTCTCCGACTGACTTATTTCACTCAGCATTATAATCTCTAGCTCCAACCATGTTGTTGCAAATGGCAAGATTTCATTCTTTTTTTAGGGCTGAATAATATTACCTTGTATATATATATACACCACATATTCTTTATCTATTCATCTATTGATGGACACTTGGGTTGCTTCCACAAGTTAGCTATTATAAATAATGCTGCAATGAGCTTAAGGATGTATATATCCCTTTAAATTAGTGTTTTCATATTCTTTGAGTAAATACCCAGTAGTGCAATTGCTGGATCATATAGCAATTCTATTTTTAATTTTTTGAGGCACTCCATACTCTTTTCCACAGTGGCTGCACCAGTTTGCATTCCCACCAACAGTGCATGATGGTTCCTTCTTCTCCACATCCTTGCCAATACTTGTTATTTCTTGTGTTTTTGATTTTATCCATTCTGACAGGTGTGAGATGACATCTAATTGTGGTTTTGATTTGTATTTCCCTGATGATGGGTGACGTTAAAGATTTTTCCATATATCTATTGTCCATCTGTATGTCTTCTTTAGAGAAATATCTGTTCATGTCTTTGCCCATTTTTAATTGGATTATTTGATTTTTGGGTGTTGAGTTTGAGAACTTCTTTATATATTTTGGAAACTAACCCTCTATCAGGGTTATTTGTAAATATCATTCAGTAGGCTGTTTTTTAGTTCTGTTGATTATTCCTTTTGCTGTGCAGAGCTTTTTATTTTGATGTAGTATCAATAGTTTATTTTTGCTTCTGTTTTCCTTGCCTCTAGACATATCCAGAAAATATCTAGAGTGGACATATATAGAAAAATGTTACTATGACCATTGTCAGAACAATTGCTACCTATGTTCTCTTCTAGGATTTTTTTTTAAAGATTTTATTCATTCATGAGAGAGCTTAAAAATGAGAGGGGGGAGAGGAAGAAGCAGGCTCCCCAAGGAGCAGGGACCCCAATGTGGGGCTTGATCCCAGGACCCCGGGATCATGACCTGAGCCGAAGGCAGACCCTCAACCGACTGAGCCACCCAGGTGCCCATCTCTTCCAGGACTTTTACAGTCTCAAGTCTTACATTGATGTCTTTAATCCATTTTGAGTTTAATTTTTTGTATGGTGAAAGAAAATGGTCCAGTTTCATTCTTTTGTATGTAGCTAGCTGTCCAGTTTTCCCAATGCCATTTGTTGAAAAAACTGTCTTTTCCCCTTTGCATATTCTTGCCTCCTTTGTTGAAGATTAATTGAACATGTAATGGTGGGTTTATTTCTGGGTTCTCTATTTTGTTCCATTAATCTATGTGTCTAGTTTTGTGCCAGTACTGTATAACTTGGATTACTACAGCTTTGTAGTGTATTTGAAATCTGGGATTGGGAACCTTCAACTTTGTTCTTCTTTTTAAGATTGCTTTGGCTATTTGGGGTATTTTGTGTTTCCATACAAATGTTAGGATTATTTGTTCCAGTTCTGTGAAAAATGCTATTGGTATTTTGATAGAGATTGCATTGAATATGTAGATTGCTTTGGGCCATATAGACATATGCATTCTTTCAGTCCACATGAATGGAATGTCTTTCCATTTGTTTGTGTCATCATTAATTTCTTTCATCAATGTTTCATAGTTTTCAGAGTACAGGTCTTTCACCTCTTCAGTTAAAGGACAGTATTTCTAATGAATAGTGTTGTGAAAACTTAATATCCACATGTAGAAGAATGAAGGGGGACTCTTACCTTATATGTTACACAAAATTAACTCAAAATAGATTGAAGACATATATTTAAGAACTAAACCTATAAAATTCTTAGAAAAATACATAGAGGAAAATCTTTATGGCACTACAATTGACAATCATTGCTTGTATATGACAACGAAAGCACAGGGGACAAAAGAAAAAATAGATAAATTGAATATCATCAAAATTGAAAACTGTTATAAATCAAAGAACACTATTGGGGCGCCTGGGTGGCTCAGTCTTTAAGCATCTGCCTTTGGCTCAGGGCATGATCCCAGCGTTCTGGGATCGAGCCCCACATCAGGCTCCTATGCTGGAGCCTGCCTCTTCCTCTCCCACTCCCCCTGCTTGTGTTCCCTCTCTTGCTCGCTGTCTCTCTCTCTGTCAAATGGATAAATAAAATCTCTAAAAAAAAAAAGAACACTATCAAGAGGATGAAAAGACAACTGAACAATGGCAGAAGATATTTGCAGACTGTATATCTAATAAAAGATTGTTATACAGAAAATGTAAAGAACTCCTACACCTAAACAACAAAAAAACAAACTATCTAAAGTGGCCAAAGAACTTAAATAGCCATTTCTCCAAATAAGATGTACTAATTTCCAATAAGCACACTAGAAAGTTCAGTGCATCAAATCAAATTAGGGAAAACAAATCAAAACCACAATGAGATACCACTTCACATCCATTAGAATTGCTGTTATTAAACAAAAAAATGGAAAATGACAAAAGTTGGAGAGGATGTGGAGAAATTGGAACTCTTTTGCATTGTTGTTGAGAATGTAAAGTAGTACAGCTACCATGGAAAACGGTTTGGTGGTTCCTCAAGAAAGTTGAGCATAAAAATTACCATATGATCCAGCAATTCCATTTCTACGTGTATGTCCAAAAGAACTGGAAAGAGGAACTTGAACAGATACTTGTACACCCATGTTCATAGCAGCACAATGGAAACAATCCACGTGTCCATCAACAGATGAATGGATAAAGAAAATGGGGTTTGCACATACAACAGAATAACAATCAGCCTTTAAAAAGAATGGCATTTTGATACTGCTATAACAAGGATGAACCTTGAAAACATGCTAAGTGAAGTAAACATAGTCACAAAAGGGCAAATATTACTTCGTTCCATTTATAGGAGGTGTCTAGACCAAACACATTCACAGAGACAGGAAATAGAATAAAGGTTACTAGAGGCTGGGATAAGGGATAAATTTAAGGCTACTTTTTTAAAGATTTTCTTTATTTATTTTACAGGGAGAGAGAGACAGCAAGAGAGGGAACACGAATGGGGGGAGTGGGAGAGGGAGAAGCAGGCTTCTCGCTGAGCAGGGAGACAGATGCAGGGCTCAATATGGAGTTCGATCCCAGGACCCGGGATCATGACCTGAACCAAAGGCAGATGCTTAATGACTGAGCTACCCAGGTGCTCCAAAAGGCTATTTTTTTAATAGTAATGGAGTTTCTCTTTGGGATGAACGAAGAGTGGAAGTGGATGGTGGTGATGGTTGTACAACATTGTGACTGTATTTAATGCCACTGAATTGACTATTTAAAAATCATAAATTAAAATGGCAATTTTATGTTATGTAAATGTTATCAGAATAAAAACAAATTAGGGGCACAGTTCTTGTCCTCACAAAGATTATAATCTACAAGACATTAAACTGACATTAAATGTTAATTTTTGTTGTTACATTATATAAAATACATATGTAATAAGATACAACATGTATTATGGAGAAAAATATTATATACAATGGAAAATATTGCAAAAAACACACCTATGCTTACAGTCACGTATCAGGGATTTATCCCAGCTGAACATCAAGTTATCAGTGTATTAATAACAATTTCTCTGGTACTTTCACTGGAAGAAAATAAACGATTTTGGAGAAAAATGTTTTCTTCTCATCCAGATTGCTCTTTTCCACAGAAGTTTGAGAGTAGGATTGCAGGAAGGAAAGGATGATAGTTTATTCATCTCTATATTTTCAGCACCTAGCACATAATAGCCATTTACATAGAAAAAACAAAGAATAAAAGACCATGCACAGATGGGTGTGGGCACACACACACACATGTTGGGATAATCTTTGGATAAGTGCGACAATAAAACTTTGAAAAAATATGGTATTTTTCAACTGCAGGAGATAACTGCTTTTTGATATTTTTTCTCATATATGAGATAAATACCTCAAAGTTAACACAGTTTATAAAGCATTGATTTCACAAAATATATACTGAGTTTCCAACACAACTAAGTGTTGATTGTCATCTCTGCTCTAATATGATGGAATGATTCTTGGTGCATTTAAAAAAAGGCCAGAAATATACATGTTGATTGGGCCACTCTTATTGCCATTCTTTATCTTAGTAAACTAATTTTTTCTTCCCAAAAGGAACATTGTAGATTTTACTAATATCTCACTGAACTTCAACCTCTCTTTCCTGGGACTTGGTTAGTGGATGAAAGGCAACATTTTATTCATCTCCTACTCAGCCTGTACCATCTTTCTCTTTTCTCTTACACTTCACCTCAGTCCCTGCATTTTTCATTTCCCAGTAACTCCAGATTTCCAATATTTTAGATGGCTGATGTATACCCAACCACTGGTGTCTAACCAAGATGTAATTTAACTACCATAGTGATATATGACTTCAATACCCTAAATTAAACATAAGAGTCTTGGTGCAAAGTAACATACCAACTGACCTGGAAAATTTAGTGTACTGCTAAATTATCTCTTTACAAACTTAGGTATTGAAATCGTAAAACTCAACTGATTAAAATTTTCTGGGTTTTTTTTTTTCTATGTCTTCAGGCTTATACTTGACCTTGTAAGTTGGTAATTAACCAATAATATTATTGAAGTGGAAATAATCATAATAGAGCACACCTTCAGAAAATGAATGAGATTTATTTTTAACATTCAACTTAGGGTTCCATTTTTCTTTAGTGTTTGAATTATTGTCAGTGAGTAAACAAATCCTACATGGCATGAACATCATTTATTACCAGGAAACGGATGTTGGAAAAGGTTAATGAATTCATGATGGAATAATAAATATAAGCTGAAAATGAGTTGTTTTACAGCAGAAAGTTAACAAGTGTACCTCATATATGTCAGTATATATTATAGCACTAACCAGTGGCAAGAACAAAGTAGGTGTTCAGTAATGATGCTGAATTCAAATAAATATTTTTAGTTAGTATTCAATAATAATGATAAAAATTAATAGCTGTGAATAGTTAGCAAAGCTTTTCCTCTCATAGGAACAAATGATGGATATTTGAACATTTTGAAGATTGTAGAAAGTCTTTTTGTTTGTTTGTTTAGTTACATTTGCTTTGAGACTTTTCAATATAGAAAACCTTATTTTACTTTAATAGGGACATTGTCTTACACTTTGTATAATGGATTAAAGTTTCTAAATATCATAAGACAGCTGATATTTATAATTAAAAACAATTTTGACAAATGATTCAAAAAGTCATCTATGGATTTGAAATAAACCAATGCAACTTCCTTAACTGATTGTGTTAGCTTAGCTTAAGTTTATGTTTGTGATTTGCCTTGTATTGGCATCATTTCCATAGATAACCTCTCTCATTTAGTAAGCTCAATGAGAGAGGTGAAAAATATAATTGTCAGTTCACTTAATCACTCATATTTCTAATTTTTATTCATACTTGGGTTAAAAAATATAAACCTAAGTTGAAAATAACTATTTTTCCCTATTTATGACTTAGAAAAAATTTAGTCATTTTTTATTTTAATAAAATAATTTTTAGAATGATGCTGGATGATTTCTGAATTAGAGTATTTAATAATGTAGTGAAATAATAAATTTCATTTATATAATATTTCTAAAATATTGGGCATTATAGAGGATTCAAAAATAATGACATTATGAATGACCAACCCGTTTCCATATTTGAATGGGGATAAGTTCAGAGACAAGTATTATAAGAGAAGACCACAACCATAGGTGCTATTAGAAATGTATAAGTAAAGTATTGTAATGGGAGCATTAGATGGTGGAAACACACTGTGCTGGAAGTTGCAATCAAGACTTCTGGATGAGGATAAGGCACAGGTCAGACAAACGATTTAGGAGTGGCCTATAAAATAGAGAGCTTGATCTTGTGTCTTGTGTCTACATGGTAGAGAGCTGGCCCTAAAACTCTAAGAATTTAGAGCTTTGAAGCAATGGGAAGTTGCGCAATTTCTCTGAACCCCTCTAAACCTCAAATTCCTCATTTATAAAATTAGGAAATAACACCTAACTTGCAAGCTTGTTGAATATAATGTGAGATTACAAATGCAGAAACATGGGTATAATTTTTGACTTAAGCAAGTAACTCAGTAAATGCTCATTGTAGTACAAGTTCTTGTGGATAGATTTGAAAAACGTGTTAAATATTTTTCTAATGTCAGAGTGAAAACATTAAGTTCATTTTTTTTTGTTCAGAATAACAAATATTTTGAAAGATATGCTTTAAAGATTTTATTTATTTATTTGAAAGAAAGAGAATGAGCAATGGGGAGGGGCAGAGGGAGAGAGCGAGAGAGAGAGAGAGAGAAGCAGACTCCCTCCTGAGCAGGAAGCCTGATGCGGGGCTCGATCTGAGGACCTGGAGAGCATGGCCTGATCTGAAGGCAGATGCTTAACTGACTGAGCCACCCAGGAGACCCCAAACATATGCTTTAAAAATAAACTTTTATACATAATAATATAACTGATTATAGATAGAAATGATGATATATAAAATATCTTGAAATTGATAGGTGCAAATGGAATGATGACCAAGTTCAAATGCTATTAATCCAGGAAAGCTTCTTAAAGGAGTTATTCTCAAGGAGTTGAAGGGTGGTGTTATGATTTAGCTAAATTTAGATTGTATGTAACCAAAGCAGAGAAAATTATATTAGTGAATTACCACAATGAAGAATGCCCAGATTTTTTAAGAAAAATGGCATATGAAAACTAGGGTATAAAGTCATGTCTGGTCCCTTTTACCATAAATTTCCCTTTAGTCACAGAAACCTGTTCTTCAAATTAGTGAGTCCTTGTTATCCATTTTGGAAAATTTCTACCAAGACACTCCTTGATATGCTGTCCATCTTGGCTAGGGTTCTACCAATTCATCTTTAGGATTTTGGACAGTTTGTGATTTTATTTTGAATCAATGTCCACTGGTTTAGGTATAACTGACCCTAAATTCCATGCTTTGCCATATTTTTGTTACTAGTTTTATAAACAAGATATATGGACCAAGAATGAACTGTTCATGGCATTGTATTTTATGTTTATTTGTTAAATATTTTATCTCTCACCCTAGACTATAAGATCCATGAGGTAGTTAGTCTATCTTGATCACTACCAATAGGTCCAACACATGTTAGATTTCTATAAATATTTAACAAAAAATGACTGGGACACAATTCGCTTTATGAAACTGTCTTAAAGTTGAGAAATACTTTCAAGATAGTAGGGTGAGGACCTACCCAAATCTATTCTTCCCCAAATCATCCCTCCACAAAAGTAATGTGAACACTGGCAAAAAATGCCAAAACCAACTTTTTCAGGACTCCAGAAATTTATGAAAGACTTGCAACAATCCAAAGATCATTTAGTTAAGAAAAATGACAGAACCTTTGTAAGAACTGTGGGCTTTGCGGTATTTTCATTTCTTGCCTTATTATTGCTCCTTTCCCCCTTCTCTATAGTATTCCCCAAAACACAACTTTGCAACCAAGGTAGCTATGAAAATGAGCAATCTACCAGGCACTGGAGGGGAAGAAAGAGTTTGGAGTTCCTTAGAAAGTCTCACCTCAGAGAATGGTCACTGTCTCATGAATCCGGCCACTCATTGAACAGTTCAGTTCTCAAGGCTTATCTTTATTTTACCTGACTCTGAGCTTGTGTATACAACCTTATCTCCAGGATGTGACAATTATGTAACATCACAGCTGCCTCAAGTGACAATCAGAGTTGGGGCTAATAAGTTCACTGAAACAACTTAAAAATGAATAATTGGGGAATGAGATAATCATAGGGGGCCTTGATAAGCTCTAGCACATTCCTGGGAATCTAGAAGGCTGTGTGGAGGTACAAGACTGTGCATGGCCAAGAAACACATGAAAGGACCCTAATCCATCACCTCTGGATGACCTTGAGGTTAAGTACAAACAGGAAGTGAAGGCTAATGGAGAGTTGTAAACTATGCACTGGAGCATTGAACGTGTTCCCCCAAAACCCATACTGAGCCCCTTGGCGAAGGATGGGAGGCTTTCTGGTCCAAAGCACTTAAGGGAATCTGTCCTGTCATTTGCTGGCTGCTATGCAATCAAGCAGAGACATCAGTTGCTGCACACAACAAAGAATACAGATTATACAGAATTAGTCCAGGAAAATCACTATAAAACACCAGTAACAACAATAATGACTTCACAAATAGCAAGAAAATAAAAATTTTAAATGCTAGAGGGATTGTGATTTATAAAATTTCCACATTATAATATTTGGAATAGCCAGTCTTTAAGAAAAATTATGAAACATGCAAAGAAATGGGAAAATATGACCCAGGTACAATAAAGAAAGCAATTAGTAGAAGAAATTATCTATAAGAAAGATAAGATGTTGTACTTACTAGAAAAATATTTTAATTCAGCTATGGTAAATATGTTCAAATATAACCACAACCATACCTAAAGAAGTAAAGGAAAATATGAGGATGATGGCTCACTAAAAGAACATAAATAAAGAGATAGAAATTATTAAGAAACAAACCAAATAGAAATTCTATAGTTGAAAAGGACAATAACAAATAAAAATGCATCAGAGAGGCCCAATAGAAGACTTGAACTGGCAGAGAAGGAATCTATGAACTTGATACTAGGTCAATTGAAATTATACAGTCTGAGGAACTTAAAGACAAGAGTGCAGTAAAATGAACAGACCGTTAGAGATCTGCGAGATACCAGCAAGCATCCTGGCATACCCATAAGAGTGCAAGAAGAGAGAGATGAAGGGGAAGAAAAGATATTTGAAGTAATAATAATCACAAAATTTCCAAAATTGATGAAAGACATTAGTCAGAATAACCAAGATGCTAGACAAACTTCAAGTAGGATAAATGCATGGAAAAATCCGCAGGTAAATACATCAGAGTCAAACTGTCAAATTCCAAACACAGATAATCTTGAAAGTAAATAGAGAAAAGTGACTTATCAAATACAAAGGATCCTCAATAAGAATAACATCTGACTTCCCATCAGCAGCCATGGAGGCCAGAGCTTAGTGAAATAATATTAGAAATTCTGAAAGAAAAATACAATTGACGAGAAATTCTATAGAATTGGGTACACCCAGCAAAATATCCTTCCAAATTGAAGGATAAATGAAGACATTCTCAGAAAAATAATAATTTAGGGAAATTGTTGTCGAAAGACCTTACTTAAAGGAACACTAAAGGGAATTCTTCAGATTAATTAAAGACCGATACAAAGTAACTTGAATCCACATGAAGCTATAAAATGCACCATTATAGGTAATTATATAGGTAAATATATAAGGAGGTATACATGTGGTTTTGTTTGTAACACTTTTTTTCTGCTACCCAATTTCAAAGACACTTGAATAAACTAGTAATTATGAAACTCTGTTGGTATCACAGCAGTAACACACAAAAGAGAAAGGAGGAGAATTAATTGATATTGGAGGAAAATTGTGTGTGACACATGTAAATCCAACCTTATCAGTAACATTAAGTATAAATGAACTGTATATTGTAATCTAAAGGCAGAGATTGGCACAATGAATAAAAAATATGATCCAACTATATGCTATGTACGGGAGACAGAGTTCAGATTAAAAAACACACATTGAAAGTAAAAAGATGGAAAGATAAGCCATGCAAACAGTATCCCCAAAGGAGCTGGAGTGACTATACCAACAGACAAAATAGGCTTTGTTACGAAAGACAAAGAAAAACATTTTATAATGATATCAGGGAAAGTCCATTAGGAATACATTAGTAAGAATTATTAACATATAAACTTAAAAAAAAGCCTTCCCCCCATTAAGAAAAGCTGTCAGAATTGTAGAGAGAAATAACAAATGCATCAATAATAGTTGGAGACTTTAACACCCTACTTTAAATAATGGATAAAACTACTATGCAGATCAACAAGAAAATACAAGATTTGAAAATGCTTTAAAGCAATTAGATCTAACAGATTATCTATAGAACAATTCATGCAACCACAGCAGAGTACATATACTCCCTAACTACACATGAACCATTCTACAAGATAACAAGTTAGGCCATTAGAAAAAGACTTGGTACATTTAAAGTAGGGAATTTTTACAAAGTCTGTTTGTTCTCTTACCACAATGGAATAAACTTAGAAGTTAGTAATGGAAGGATATTTGGGAAATTCACAAATATGTAGAAAGAAAACAATTTCTGCTAAATAACCAATGGACAAATAAGAAATCACAAGGAAATGTAGAAAACACTTGGGGATAAATGATATTGAAAAATAACATACCAAAATGAATGGGGTTGCAGCAAGCAGTGCTTTGGGGAGGTAGAATTTATGACTGTTGGCATGTGTATTAAAAAAGAGAAAAGATGTTAAATCATAACCCAACCTTGAAATTAGAAAGTGAAGAGGAATCTATATGTAAAGGAAGCAAAAAGAAGGAAGTAATAAAGATTAGAAAGGAAATATGAGAAATCGAGGATAGAAAAACAATAGACAAAAAAATCAACAAAAATACAAATTGTTTTGCTGAAGAGAAAAGAGTTGACAAACACTCTTATCTATAGATGATAAGTCTAACTGCTTTAAAGCATTTTCAAGATTTACCAAGAAAAAGTGAAAAGACACAAATTACAAAAGTCAAGAATCAGAAATACACAGGATTATAAAGGAATATTATGAACAATTGATGCCAGCAAATTAGATAACTTAGATGAAATAGAAAAATTTGACAAACTCAGAAACTACCAAAACTGACATCAGAAGAAATAGAGTATCTGAATAACAAGAGATTTAATTAGTAATTTAAAACCTTTCCACAAAGGAACACATAGACCCAGTGTGGTTTACCTGCTTTATTATGCCAAATATTTGAAGAATGAGTGCCAATGATTCACAAAAAATAGAGAGGAAGGAAAAGTTCTCAACTCATTCTATGTGGCCAGTATTTTCCTGATATCAAAGCTAGACAAAAAAATCACAAGAAAACTACTGCCTGATACAGCTTATGAATATAAATGAAAAAATCCTCAAAATGTCCTAATTCAAGTTAAATTCCTAATAGATTACTGAAGGTCTTTTTACCAATGCATACACTGCTGTTTTGTGGCAGTAATCTAAATATAAATTACAATTTACTGAAGCCCCTGGCTTTGAAATAATCTACTTATTTTTAAAAATGTAGAATATTTTTACTATTTCAAAAATTATGTATAGAATAAGATAATGTTTGTATATCAGACCTCAATGATACAGCATTTAAATTTGCATAAAATGTGAATGCTCTGAAAGTCTTTTTCCCCAATATAAAGAAACTGTTCATTTCCAAACCTTATTAATGTAGATAATCTATATAAATATTAATTATACATTGTGCCTCAAAAAAACAGTAGCTGTTTATGGTGAGTATGTGTAAGTGTCTCTCTGCACGTTAGAAACATACAGTAAGAATTCACTGGTATTTTTTCATCACATACTTATGTAATTCTCTTTAGCTTCCTATTCAAACTCTAACTGCTTATGTCCGATTAGTGATTTCTTTGCATAGATACTATTAGGGAAAGTGCAAAAATTATTAGTGTCTATCTGAAATTACTCAAAGTTCAGATCTTAAGAGAGAGTGTCATTATCAACTCTATTTCTGTTACTTTGTCCAAAAGTTTCTATTACTGTATCATTTGCTACCAAATAGTTCTGTACAAATGCTGAAAGCTAGGACAGGTTATCCGACTTCCCTCTTAAGATGTTTCAAGATGAAACTTTGAGAATGCCTCATTGTGCATTTGAGGAGAGAGGCTGAGGAAAGACTGGGAAGAGGGTAGGAAGTAAAGGATAGAAAATTTAAAGATACTTTTATGGTTTTTTAGCAAACAAAACATCCATGGTTAAACGTAGCTCTTAGGCTTTGAATGTAGAAATATAGGTTCCACTTTAACAATGAACCTGTATTTTTACAATGAACAAAGCTGGGTGAACTACAAAATCATAGGTTTGTCCTTCTGTTGAGCCCATCAGAGCAGTTAGAGGAAGGGCCAACGGGACAGACAGAAACATGGCACAACACAGGATTTAGGGAGTGAGGTCTTCTCCTCTTTCTTGCACCCTCTCCCAAGTGTATGAATTCACCAGGCTTTTCCCTTTTCTTCTCATTGCATCTGTTAAATTGATTAAATAAACATGGGATTCAAGTAATTTAATTTTAGCTGTAATCCTTTCTGTTCTGCAGTCATGTGTTATGCCACTTGGTTGTGTGTCAGAAACTATCGTATACTCAAGTTAATTTCCCACTGTGACAGAGCTTTATAGACTAAAGTAGAGATGCTCTATATTCTGCCATTGCAGAAATAATACAATTAATAAAGCATGGAGGAAAGAGACAGATGATGGAAAATAGAATAAGCCCACATGCATAATAGCTGGGAGCCAAAGAGTATTCTCCACAACTGTCCAATCAAGCAGTAGAATTTCAGCATGTTTAAGAAGACAAAAGCAAACTCTGAGAAAAATAATGCTATTAAATTGGGTAGGAGGAATAATTTTCTAGTTGCTTTTAATAAAGAATATATACATTTTACCCAATGAAAAGGGGAACTAAGACTATAAACTCTAACTATAAAAGATACTAGAACAAAATAATACAAATCTTTCTGAATTAGAACTAAAAATAACCAAAACAAAGAAAACACTTTACATAATGAAAGCCCTTTAAAGCATGCATATATGCTGACAGAGGCAAGACCAAACATATTAGTCATATCAATACATTTAAGTGGGTTTAATTTATCTATAAAAATAAACATATATTTAGATTGAATCATAAAGCAAAGCTCAACTCTGTTCTGTTTCAAAAGGCAAATCTAGGGGCGCCTGGGTTGCACAGCGGTTAAGCGTCTCCCTTCGGCTCAGGGCGTGATCCTGGCGTTATGGGATCGAGCCCCACATCAGGCTCCTCTGCTATGAGCCTGCTTCTTCCTCTCCCACTCCCCCTGCTTGTGTTCCCTCTCTCTCTGGCTGTCTCTACTTCTGTCAAATGAATAAATAAAATCTTTAAAAAAAAAGGCAAATCTAAAACCACAGCTTTCAAAAGGTTAAATATAAAAGTATGTACATAGATATGCCAGATAAATAAGAGCATATGCTGCTATTTTATAAGTCAAGTAAAAAGTGTTAATTGAAACAAAGAAGTATTATGCTAAAATGTATAATTCACACAATGAATACGTGTCAGTTTTGAATATCAATGCATCAAATAAAATTAATGAAGCTTATGTGTAGTAATTAAAGAATTTTCAAAAAATTATAAACTCTCTTATTCTTCTCCTATAATCCAAGGTAGGTGAAGCAGCTAAGAAAAAGTAATGATATAGAAGAGATAAGCAAAATAATCAATGAATTAGATTGGAGGTTAATATATTTTACTTTCTACTATAATTGATAATAAAATTTATTTTCAAGTATATATGTAATATTCATGAAAATTTAACTTACATTAGGACACAGAAATATATTAATGCATTCTATAAAGTGGAATTACTATAGACAGCATTGTTTTATGTCAGTATAATAAAACCAGAATTTTCACAGTTCAAAACAAAAATGGCCTTTCACTTAAAATTTGAAAATATTCTAATAACTTATACTTAGGTCAAATTGAAAACAAAACAAACAATGAACTTTTAGAGAAGGACAAGGCAATTATCATATGATCTCACTGATATGTGGAATTTAAGAAACAAGGCAGAGGATCATAGGAGAAGAGAGAAAAAAATGAAACAAGACAAAACCAGAGAGGGAGACAAACCATAGGAAACTCTTAATCTCAGGAAACAAACTGAGGGTTGCTGGAGGGTAGGTAATAGGGCGATGGACATTGGCTAGGGCATGTGTTGTAATGAGCGCTGGGTATTATATAAGACTGATGAATCACAGACCTGGACCCCTGAAACAAATAATACATTATATGTTAATTAATTGAACTTAAATTTTAAAAAAGCCAAAAAAGAAAGAAAGAAAAGGACAATAATGAAAATAACATGTAACCAAAGCTATGAAAAACATTCAAGTAATGCTGAAAGAAAATTTGTAGTCTTTAACACTCCTATAAGGTTAAGAAAACAAAGGAAAATAAACTAAGCACCTGGTTAAATATATCATTAAAAGTACAATTAAATAAATAAAATCAGAAGAAAGGAATTATTGAAAAATAAAACAAAGTAATCAGTATAAAAGAAAAATGAGTAAAAAAATTAATAAGCAGAAAACCTGGGAGTTTTAATGCACAAAAATAGTAAAGATTGATACACCATTCATAAGCCTAATCAATACAAAGGGGAAAAGCTTAAACTCACAAAAGAAGAAATTGACAGGATAAAGAATCAAAGAGACAAGAAATTTTTAAAAAATCAGGAAACTGTTTTGTATAATTCTATGAAAATAAATTTGAAATTCTGCATACAATTTTTTTCTAGGAAAATAGAATTTAATAAACCTGACTCTAGAAAGGATAAAATGCCAAAATAGATTTATTTCCATAGAAGGTAAAATTAACGACTGTGCCACGCAGGTGCCCTAGAAGGTAAAATTAAAATTGTCAAAGTACTACTCCTCAGACTTTGAAACTAAAGGTAGGCTAAGGGTTTTTCACAGGGGAATTTTACCAGTTCTTTGAAAGGCAGATAATTCCAGTAATATTTAAAACTGTCCTAAAGCTTTACGAAAGGAAAACTTGGTAATTTTTTAAAGAATTGGTTATAATATAGATACCAAATTCTAATAATGATTGTATAATATGAAAATTTATATATTGATATTATTTAAGAATATTAGTGCAAAAGCCTTTATAAAAAAAAAGTATTCCATAGCACAAGAAATTGTATATTATAACCAAGTAGGTTTTATTCCAATATAATTCTAATATAATTTTAACATTATATTGGTGGTGTTGGTCAATGAAATTAGAAGTACAGAAGTATGGAAATATAACAATCAGAAGGAAGAGGTAAAACTACCTCTATTTGTAAATATATGATTATCTAAATTCCAAATCCATCAATTAAAAAATCACAAACAATAAATTAAGTACCAATCAAGGCATCAATACATAAAGTATCTATCTAAAAATCAATAGCCTTCAAAGAAAATGAACTAGAAGATATAATTAAAGAGAAAAGTACACTTTAAAGAGCAGCAGAGATGATCAAGAAATGTGTGATAACTAAAAGATAAGCTTGAAACCTTTTCTGATGAACCCCAAGTAGATTTGAACAAATGGAAACATACATCATGTCCTTGGAAAGGAGTGCTGCAAATATGAAGAAGGTCAGTTCTTTATAAATTTATAGAAACTTAATATCTAAATAAAAATAACAACTTTTTGTTTGTTTGGAACTAGACAATCAAATTCTCAGGTTCATATATAAAATGAAGAAGTGGGGCGCCTGGGTGGTACAGTCGTTAAGCGTCTGCCTTTGGCTCAGGGCGTGATCTAGCATTCTGGGATCGAGCCCCACATCAGGCTTCTCTGCTAGGAGCCTGCTTCTTCCTCTCCCACTCCCCCTGCTTGTGTTCCCTCTCTCGCCGGCTTTGTCAAAAAAATAAATAAAATATTTTTAAAAAATGAAGAAGTGACAAAAATTAGAGAAAATCTGAAAATGGAGAGCAACTGGGAGGGATCTTCTCTACCACATTTTTACACACACTGAGCCTCAAAGAGTAAAACCAAATGGCACTGGCATCTGTATAAACAGATACCATCGGAATACTAGAAAAAGACCAGAAACAGAACTGTGACACACAGGAACTTTAAATGTGGTGACAGTGGCATCCCAAGTTTGCTATGTCAAAACATGAAATTATAAAAACACCAGAAGAAAACATGGGTCAACCATTTAGACCTTGGAATGGAAAGGGTTTTCTAAATATGATTTAAAGTCTAGAAGCTACAGAGGCGCCTGGGTGACTCATTGGGTTTAGCATTTAACTCTTGGTTCTGGCTCAGTTCGTGATCTCAGGGTCATGAGATGGAGCCCAGCGATGTTGGGTTCCAAGCTCAGCAGGGACTTTGCATGAGATTCTCTTTCTCCCTCTGTCCCAGCACCCTGTCCCTCAACACTCTCTCTCTCTCTCTCAAATAAATAAATAAATCTTAAAAAAAAAAAGAAGCTATAAAAGACAGAGACTTAATGATCTGTATTTATTTATTTTATTTTGGGCTTTTAAATCATGTAAATATATTACTTATTTAAACATGTAATTGTGCTAAGAATATTCTTTTAACTGTAGCTTTCTAAGTTTCTTTTTCTTTCTGAGTATTCTTTTCATGTCCATTAGAAGTGGTTCAAAAATTAAATGAGCTATTTCTATGACTAATTCAGCATTCCCACAAAAGGGTTCTATAATATACTTTAAGGGACACCCCTCTTTGTCTAACTCCATACCTAGAGGGAGAGGGACAGCACTCTCCTCAGACCAGGAATCTCTATGTGAATCCCAGCTTGGATACCCATAGTCCACAGTTCCTCTTTCCTCCCTTATCACGTAAGGTGGTGGAATCTAAGATGGCTGGTGTTGCTTCCAGCTTGGGAACCCCTTAACAATGTCTACTCAGACTTTGGCATAAGCACTTTCAAGCATGTTCTCATATTTGTCTTGGGAAGAACTATCCTACATTCTAGCTCTGTAACAAATTTAGAGATTAAGCAGAATTTTAAAAATTTCTGTACTCTCTGCACCTATGTTTGCCTGAGGTATTTCTTCTCACACTTTCTTTTTTTTTAAATTTGAGCACTTGTACCCAGAAGGTGGTAAGCTCAAGGCTCTTATCAAAACAGATAAAACTACTAGAAGAATGTAGGAAGGGTTACAATAACTCCAGAGTCCTGCTTGCCAATGATAAAAAAGAGGAAAGAAAGAAAGAAAGAAAGAAAGAAAGAAAGAAAGAAAGAAAGAAAGAAAGAAAGAAAGAAAGAGAAAGAAAGAAAGGAAGAAAGGAAGGAAGGAAGAAAAAGGGAAGTAGGGAAGTATGGAAAGAGACCATTACATCCTAGAAATTCAGAGCAATTACCTAAGTGCCTCCTAAATTTACTTGACTGAATTTCTTGGAGCAAATTTGGCACTACCATCTGCTTACTTACTTACTTGCTTGTTTTAAAATAGACTGTATAATTGATTTTAATATTTAAACTTTCTGAAGACATTTAAAAAATTAAAGTTTATTCTGTCAGTCTTAGACAATCGAAGTCCTCATTTGTTTTCCTGGGTACATTTGACTGTAAAGCTTTAGTTAGTAATTATAATTTATTGACTATGTTATTACTATGTAATCTTCATTTGGAGATGAGCATTATGTCCTGCTTAAGCATATTGCATTTAAATTATCTACTATATTTCATTCTGAGAAACATTTACATTAAAGTTGATTGATAAAAACTAATGATTACAATGGAATACAATGCCTTTGAGGTCAAATCTGGACATTGAATTTGCAATGTGTCCATGAATGGCTAAAGATAGCAGTCCTTTTTGGAGGTACATCTTCTCTAGAAACAACACCACCCTTGAAAAGGAGAAAATGAGAACTAGGGCACATGTTAAGAGGATTGGGTCATATTTATAGAGCCTATAACTTAAAAAAATACATGTAGGTGAACAAAAATACAGTTGATGCTTGAACACTGTGATGATTTGCCTCTCCTTGCAGCTTTTTTCAAGTTAACACTCAGTCTACATAAGGAGATGGAGCTAGCACTTGTAAAATAATTAATAAATGATCACATGTGAGTTATGTGACATTTTATCAATTTGCACCCCAAAATAAGCATCAGGTAGGGCACACTGACGGAATCAGAGCTAAAGCAGCCATTGAGGTATTGCGGTGATGAAGTAGAAGCTGAGATTTATAGCTCAGTGCTGTTTCCCGGTTACAAAGTACTTTGTCCCACATAATTTTAATGGATGAATAGAAGAGGAAGAATTGGAAACCATGCAGGGCAAACGGTACTAATAAATGTTCAGAAATTGGAATTCTGTATGTCGACAGACAAAAATATGAGTGGCTCCATTAAATCAAGAGTCTACACTTGGGAAGAAGTAGCAAATTTGGTTGCTTGAGTAGGGCAGGTGGAAATGATAAACAGTTTTTAATATCCTGGAGAGATTTGGTGTGAAAACCGAAGTTGGTGACCTCTTGGGTCTGTTAGGAAGGAAAAAACTTTTCCTCTATCTTCTCAGGTTCAGAATTGGGGAACCTCAAATGAAACTGATAAAAAGATTAGCAAGAGAAAAGAAAAAGTTCATTCACCTAAATACATGGGATCTCACAGAAAATGTGGCTCAAAGAAACAGCTAGAATTTGGGGCTTACACACTGTCTTATTAGGAGAAGGGGAGAGGGAGAAAGGACACTTACAGGAAGGAAAATGACTTTTAGGTAAGATAAATGGGATCTAAGGAGAATAGCTGGAAGATATGATAGTTTTATGACAATGTCTGTTTAAGGTGACTTCTTATTCTAGCGTTGACTTCTCCGGTGATAGGAGTCTGTCCTCCTTGGTTGGGAAACTCCTGGGGAGGCCATTTATGGCAGTTGAGTTCTTTAGGGAGACTGCTTTAAGGCAGATAAGTGGGGTTCAGGAAAACACATACGCACACACACAACTCTTCCTGTGTCTGTTGATTCTCAAATGTCTTCCTCTCAAAATGATCCTTATGCCACAGAGGTGTATTCTGGATCTGTTCAGGCAGCAAAAATACAAACAATAGTGACATCCCGCAACTAGCAATATGCAAGATGGATGGCTCTGTGGCTTTCCTGGAAGCCATCTGGGGAAGGGTTGCAATAATCCAGGTTTGTGACTGATGTGAGTGAGAGCCAGGTTAGTGATATGAAGGAAGTATATAAGAGATGAAAAACTATGGTATCTTCGTGTGAGCAAAAACAAGTCCAAAATTATTTTCAAAAATAACATCTTCATCTCATCAACAGAGCATCAAGGAGACACATTGCAATGTAAACAAGATGTGACATTCCATTCTATTGTTTCAAATTGCTTTGAATGTGTAAATATTCATCATTGCTTCAAAACTCTAATGGATGTAATGTGATTACATTGTTTACTATGACAATACATAACAATGGCTTGTTGAAAGTGTACATTGTCTCATTAAATCTCTTCTTTACAGTTTTAAAGAGATAAATGAAAATGAAAGCATTTAAAGATATTTTTATATCTCCTCTCCTCAAACCTATCATCCTGCAGGCCTGGTTTGGTTCCTGATTGCTGTCATTTGAATGCCGGGCCCAAAGAGCATATTTGAGCCCCATCATTTCAACTCCACCTGACATTTACCACATCAATCACACCTCTGAAAAAGAAAAACAAGCTTAAATGATTTTTCTATATCTATACTGCTTGGGAAAGAATAGATCTTTTAAAAATAATATACTAAATCTTTGTCCAAAAAGTTTTTTTTTGTTTTGTTTTGTTATTTACTTATTTAAGTAAGTAATCTCTACACCCATCGTGGGGTTCGAACTCATGACCTCAAGATAAAGAGTCACATACTGCAATGACTGAGCCAGCCAAGTGCCCCTGTCCAAAAGTGTTTAATATAAATTTTTTCAAGGAGAATGAATACCAGGGTATGTTCAAATTCCAATCTCTCATTCTGGATACAGTTTGCAGAGAGGGCTCTGGCATGTGAGGTGTCAAATGGGACAAGAAGGCAGAAGAAACAAGATTGACCTAGGGCTTCCGCTAATTTTCCTTAAACATTTCATAACCCTGGGGTGTATCTACTCTCCCATGAGCATTAACTCCCACACATTAAACAGGATTGATTACATTTCTCATTCCATTATATTGGTTTTCCTAGACTCTTAGAATTTGCCCCCAAATCTGCTTTCCCCCTTCCCACCTGCTTTACTCCCTCACCCTGTTACCAGCAAATGCCGCTGGTCCTTCCAACACTTACTAATCCTTTCAGGGAGGGGCAGTTACTTCTCTTCTGTGTTTCTTTCTGATGGCCAGTGACATTCCTTCAGCTCCTTTTCCGAAATTCCTCATTTGATCCTAGTATTTTTCTGTAAGTCAGGGATGGTAAAGCCAACAATTCTTAAAGTTGAAATCCCCAAATTCCTGGGTACTTGGAGAGCCAGCGATAGCATGGATGATTATCAAATGGACTAGTGAGCCTGCTGGAAGCCAGTGGCTTGGATAGCATCTTAGCTGAACCCTTATTCTATCTAAGCTGCATGCTCTGGGATAGGCCATATCAAGTGGCACTCAAACCCTTCTGACTCTAAGACTAATATTTTGTTCAGAGCATAAAGCGTGGACTGTGTTTTTGTTACAAATGAAATGAAACTATCTTATGCCTTCTAATAATGAGAGGGTCTTGAGTCATAGCTTTTTCACCTTCTCTAACAATAGGAAAAAATTGCTTTTGCAGCTCAACCAAACTTATGAATGCCTGAAGTGGAAAAAGATACAAAACAGAGCAACTCCTGACAGTCTATAATTTCATTGTTCTGAGATAAACTGCAATCTTTAATTGCACCTCTATGAAAATTGTCTATAAAATGGTTATAAAAATAAGGCAAAAAATTCTGTTTCTGATTTTTGTCCTCTGTGTGTGTGTGTGTGTGTGTGCTCCTTGAATGGATATTCCAGATGACTCCCTACCTGCTTAAATAGTTGAGCTTTTCAGAAACATCAGCAATTAATAAAAGGTCAATCATTCCTCTGAATTATTGCATTTATTTGTCAGTCCCAGGTTTTGTCAGACTAAGCACACACAAATTTAAACCAAAATTCAACTAGTCAGTATATGCAGAAATCTGCAAAATTGTAGTAAGAATTTGACACGATTTTGATTTGTAAGGGTTAAATCCTTACATCTTTCTCTTTCTGTTTGTTAACCCATTTGTCAAAGTGCTAGCCTTATTAAAAATGGAAAATGCTGACCCATACCTGCCTCAGAGAAAATTCTGTCTAGTGTTTGACTTGAAGAAACAATATCTAAGATTAGTGATTATTTGCCATCATCCATGCACTTAGTTGAGAACTTCCTGTGCTCTTCCGCATTCCTTCTAGCAGCATTCAAGTAGGTACTGTTCTGTACCTCACTGAACTGAAAAGGGGTAATTTTTACATAAGGTCATGAAGGAAAATGTAGCTGCTCCTTAGAAATGTACCCCCAGGGACTATTTAATTATTTTCTCTGATTAGTAGTTAATAACTGCCATAGTTTGACACCCAGAAATTTTCTCAAACATTACGCATGAGTAGAAGTTCTGTCTAAAATCCACTTTTTTTGGATTGAAATTGATTCACTGATGCAGGATATCTTTCATGCATGAGACTTTGTTTGATATTTTCCTTTTCAAAGACTGAATATTGTCAGTTCTCTTTTACAAACGGTATTTTTCTGAGAGTGATGACAAGTATCTGGCAGTTTTATTTTTGCTTGCTTTATAAAAGTTATGTTTAGAAACCTATGAAACTATTCATGAAAGTGAATTCTCTTCTTTAATTTTTTATTATCTTTATACAAAACCTCCACAGATATTCCACACTTGGTGTCCTCTGAATCCGTTTCAATAACTGCAGCTAACTGTGACCTTTCCATGGAACATAAATGTAGGCATGAGAATTTGCTACTGTTATTATACATTAATTTCAACAAAGATTATCTACTGGAAAAGTATAATTGAATGTCTCTTTTAGCTTGTTGTATGTGAGAGAACTTTTTTTTTCTGTGTTTGAAGAGTTACAGATTTTATCTATGCAATGTTTGCTAATGATATACCTGGAGATGAACGGATTTTCATATCTCTATGGTTAATAATTTCCTTGTTTTTGACTTTTAATCTCTTGCTCTTAGACTAATGCATTATAATCAGCTGGTATTCAAGGGCTAGGAGCTCCTCTCAGAACACAAGGACAGCAAAGGGCTTTCTGAAACTCAATTTTAAGTATTTTTTTATAAATTAAAATACAGATACCATCAATTTAGTAGTATCATGATATAAGAAGAGTGGGGTATTTTGTTTGTTTTCTCCTCCTGGACTTTACATGGTTTCTTTTCTTTTTCATTTTTTAAAAATTTTTATTATGTTATGTTAGTCACCATACAGTGCATCATTAGTTTTTGATGTAGTGCTCCATGATTCATTGTTTGTATATAACACCCAGTGCTCCATGCAATATGTGCCCTCCTTAATACACATCACTGGCCTATCCCATGAGAGACTATGGACTCTGGGAAACAAACTGAGGGCTTCAGAGGGGAGGGAGTGGGAGATTGCGATACATGGTTTCTTTTCTAAAAGGAAAGTTGACTTAACTGAGACATCCAACTTTGGAGGATGCATTAGCTAGCAGTGAGCAACATTAAGGCCTGCGTACAAGGCATTGTACTGAAGTAAAGCTCAGCACACTTGGTGATTTTGCCCACTTGTAATCCACAACCTACGTACCACTGCTCATTCAATCTGAGACTTTCTTTCTGCCACTTAGCAGTATGATCTTCTCACAAAACCAACGTGGAGAAGACCCTGCCTGGGCTGAGCTGCAAGTGCCAAGGCAACAACTGCCAAGATTCCTTACCTGCAAATTTTGCCTTATCTGTCTTAAAGAAGAAATTGCTCTCCTTCTGCCCTTTGGAGTAGGTCATAAAAAAGTACCTGAAAGGCTTGAACAGACCAAAGCCTCTGAGAGTCAGAATACAACCTTTGGAGAAAGATGGCAGCATAGTAGCAAGACTGTATAATCATCTCATGCCCAGAGCACAGCTAATTAACTACCAGATCATTCTGAATACCAGTAAAACTGACCTGACTACTGACAGAACAACCTGCACAACTGGAGGGAGAGAAGAGGCTGCATAGAGGAAGGTAGGAAGTGCAGAGACGTGGTTTGGGGAGAAAAGGTTTGCGAGTGCTGTGGAGGGGAGGGAGTCCTGATTATGGAGAAAGGAGAGAGAGGGAGAGAGAGAGAGAGAAGGAGAGAGGGAGAGAGAGAGAAGCACACAGGGAATTGCACAAGAACACTTCCCCAAATCCATTGACTGGGAAAATGAAAGGAGACATTTTTCATGAGTTTTTGCAACCACTGGGGCTCAAAGATTGAAGGTTTAAAGGTTGGTGTGCTTGGGTGGGGTAGAGACCTGAGGACACTGCCTTACTCCTAAAGAGAAGGCAGGCAAAAAAACAATGGGGCAGATAGCATGATCTAAGAATTGCCTAAGGCACACAAGGAGAGACTGTTATTTTTGGAGTGCATCTGTGAGAAGGTGGCATTGCCTCTCTGGGGACAAAAAGAACTGGCAAGTGCCATTATACTCCCCTGCTTCTTGGCATAAGTGCAGGAATACCTGCCGAGGGTAGCTAACCTGGGCACCACTCTTTAGCCTGTTTGTTCCAAATCCCATGCCCCTGCATTCTGGAGCAACTGCCTTTCTGGGTCAAATCTGCATCAATGCCAGCATGGTGAGACCCTCCTCCCAGAGGACCAGCACAGGTTCCTGCCACACTAGATCCCTGAAGTTTGGAATTTTAAGTCAGCAGGCTTGGCTGGGATAGAGCCCAAAGTGCACTGCACCGCTCCAGGCAGGCAAGTAATCCAGAGACAGATAGTGTGAAATCAGCGATCTGAAAAACACCCATGACCCATGAGGGAAATTATTCACTGCTCTGAAAGTGTTTCCCTGAGTGCAGCAAGCATGGACTCCCCCCTCCAGGGACAAAAGAGCTGGGTGGCACCATTTCCTTTGCCTGCCCCTCATCATAAACCAACTTCAGTAAACAGCACTGTGCCAACACAGGCTGCCTAACCTGCTTACACCAAGTCCTACCCCTGAGCTCTGCAGGTGCTTACTTACTAGGGCAAGTGTGCCTAAGGACCAGCACAATGGGCCCCTCTTCCAGAAGACCAGCACAAACCCTGCACGCATCTCCTCTACTGACCATAGAGTTCTACAAGGCTTCAGTTCTAGTGAAAATAACATCAGGTCTCATTTCAGAAGCAGACCACAGCACACCTAATTAAAACTTGCCACGTTCTGGCTAAGGTTCAAACATTGCCTGCTGCAGGCAAGGAGAGCCTCTGCAGATGACTGTCCTGAAGGATAAAGCAGCAAGAGCACATGTAGTGCACACCAAGACACTCCCTGAAGTGCCAGGCCCTGGACACTAGATGACATCTTCTTCATAAAGCCATTACTCTCAGGATAAAGAAACATAACAGGCTTTTCTAACACACATAGAGGAAGACAGAGACCTAGACAAAATGCCAACACTGAGAAATTCATTCCAAAAGAAAGAACAAGATGAGATCATGACCAGAGATCTAATTGAAACAGATAGAAGTAATATGCCTGACCCAGAATTTAGAGCAACAGCCATAAAGACACTCATCAGGCTTGAGAAAAGAATGGAAAACTTCAGGAAGGCCCTTACCACAGAGATAAAAGAGTTAAAAAATATATATAGTCAGAAACGAAATATACAACTGAGATTCCAAACAGTCTGGATGTAATGACCACAAGGATGGAAGAAGAAGAAGAATAAATAAGTGATACAGAAGATACGATTATGGAAAATAATAAAGCTGAACAAATGGGTCCAGAGGGGGAGCCAACCGCAGAGCACAGACAGCCTCACCTCCTTCTCTAAAGGTGATGGTGAGCCATTGAAGGGTTCTAGATGTGTAACTTGCTCCATCTTAATAGGATCACTGTGGCAGTTCGGAGGTCTGCACGCATCCAGGGAAGAGCTGGAGACCACTGCGGAAGTCACAGAACTGATGAAAAGTGGTCAGATTTTTTGGACATATTTTGAAGGAAGAGCCTGAGGAATTTGTTGGTGGGTTAGAGTGGGATATGAGTGTCAAGACTAAAAGGCAACCTATGGAATGGAAAAGATATTTGCAAATGACATATTTGGTAAAGTAGTACCCAAAATCTACAAGGAACTTATAAAACTCAACACTCAAAAAACAAATAATCCAATTAAAAAATGGACAAAAGACATGAATTGACATTTTTCCAAAGAAGACATCCAGATGGCTAATAGACACATGAAAAGATGCTCAACATCATTCATCATTAGGGAAACATGAATCAAAACTACAGTGAAATATCACTTCGCACCAGTCAGAATGGCTAAAATCAACAACACAGGAAACAACAGGTGTTGGCTAGGATGTGGAGAAAGGGAAACAGTCTTACACTGTTGGTGGGAATGCAGACTGGTGTAGCCACTGTCGAAAACGGTATGGAGGTCCCTCAAAAAGTTAAAAATGGAACTTCCATACTATTCAGCAACTGCATTACTAGGTATTTACCCAAAGGATACAAAACTAGTGATTCAAAGGGGTACATGTCCCTGGATGTTGATAGCACCATTATGTACAATAGCTAAATTATGGAAAGAGCCCAAAAGTCTATTGACTGATGAATGAATAAAAAGGAGGTGAGATACACACACACACACACACACACACACACACACTGAACTATAACTTGGCCATGAAAAAGAATGAAATTTTGCCGTTTGCAAGGATATGAATGGAGCTAGAGAGTATCGTGCTAAGCAAAATAAGTCAGTCAGAGAAAGACAAATACCATAAGGTTTCACTCGTTTGTGGAATTTAAGAAATAAAACACATGAACATGGTGGGGAAAAAAGACAAACTAATAAACAGACTGTTAACTATGGAAAACTGATGGTTACTGGACAGGCAGTGGGTGGTGGGTGTGGGGAGGGAAGATGGGTTAAACGGGTGATGAGGAATAAGGAAGGCACTTTTGATGAGCACCTGGTGTTGTTTTTAAGTGATGAATTACTAAATTCTACAACTTAAACTAATATTGCAGTGTGCTAACTAGCTGGAATTTAAATAAAAACTTGGAACAAAAATAAATAAAGAAAACCTAAAAAAGAGAGAGAGCAGCCCTTGCTCAGGGGATTTGTGGTTTTGTTACTACAATAGTAACTCATAGAATAATAGAATCTCATCATGATCCTCCATGTACCATTTTATTATTTTACTACTTAAAGAAAGTTATATGCAAATTGTCTTCAGAACCATTCTTGCCTTTGGTAAATGCCTCATTGCTGGCCTAAAATTTGAAAAAGAGAGAGCAGAAAATAAGCATCTGTAGAGAACATTCATACCCTAGAAAGCTAAGAATTTAAGGAATCTCTTGATGCTTAGCTAATATTCCAGATGCCCCCAATATTCAAATTTTATTCTTTGTTCTCCCCTTTACGTCCTTAATTTATATTTTGTTTGGGGGCATTACATTGAAAAATCCATTTATCATACATGTGAGAAATTTTATCACAATGATGAGCTTAGGAGATCACTTTATATATATTTTGCTGAAATGCATTGAAAACTCAAATAGATCATCTATATGGGAACATTCAATTCTTTTAAAGACTTT
This sequence comes from Ursus maritimus, assembly GCF_017311325.1. Taxonomy (NCBI): domain Eukaryota; kingdom Metazoa; phylum Chordata; class Mammalia; order Carnivora; family Ursidae; genus Ursus; species Ursus maritimus. Next base: position 4,509,830 of record NW_024423344.1, on the reverse strand, counting down.
ATTTTTTAGAGAAGTTTCAGGTTCACAGCAGGTATGGGGAAAGGTATGGAGATTTTCCATAAGTTCCCTGCCTGGACATATGCATACCTTCTCCACTATCAACATCTCCCACATGAGTGGTTTGATTTGTAATAATTGATGAACCTACAATGATGTATTGCCATCACTAAAAGTTCAGAGTTTGCATTAGGGTTTACTCTTGGTGTTGTATTCTTCATGGGTTTGGACAAATGTATAATCACATGCGACCAGCATTATGGCATCACACAGGGTATTTTCCCTGCCTCCAAAAATCCACTGTGCTCCACCTATTCATTCCTCCCTCTCTCCAAACCCCTGGGAACAATTGATTTTTTTACTGTCTCCATAGTTTTACCTTTTCTGAAATGTCATATAAGTGGAATCATACAGTATACAGTATTTTTCAGATTGGCTTCTTTCACTTAGTAATATGCATTTATATCCCCTCCAAGTTGTTTATGGTTTGATAGCCCGTTCCTTTTTAGTGTTGAGTAATATTCCATTATCTGGATGTGCCAGTTTACTTATCCACTCATCTGTTGAAGGACATTTTGGCTGCTTCGATGTTTTGGCAATCATGAATAAAGCTTCTATAAACATTCTGAATACAGATTTTTGGGTCGACATAAGTTTTTAACCCCTATGGATAAATACCAAGGAGTGATTTCTGCATCATATGATAAAAGCATGTTTAGCTTTTAAAGGCACTGCCAACCTGTTTTCCAAAGTGTCTGCACCATTTTGCACACCTACTAGGAATGTAGGAGATTTCCTCTTGCTCTACATCCTTCCAAGCATTTGGCATTGTCAGTGTTCCAGATTTTGACCAAAAGAGGTATGTAGTGGTATCTGGTATAGTGAAAACATACTTCAAACAATAAATGTTATATATGATGAGCAAACAGATTAAATCATACTCAATGGTGAAAATATGAAAGCTTTCCTGTAAAATCAGGAACAAGACAATGATGCCACACTTGCTATATTTATTTAACATAGTACTGGAAGTCCTAGCCAGAGAAATTAGGCAAGAAAAAGAAATTGAAGTTAACTAAATAAGAAAGGAAGATATAAAACTGTCTTTACTTGCAGGTGACATGATATTAAAAAACCCTAAAGACTACACCAAAAAGCAGTAAGTAAATTCAGTAAAGTTGCAGGATACAAAGTGAATATACAAAAATCAGCTGCATTTCTATACACTGACAGTAAACTATCAGAAAGAAAAATTAAGAAAACAATCCCATTTACAATTGTGTGGGAAAAATACCAGGAATAAAGTTAAAGAAAAAGGTGAAAGATCTATACACAGAAAACCATAAGACATTGATTGATGAAAGAAATTGAAGAAGACACAATTAAATGGACAGGTATTCCATGCTTATGAATTGGAGTAATTAATATTGTTAAAACATCCATACTACATAAAGTAATATATAGATTCAATGCAATAGTTATCAAAATTCCAAATGCATTTTTCACAGAAATAAAACAATATTAAAATTTGTATGGAACCATGAAAGATCCCAAGTAGCCAGCACATTCTTAAAAAATAAGAACAAAACTGTAGATATCACAGTTCCTGATTTCAAACTGAGCTCCAAAGCTATAGTAATAAAAAAATATATGGTATTGGCAATAAAAGCAGACACATAGAATAATGAAACAGAATGCTCAGAAATAAATGCATACATATATGGTCAATCAATTTATGACAACAATACCAAGAATATACAATGGGGAAAAGACTGTTTCATTAATAAATGGTGCTGGGAAAACTGGACAGCCACATGCAAAAGAATGAAACTGGTTCCCCATGTCACACCACACTCAAAAATCAACTCAGAATGGAGTAAGGACTTGAACATAAGACAAAAATAAAACTGTTAAACTCATAGAAGAAACAGGGGATAATCTCCTTGACATTGTTCTTTGCAATGATTTTTTAGATTTGATACTAAAGGCAAAGGCAATGAAAACAAAAATAAACAAGTGGGACTACATCAAAATAAAAAGTTTCTGCACAGCAAAGAAAACTACCAAGGAAATGAAAAGGCAATCTACAAATAGGAGATAATATTTGCAAAACATATATCTGATAAGGGGTTGATATAAAAAATACATGAAGAACTCATACAACTCAATAGAAGAAAAACAGAATTAAGACAATGGGCAAAGGGCCTAAATAGACATTTCTCCAAAGAAGATATACAAATGGGCAACAGGTACATGAAAAGATGTTCATCATCACTAATCATCAGGGAAATGCAAATCAAAATCACTATGCGATACCACCTCACACCTGTTAGAGTGGGTTTATCAGAAAGATAGGAGATAACAAATGTTGACATGGATAAGGAGTGAAGGGATCCTTCTGCACTGTGGATGGGAATGTAGATTGGTATAGTCGACTATGGAAAACAGTATGGAAATTTCTCAAAAAATTCAAAATAGGAATACATATGATCCAGCAATTCCACTTCTGTGTATACATCTAAAAGAAAGAAGTCACTATCTTGAAGAGATATCTGTACCTCTGTGTTCATTGCAGCATTATTTACAATAGTCAAGATATGGAAACAACTTAAGTGTGCACTGAATGATGAATGGATAAAGAAATTAGAATCCTTGTGCCCTGGTGGTGGGAATATAAAATGGTGCAGCCATAAGAAAAATAAAATAAAATAAATGATAAAATAAAATGGTACAGCCATTATGGAAGACAGTATGGTAGTTCCTCAACAACAACAACAACAACAACAACAACAAAACAGAATTATCATAAAATCCAGCAATTCCATTTCTGGGTAATTGTCAAAAATTTCAATGAACACATTCATTTTCACTACAGCATTATTAACAACAGCCATGATGTGAAAGCAGCCCAAATGTCCATCAATGGATAAGTGGATAAAGAGAATGTGGTATATGTATACAATGGAATACTACATATACAATGGAATACTACGCAGCCTTAAAAGTGAAGGAAATCCCATTATATGCTACCACATGTGTTGAGAGTTTAGCTAAACTACACTTTGGTATTGCTGCCTCCTCATTCATTTAGTTTGGCCAAGTGGCCTGCAGGCAACTTAAACTGAGCCTAGGTCCTTCATGCAAGTGCACACCCAGCAGCCCACAGAGACACAAGTAAACATAAGATCCTGACATGACTTCTCTCTCCAACAGCCTTGTGATAAACAGTCTCCCCACCTTTCAGAGTCATGCTTTATGGGCCACTTATAAGCCCTGGAGCCTCCCGTGCAGCATACCAAAATCCCACTGTTTTGGTTAAAATTGACCAATCTGGCCCTAATCCAGCAACCTCAAAGCACTCTACCCTAACAAACATGTCCCTAGGTCCTGCCTCTCTCTTGGTCTGCACTCTGCCTTGACCTCCCACTGTGGCCTCTCGAGGCATGTCATGTACATGCTCCAGGACCTGTGAGAAATAAACCCTGTTTCAGGTTCTCTTGTGGTCTTTGTTGAACAGATATAGAGATTCAGTTTTGCAGGATGAAAAAGTTCCAGAGATCCATTGCACAACAATGCAAATATATTTCACACTACTTAAGTATTTTAAAAAATCACAAAGCGGGTAAATCTAATGTTGATTTTTACAATTAAAAATCAACTAGATGGGGCTCCTGGGTAGCGCAGTCGTTAAGCGTCTGCCTTCGGCTCAGGGCGTGATCCCGGCGTTCCAGGATCGAGTCCCACATCAGGCTCCTCTGCTGGGAGCCTGCTTCTTCCTCTCCCACTCCCCTGCTGTGTTCCCTCTCTCGCTGGCTGTCTCTCTGTCACATAAATAAATAAATAAATATTTAAAAAAAAAAAGAAAAAGAAAAATTTGACCTTTAAAAAAATAATAATAAAAATAAAAATCAACTAGAAAAAGAAAATAACCAACACACTTATACACACATACATACACCAGGATCTTTCTCCCTTTTTCTGTGGTTAGCACTATTCCATCTCTTAATCTCTTCCCTGTCCTGAAGATAAATCCCAGTGGCTTAGTTTGGCATATACTCCCCAGGCTTCCATTCCTGACTTGATTTTAAAACAGTCTTTGGTGATTTTGCTTTACACACTGTTTTGTCTATCTGTAGGGTCTTTACTCAACTTCTTTTCCTATCTTACTTCTACTTATCCTTTAAGAATTAATACACATGTCATCTCCCTCAAGCCTTCCTTGACCATCCATCTTGCTCATTCTGGGCAGGCTGCCAAGATCTTACTTCTGCCAAGTACATAATACATGTGTTTTAGTTGACTACTTGTCTGTTTGCCCCTAGTGGTCTGTGAGATTGTGAGTATCAGTGTTTCACATTTTGTGGGCTTTAAAAATTTACGTGAAGTACCTACCTACTTTAGACCCAGCACTTGGTGTATTGTAGGAGTGAGAGAAAGAGAGAGGGAGCTAGGGAATGTTTTTGAATAGATGGATTCTCAAGTTTACCTTTAAAATGACTAGCCCAAATGTGGCATAGCCCAAGTGACTGAGATTTTGCACTAGCTTTCTGGATGAATTCTTTCTTGTGACATTTCCAAAACACAGAAATATGACAAAAAGGACTACATTTCTGAAATTAATACCTTATTTGACTGGTTCTTCTTTTACATAAGGAGTAACCGTATGTTCAATTCACAAACATTGCACACCCTGTCCTTTTAATAAGTATATTCAATTGCTAAAGACAGCTAGGAACTGTCATTGCCATATGAAGAGATCCCATTCCATTTATTTATTTATTTATTTATTTATTTATTTATATACAGTAATACAGATTTATTCACTTATAAATGTTGGGGAGTTGTCCAAAATGAATCTTTTAAAAATTTTTAAATTCAAATTCAATTTAGTTAACATATAGTGTATTATTAGTTTCAGGGGTAGAATTTAGTGATTTATCAGTTGCATATAACACCCAGTGCTCACTGAATCACATGCCCTCCTTACTGCCCATCACCCAGTTACCCTATCCCCTCCAGCAACCCTCAGTTTTCCCCTCAAGTTAAGAGTATCTTATGGTTTGCCCCCTTTCGGTTTTAATTTAAATGGCAAGTTTCCAAAAACATTATGGATAGTACCAAAGCAGCAGAATCTAAGAGATCAACATGCTTTTTCGAAGGAGTGGAGAAAGGGACTGCAGAGGAAGGGAAAGAAAAAGAAGTGATAGGACACCATAGGGAGGGAAGAAAGTAGCATTTGTTAAGGACTGGTGATTTCACTTAATGCTCCTCTGCATTTCACTTTGTAAGAAATGGAGAAAAGTAAAGACAGGGAATCTGGATTGCTTAGCTTGCAAGTGGTCAAGTGCAATTTCAGTTCTGAGGTGTGCATGCCAAAATCTAAGGCAACCAGTATTTTATAATTTAAATTTATCCTACATTTGCTGAAGAATAAATTTGAACAAAAGAGAATAATTTTATTATGGCTAGCCCAAAGGAAGAAAAAAAAAGTTCTTTAAGGCTTTGATTAATGACTCAGAGAGTAATTTGACTACATTATTATATGTTATTTGTTTCCTTCAACAGATGGTGAAGTGGCTGTGGCTAACATGATTATACTCATGAAGAAACTGAAAGCATCAGGAAGCTGTCTTGCCAGAGTAAAGGTGAAGCAAAGCCCCAGTAAGGTCTTGAGCTGGGCATGGGGACTGCCCCTTTAATGTGGCCACTGGTGTCGTGCTCTGGTGGCTACTACAGGTTATGTAACCAGATTTGGTATGAAATTGGTAAAAGGACCAACTAGCAGTTTAGTGATAGATGCAGCCTATAACAGCCTGGGATCTAATGAGTCTAGAATCAGATCAAATTAGGGTTTTAGATTCCAATGTGGAGAAGTTAATCAATGGTATTGATGTGTGCTTAAAAAAAATACTTGGGAATAATAATATATGAGGTGTTGTCTAGTGATAGCTTTTAACTAGTAATGTGGTCCATGAACGAACAGTCAAGAAAGAATTCTTGAGACATTTTTGGTGCATAAAGGTGCTTTTATTAAAGTAAGGGAACAGGACCCGTGGGCAGAAGGATCTACCCTTTTGGTGTATGAAGGCAGTGGTTATTTGCTTTGTGCTCAAGGGGGAGGAGATACGCAGGGAGTATTAGATCATAAATATCTTCTTCGAATTTCTACTCGTAAAACTACCCTTGCAAGATTTCTCTGGTGCTTATCATTCAGCTCAATAGTAATTATTGGTGAGACATACAGGCAGTCATGGGACCCTTTAAGAATGTAGCAACCAGCATGTATTTGATCCTTATTGAAACTCTGCAGGCCATAGGTTAGCCTTCTAGGCCAAAGGTGAACATTTTTCTGCCTCTATTCCTCATCATCTAGGACAATGCAAACAGAAATAGAAGTTTCACACACACACACACACACACACACACACACACACACCCTCTGATGTCATGTAAATCTACAACAGTATTAATGTTTGAAAGAATATGGAACAAAAATCAGTTAGAAGCAATAGTCACATATCATAAATCACCCCGACAAGGATTGCTTCATTGCTTTTCTGTAATTTTTGTTGGGAGGTGGGGGAAAATAGAGATGAGAAAAAAATATTACCTTAATAATAGTCAGAATTGGTGAAGGTTTTAGAGAAAAATAAGCCACAAAATCTATACCTTCCATGTGAGTCAACATTCTACCAAGAAAATTATGTCACAAAATCTTTCAAGATTTTGAATTTCAAGAACAAGCACATGAAAAGTGAAATTTGCAAATTTTTATATTGGCTAGTATTATTTAAGATGCTATAATATACAAATGGAAATGGAAAAAAAACATAACTGATGAAAAAAATATGATAGAGTAAAAGAAAAATTATCAGTGTTGTGTATTTCCTGTGTGAAGTGGAATCCTCAACAAAGCACACTTTTTTTTTAATCAGCATTTCTTTTCTTAGTGGGACCTTTCTAGTACATGTCCAAGGTATAAAGCCAGCAATACAAACCACTTTCTTCTACCAAGTGATGTTCTCTAGGATTGCACCAACTCATTCAGACCACACCCAAGGTCACTTGTGTCATCTCACTATTACCTACCTGGCACCACATAACAGCACTCAGCCCAGTGAATGGGTAGAAGATTAGTTGTACGTAGTCAACAGTCAACTTATGAATGAGGTGCGGTCCAACGGTAGCTTTTAAAGACTATTTTTGCATTGAAATCACATTATGTATAGTGATTTTATTTCCAAAGCAGAACCAAAATGCAGGTCAATTTTTATTTCAAATATCTTCCTTCATGTTCTTCCTGCAGCATGAAACATGAAAACATTTTGGTTAGACAGTGAGTGGTGTGGAGAAAAGCTTCTGGTCAGTGTTAATGCCTGTGCCCATGGCCTCTTCAGAGCCAGAACTCAACTATTGTTTTCTGAGGGAGCCAGAGTTTGTCACTTCTTTATGGTTTTGTCCTTAGCTTGCACAAGGGTCTTTTGATATATGTGTGTGTGTGTGTGTGTGTGTGTGTGTGTGTGTGTATATATATATATATTTTTTTTTTGTGGAGGGGATAAAGATTTATGTTACCAAATAGCTACAATAGGAAACAGAATCTGTCCTCTCTTGCTTCTTCTTCTCCTTTCTCTTTTCCCCCTTTAGATTTTGTGGAAAAAATAAGGGCACACATATTAGAATCTCATTTTTATTTAGGGAATGGGGTAAAGAAGTTGGAATCAGGAGCAGGATGCATCAAGGCAATGGAAGGAAGTGCCCCTAGGAGGATCAATGCTGAGCTGGGAAGACAGTAGCTGTGGCAGAGGGAGGCATGGAGGGGTTTGCCTTCCCTGTTCTCCTCTCCTCCATCATGTTTACCACCATTGTTATCACTGACATCTACGTTGCAATAGCCTAACTATGGATGCAGCCCAAGTGTCCACCGACAATGAATGGGTAAAAAAGAAGTGGTTTATATACACAATGGAACATTATTCAGCCATTAAAAAAAAAAAACAATGAAATCTTGCCATTTGCAACAACGTGGATGGATCTAGAGTACAATGGTAAGCAAAATAAGTCAGTCAGAAACAGACAAATACCATATGATCTCACGTATATGTGGGATTTAAGAAATAGAACAAACAAAGGAAAATGGGAGAGAGAGAGAGACAAACCAAGAAACAGGCTCAAACTATAGAGAACAAATAGATCACCTATCACCATAGGTGATAGGTCAAATAGGTAATGAAAAACAAAACAAAACAAAAAAACTGCCTACATTGTCTTAGGGAAAATCAAATAGGAAGAAAGTATGAAAAAAGGTAATGCAGGTCCCCCCAAAATACAAAAGTTGAAACTGTATAATGCTACTAAAAAATCGGTTTAGACACAATCTATGCAGATGTATCTATCTATACAAAAATATGAAAGTTGAGGGGTGCCTGGGTGGCACAGCGGTTGGGCGTCTGCCTTCGGCTCAGGGCATGATCCCGGCGTTGCGGGATGGAGCCACACATCAGGCTCCTCCGCTATGAGCCTGCTTCTTCCTCTCCCACTCCCCCTGCCTGTGTTCCCTCTCTCGCTGGCTGTCTCTATCTCTGTCGAATAAATAAATAAAATCTTTTTTAAAAAAATGAAAGTTGAAACTGTGAAGAAAAGAATAGAAACAAATCCTATAGGGAAGAGTAAGAATTCCTCTTCCAGTTTTTCTGGGTCAATTATTTCCAGGAGCAATGCACACGTCTACATAGACTTTACATGTATCCAGGAGGATCTGTGCCTTTCTTTGTTCTATACACTTTTCTAAGCCAAATCCTTTTCTAAAGATATATATATATATATTTTAATGGTGGTTAACCATTTCCTAAACTACCTGTTTTACAAGTCAGTGTTTTCTTCTCTCAGTTGAAATGAGTTTTATTTTTGCGAGACATCTTGGCTTGTGCAATATTTAATAAATCATATCAGTAAAGAAGCAGAAGGATAGAAAAACTGGATAATGCCATACAGAATTGCTGGTGTTTAAATAATCAGTCACAGGCTTCTATTTCAGCAAATATTTACCCTGGATGCACCCAAATTTATACTTAACAGCTAAGTTTGATAAGGTTTGAAGGACATCTTTGTTAGAGATAAATGTAAGGAAAGGAATTTTCAAAAGACAACCCAGGCTTCTCAAGTGGTGGTAAGAATGCGGAAAGAGAGAGAATTGGATGAGGTGACGCTGAGAGAGCATGATTCTATTCCTGNNNGTTGGGTCATTTTCCCCACAGGGGTGAGGGCAGTATTTACAGCTACAGAACAATGCCTGCTGGGCCTGCTGCCCTTGCAATATGGCTGCCTGCTGGAAGCAACAGGAGCACCTCTACTCAGCAGCACAACCCACTTCTTCCAGGTTTGCTTTTGGTAGTAAAATAATATGTGTGTGAGTGTGTGTGAGTGTGTGCGTGTGTGTGCATGCACGTTTTTCTTTGAATGATGCTTTAATTAAAAGGAAACACATGATTTGCAAATCAGGAGAGATCACATAAGAGCTTTTTTTCAGAGGTTTTGAGATAATAGGATGGGCTAATTAAGTTCTTTTCTGCTTCAGTAGCTCTGGTTGCTCCTGGTGCACGTTGTCATTACTGATTTTGCAGATGCTCAATGGCACACAGAAGAGAGTAGTGACTGTCTCTGGGTTTCATTTTAGTTGTTTTACAGAATCATCGGGAATGAGTTATGTTATCTTTGAACACAGATGGCAACCATATACACCTTTTCCATAATAACTGTATCATAGGAAGCAATCCTGAGTGTCACTGTAGGTACATATTGTATAATGTAACTAACTATAATGTATTGTAAAATGCTACTAAAAAAATAGTTCACAGATGCAATCCATGCAGATGCATCTATCTATATAGGTAATAAATGTAAAGTAGCATAAAATACAGTTTGTCATGGAGTCTGGTTCTCTCACTGGGTTACAGAGCTAATGAGGCCCCAGAGGCAGCTTCAATTTCTGGGGATGCTGCTTGCCTTCGTATCTGTCTTACTGTTACAAACTGTTACAACTTGAGCCATCGACCTTATGGATGTATCCTATTAAATCATAACGTTTTAGAAATTGAGGGAATCTTAGTAACTAGCAGTGTATTAATTTGTAGATGAGAAATGGAGGCCAAAATATGGGAAAAGGTGTACTCATGGGCACAGCGAGTGCCAGAATTTGTGAGTACCTGGTTAGAAGTGGGGATGAAGGTGGCATAAGGACTATGACTTACTTAAACAGCTCAAAGTTTCTGCCTTATTTATGATTTTTCTGATTGAATATGGATGATAGGTCGTTGTTTAAGAAATTCAAAGACAGATACAGACATATTTAAATCCATCTGCATATTTCTGAGCTATTCTTACCCTTATTCTCCCACCTCAAACACTGTACAAAGAAATGAATTGAAGTGTAGTGCATAAAATATGTGATGTTATAGACAGTGCAAGAATACCATCTGTCAATAATTAGAAATTCCTCAGATGGATTGTCCCAGAGGGCATCTGGACACTTGCTTGGTCACCTGAAGATACACTGGAGAGTAGAATGGCAATTACCTGTAAGAGCCAGATATCCCATACTTAACGCCACCCCTGCAGGTGTATATGCCTGTCAGCAAAGAGCGAGAACTGAGCTTGAGAGGCAGTATCCTGTCTTCCTACCTCTTTCATCCACTGACTGTAAGAACCACTTTGAAGAGATTCATTAGCCAGTGACTTTCTCATCTTAGTTTTTCATACTGCTCCTTCTTCTTATTCATTATATTAGCAGCTAAAATTTATTGAGCATTTACTACATGTCAGGCAGTTTACAATACTATTTCATCTAATCTTCACAGAAATTCCGTGAGGTTAAGCAAGACATACCAGGAGGAGTTGGGATTTATACACGGACGTTCTGAGTCTGGAGCCATTGTCGTCCTTGATTGTTACATGATTCTGGCTCTTCGAGACCATCTTTGGGCTTAGGAAAGTAGTTTCGGTAGTGAGTTACGTTGGAAAATTCAGTATTAACATGACATGATTAACATGAAATCATGCTAGGGATGCCAAACAGGGTTTAAACAAAGTTGAAAATACATCTATGTATTTCAGGTTAATATACTGATTTTTTTAAAATGTAGTTTTCAATTACTGAAAAGCTTATTAAAATCAATCATGTAAGTATATAATCCAGTCCTTTTATTTTTTATTTCTTTTAAAGATTGTATTTATTTGTTTGACAGAGAGAGAGGGCACAAACAGGGGGAAGGGGGAGAGGGAGAAGCAGGCCTCCCACTGAGCAGGGAGCCAGACACAAGGCTCCACCCCAGGACCCGGGGATCATGGCCTGAGCTGAAGGCAGACTCTTTACTGACAGAGCCACCTAGGCACCCCTAATCTAGTCCTTTTAAAAGGCATTATAACCCCAATGAAAATTTTAAAGTGATTGCTTTATTAATTTTTTAAAAAGATTTTATTTATTTATTTGGCAGAGAGAGCGAGCGAGCACACAAGCAGGGGGAGAAGCAGTCTCCCTGTGGGCAAGGAGCTCAGTGTGGGATTTGATCCCAGGACTCTGGGATCATGACTTGAGCTGAAGGCAGACTCTTAACTGACTGAGCCACCCAGGTGTCCCAAAGTGATTGTTTTAAATGCTGATGCTAACTTAACTATTCTGGAAAGAGAAACCCGGCTAGGACCAGACTTCCTTGAATTTACATATAAGACCTAAAATGTAAGGTATTTTGATTAATTTTTATAATTCCAACATAAGAGATTTATTTATAGTTGTGTCATTTTGACAAATTCTGTGGGAACTTATTAGAAAGCAGAATAAAACATGGGACTTGCGGAACCTTCGTTTATTTACTGAAGTCGGGAAATATGCTGCCAGCATCGCAAGAGCACAAAAGAAGCCCATCTCACAAGAATGAGTATATGCAAAAGTGTGGGTAACTCAGATGCCCCCCGCCTCAACTGCCCTTGAAGGAAAACATGTTGCTGTTATAGTTATACCCCAAATCTCAGGGCCTGAGCATCAGGCTTCCTTGATTTCTTGAAAGCTTGGCCCTTTCCAGCATTTCTACTCTATAATTCCCTCTAGGACAAGTGGGGTGTAGATGCTGCCATGTGATCAGAGCTGCTCCTGAGTCTCGGTCCTGATGCTTAGTGTTTGCATCTTTTGCCTCCCTTTGACTCCACCAGCTATATTTCTCTGTTGCCTGTGCGGTCAGTATGTGCTTGCTTTCCATGAATAGCTGATCTCAAAGTGTCCACAGTTTGCTGCCCATACTCTGCAGACTTCTCGGTCGCTGGCTTCTGCTGCTCCTCCTCCCTGCAATCAGCAAGAGGGCTTCATCTGGTTCTCCTTACCTCCTGTGTTACAAGGACTTGTTATGAGCGGAATTGTGTCCCCCCAAATTCATATTTTGAAATCTACACCCCCAGTACCTAAGAATGTGACTGTGTTTGGAGATAGGTCCCTTAAAGAAGTAATTAAGTTAAAATAGTGTCGTTAGTGTGGTTCCAAATTCAGCATGACTTGTGTCCTTATAAGAAGAAATTTGGACACACATACACACACAGGCATGACCTTGACACAGGAAAAAGGCCGCCATCTGCAAGCCAAGGAGAGAGGCCTCAGAAGAAATCAAACCTGCCAACACCTCGATCTCAGACTTCTCTTCCACAATGGGGAGAAAATAAATTTCTATTGTTTACCTCACCCAGTCTGTGGTATGTTATTACAGCAGCCCTAGCAAATAAATACAGCATACTTCTCAGACAATGTTTGGGGGACCTTAGTGACACAGTACTTTTTACCTTGACTTCCTGGTCTTCAGAATACTCAAGCATTCTAAGATATGGGCAAATCGGGTGGGAAGGTCTAGATTTGAAAATGTTAAAAAAAAAAAGAATATTCAGATTTAGCCTCATACTATACCCGGATCCTTTATTCCTGTCATGGTCCCAGTCCTGCTGTGACATCAGGTTCATTCTGCTGGACTCAGTTAGTCCAGTGTGCTGCTCTCCTGTCTCTCTTGTTTAACTGCATTACAGAATTCTGCAATTTACCGGAAATCTTGGTTTTAGTATAAAGCCCACTATTGGACCAGATTCAAGATTTGTCCCATAGAGTGCAAATCAGGGATGTGGCCAGGTTCCTGAATATTCTATGACAGTTAATAATTACCCATGATGGACAATAAAATCCAAGGGCTGAGACAACTTCTAGAAGACAGGGTTGTCAAACACGTTTTCCATTCTAAGCATTTTATCTCTGATCCAGATTCAAATGCCATCGATATTAATGAAGTCACATGGACCTTGCACAGATTTGGCAGTAATCCCTATTACTAATTTGTCAGTGATGTTCTTCCCACACATTTTTCTTGCATCCTCCTCTCTCTAGTCCTCTTGTTAGTACAGATATTGATTCCATAAATGATCCCTTACCAGTCTGCTGTAATTCTCTCCAACTAGCCACAAATACTATGAAACATATATTTCATATATATATATATATAGAGAGAGAGAGAGAGAGAGAGAGAGAGAATTTAGAGCAACATCAGGGCTAGAAATACAAATTTCAGAGGCATGAAAAAAATACATATTTATATTTCTATAGCTTGGATAATATCATGTACAAATAGGTATAGGTTTGGTGAAGCCTAAATCTCTTATATATATGGAAGCTTTCTTAAGAAGAGATTATATAATCAAAATAAAAATTTAAGTATTGGTGTGAATATTTAGAATGAATTTAAAATATTAGAATGCATAATTATTTAGGGATTATTTAGAATCTACACTAATTATAATTTTAGGTGTTAAATAAAATACCTAAAACATCATAAAATCCAGAAAAATAATATTTTTATCAATTAACCACCTCTATCATATCCATCCCCCATGTTTTGAGTATATACTCTTAAATCACATATTCATATGACAACAATTTTGAACTATTTTTTATTATGGGAATAGGAGATGCAATTGTCCTCTAATATGGTTAAGGAACTTTAAAAAATTGTTTGGAAATATTTCATTTAGCTTCACCAACTTTTTAAAAAGATTTTATTTTTTGAGAGAGAGCATGAGTTGAGGGGGCAAGGGGAGAAGCAGAGGCGGAGGGAGAGGAAGAGAGAATTTGAAATACAGTCTGCTCTGAGCACGGAGCCCTATGCAGCTGGATCTCACAACCGACTGCGAGATTATAACCTGAGCCCAAACCAAGAGCCAGACACTTAACCAACTGAGCCACCCACGTACCCCAAGCTTCACCAGCTGTGATTGGGAATTTTCAGAATTGTTTTTATATATGGAAAAATCTCAAATGTTTTTTTCGTATATGAGCTATAAGATATCAGAGTATTTCATATTTTCATTTGCACTGATGTATTTTTCTCCAATGTATATTTATTTAGTTATTTATTTTGCCCTATAGTAGGGGTTGGCAAATGATGGCTCACAAATCAAATCTGTTGCCTGATTTTGAATGACTCACAAACTAAGAATGATTTTTATACTTTTAAATGACAAAAATTTTTTAAAAGATTAATATTCTGTGACACATAAAAATTGTATGCTATTCAAATTTCAGTGCCTACAAGTGAAGTGTCATTGGAACACAGCCAAGCTTGTTTATTTGTATATTGTCTACAGATGCTTTCACATTACAATGGCCATATAGCTCATGAAGTGTAAAAATTTTACTGTGTTACAGTTTACAGAAAATTTAGCGGACCTGTTGTCTAGGATATATCCATACAGAAACAACCAATTAAAATGATAATGATCAAATCCCTGCCACATATCACATCCAGTTATTTTTAAAGATTTCAAAATACTTCATCAATTTTTCATTAATTCTCAATATCCTAAGCAGTCCAATTTGTTCATATTTCAGCGTTATAAATGGGGACAGACAATAACTTGGCCAAAGGCACCAGCAGGTAGAGAGGTATTGCTCTGGGTAGAACAGAGATCTTGAGATCCTTAGAACAACTTTCACTACTCATCTGCCGTGGCTTATTTTATGTACTCTTTGAATTAACAACATTTCACTAACCAATTGGTTGTTGATGCCCTTATTGTAAGCAGTAGATCATGTGTTTTATATTATCTTTGTCAATGACAGTGTTACACGTTTGTATGATTCATTGCTTTTCATTAATTAGATTATTAAACAAAATCCAATTCTTTACTTCTACTTGAAATTTATGTCAGCTTTTAATGAAGTACTTCAATAGGATATGAAAAATTTCTTATTGCAATTCACTTCTTGAAGTCAGAATAATCTCTATTGATTTCATTAACCATCATTATAGCTTTTATTTCCTTTTTTTTCCTTTTTCTTTTTTTATTTTTTATAATAATATTTTTTATTACATTATGTTATTCACCATACAGTACATCCCTGGTTTTTTATGTAAAGTTCTATGATTCATTAGTTGCATATAACACCCAGTCCTATTCTATTTATTTTATCTGAATTTTGTCACTTCTTTAATAAATAAATTTTTAATATGACTAAAGAGATGTCCTTCATGTAAGTTCAAATAAGGAATCTTTTCTTGTATTTTTGAAATAGTCCAAAATGTGTCCAAATTGCAGGTAAATGGTATTTTCCCAACAAAGTGTTCCCAAATCTTAGCTGGATTTTAGTCCTTCCACCACAATCAACAAAATATGCATCCAAAATTTGAAATCAGATTATAGTAGTCCCCCATTATTCATGGGAAATATGTTCCAAGACTCCCAGTGGATGTTGGAAACCATGGTTAGTACCAAATTGTGTATATGCCATGTTTTTTCCCTATGCGTGCATATTTATGATACAGTTTAATTTATAAGTTAGGCATAGTAAGAGATCAACACAACATTAACTAATAATAAAATAGAACAATTATAACAATATGCTGTCATAAAAGTTATGTGAATCTGCTTTCTCTCACTCTCTTAAAATATCTTGTTGTACCATTCTCACCCTTCTTGTGATGATGTGAGATGACAAAATGCCTATGTAATGAGATGAAGTGAGCTGAATATCACAGGCATTGTGATGTAGCGTTAGGCTACTTTTGACCTTCTGATAATAGTCAGAAGAAGGATGATCTGCTTCCAAGCCACAATTAACCCCAGATAACTGAAACCAGAGAAAGAAAAACTGCTGATAAGGGAGAGACTACTCTTATTAATTTGCTTTGTAATTTCAGCCTTCTTCCACTAGCTGTAGCCCCAAAATGTGCTTGGCTACTCTAGGAACTTCTGATAAAACAAAAATTATAGGGGAAACCATAGTGGAAAGAGTCAAGAATTACCTGGTAATGGTTAAAATACCTTACTTTTGGGGCGCCGGGGTGGCACAGTGGTTAAGCGTCTGCCTTCAGCTGAGGGCGTGATCCCGGCCTTATGGGATCGAGCCCCACATCAGGCTCCTCCGCTATGAGCCTGCTTCTTCCTCTCCCACTCCCCCTGCTTGTGTTCCCTCTCTCGCTGGCTGTCTCTATCTGTCAAATAAATAAATAAAATCTTTAAAAAAAAAAAGACCTTACTTTTGCAAATTTTACACAAACCATATGACCATGTGAACATATTGTTGGGTCTCTGTCACTGTCTGGGAAGAGGATCCCATGTAAAGTAAATTCACCTCTGAAAGGGAAACAGTATATGTAAAAAGCCTGAGAATATACTCCAATGTATATTTAAGATAGTTTAGAAGAGATGGATTCAGAGACATTTAGAAAGACAAGTCAGTGATAAGAATAAACTCAGGTAAGCTTTAGGTACCACAATGCTAAGAGATGACACTGTCATGAAGGATGGGAGGTATCAACTATGACATGGGCAGGTTACAGTCATGAGTAGTATTTGAAATAGGATTTGGGGAGTAAATAGTGTTCATAAGAACTAAGTTTAATGATAGTTTCTTCTACTTAACCATAAATCTTTTCAACTTTACATTTATATGTAATCACATATGCATTTAAAGATGAAAAATCTTAGCATAATAGATACATTTGTGTATTTGGGTATTAAACTAATTCAAAGAAGTCATGCAACTTTTCTGATCAAAGTATATTATTTATTTATAATGAATTATAATAAAACCACAAAACATTATGTCAAAGCAGGATCCTAAGTCACATATAGAGTTTACAAATGAAACTATTATAGATAAATACAAATAGATCATGGTGGTTAAACCTCACAGACACTATTGAAATATACTAAATTTAAGGTACTCTTTGGTGAATTTTTTTTTAAGATTTTTATTTATTTATTTGACAGAGATAGAGACAGCCAGCGAGAGAGAGGGAACACAAGCAGGGGGAGTGGGAGAGGAAGAAGCAGGCTCATAGCGGAGGAGCCTGATGTGGGGCTCCATCCCACAACACCGGGATCACGCCCTGAGCCGAAGGCAGACGTTTAACCGCCGTGCCACCCAGGTGCCCCTCTTTGGTGAATTTTTACTTGTAGAGATCGCACACTGGATATTAATGCCTCCACCATTGTCAGCAGAATATAACATTTAAGTATGGTAATCAATTTCTAGCACTACTTGCTACTTCAACCTTCATGTAATTATTATTAAATAGAGAAGAAAGATTGTAAATGAGAATGGTGAACACTTGAGTCCACATATATTAACTATCAAGACTGAGAATTCTTTGTTTTGTGACATTCTTACCCAAGAAGATAAGACTTTAACAAATAACTTTACTGTTTGCTTCAAGAAATTTCTGACCACTGATTTATCTAAATAAGCATGTAAATAACTGGGCAAAAATATCTGGGCAAATCTTTCCTACCAGCACAAATTTGCTCACCTGAGCAAAGAGCTTGCCGGTTCAATTATGAAGACCCACCTTAATCCCTGTTGTACCATCAAGACTAAACTATTATGTCACTAATCCCAATCAGTTCCCTGCTACCATGGACTGCATGCTTGTATCTCCCCCTCTTAACCCTAAATCGTATGTTGAAAGCCTAACCTCCAATGAGATCGTGTTGGGAGGTGGGGTCTTTGGGAGGTGATTAGGTAATTGTTGGGATTAGTGCCCTTAGAAGTCAGGAAAGTGTTTGCTTCCCCTCCCTGCTCTCTGTTACATGGGGGATGCAAGAAGTCAGCAGCCTGCAACCCAAAAGAGGGCTCTGTCCAGAACTGGACAACATGGGCACACTGCTCCTGGACATCCAGCCTCCAGAACTATGAGAAATAAATTGTCATTTCAGCCACTTAGTCTGTGGTCATCTGTTAGAGCATCCCAAGTGGATTAAGACATCCACCTGGAAATATCTACCTTAATCTACTTGAATCCAGTTGCCAAGACTTTATAAATTTCTTTCTTGACCTCTTACCCCTCTTTTTAATGAAACTACTTTTATCTCTATTGTAATAAGTTTAATGAATTCAGCAGTGCTTGATCAACAGACTATGATGGTGGTCTTTTTGTGGAGTCAGGAGCCAGTAATCTGGTGAGAAATCAAATGCACAATATCCCACTTTATCTTCAAACTCAAAAGGGAAATTTCTCCAAATTAACCTTAAACCCTGCCACTGTTACACAAGCTATGTCTTAATGACAATGAGCAATTCAGGAGCCAATTCCTAATAACCTTCAACTACTCTTCATGTTACAGTCAACAACCACCATCCTTGGACATTTAGCTGAGAGAGATGCTTTTCTCCTCCTCCTAACTTAATAAGAAGTGATCTAAGTGTAAATGATATTGCTCCATTAAAAGCTCCCCTTTTAGGACCTTCCTCCAAATCCCTGAGGTCTCCTCTTTTAAGTAGGTCACAGTTAATTTGCATGTTGACTTACAAGTATCCCTGTATCTACACCAAATTCAAGATGAAGTTTTCCTTGAGGTGCTGTACTCCTTGTGTACAAATATGTATACAGTAAATCCATAAAACTCAGATTATTCCACCCAAACCCCTAATAACCAAGCTTTTACAATAACATTTAATACTAGAAGCTAAAGAAAGTCTAAAACCAAGAGTCAAAAGCTTAGCAGCAGAAAGGAACTCATACCCGGTACCAATCCTTATAATACTCTTCACCTCCTAATCATTACACTGCATATGAGAGGATATACAACTTTTATGTATATGTTTAATTCTCATATACCTGTGGTACCAAACTTACATACAATTCTACTTTTGGTCCCACTTGAGGCTCTATATTTTCCACTTGTAGATTTCTGTTCTGCATTCCTAACTGTCCCTAGATACCTATTTACATTTTCAATAGAAGGTCAGCAATATACCTGGACATTCAGTCTCGGGGGTTTACCAAACGTCCTCCTATGTTAAGTAGTCCTTAACCAGAATCTTAAGTAGCTTAAATTTCCCTGTAATTCTACTCTTACCCAATATATGATCTTCCACTATGTTCTAGATAAGAGGTGATTTCCAAGAAGGTTTAAAAAGTGTAAAGTTTTTAATGAAAAGTTACAGACCAAGCACATTACTTCAGGTAGATTTATCTAAAGAAGGTAAATCCCTTTTTCTCAACTGACTATAACCTTTTAACCTTTTTAAAACTCTCTTAAGCCAATAGTGAAGGGATATTTAAAAAGGTCCCTGGGTCTCACTAACTACTGCAAAAGATGGATTCCTAGTGTTTTTGAAATTGCCACACCTCTGTATTTCTCAACCAAGCCTTCACTCATTGACTTTTTTTTTTTTTTGGAAACTAAACATATGCAGGCATTTTGCAATTTAAAATTAGTTTTTCAACTACCCCTTCCCCTGCCAACCAAATTAGCACAAGATTTTCTAGCTATTCATATTGGGCAGTCTGGACAAGCCTTTCATGTGATGTGTTAGCTTTATGGGAAACATCTGAGACCAATAGCTTACCACAGCATTCTTCTTCCTTCAGTAGCAAAAGCCCACCTACCTTGCTTAAGCACAATAAGAGAATCAGCTAAGCTAGGGCAGCTTCTGGCCACTTGATCCTTGGTTTTAAAGTCTTATACTTAATGGTCCCTCATGCTATGCAAATTTTGTTGCAGATAATTTACTATCTTTCTCAGGGTTATCTCCTGTGAAATACCATTACTTTCTTCCTCACATACTTCTATTCACTGTTGTAGTACATTTAATCCTGCTATTCTTCTTCCATTACCTGAAGAAGGGGAAACTCATGACTGCTTAGCCTCTACCTAAGAACCATCTATATCCCAGATTTATTAGACCTCTCTTTCCCAGAAAATCTAGATTAACCTAGATTCATCTAATTCCAGATGAACTATATTTTAAGGCTGAAACAGAAAAATATTAACTCACTCCATTCTAAATGCCAAAATATGATAAATGGCATTAATTCATTTCACTCACCAGAGATTGCCAATTAGTTAGAGATACGAGGGTTAATATATACACCTATGGGAGGCATGCCAGTGAATTAGTCCAAGATTTGAGGTGTTTTTGGAAATAAAAAATAATTACTGAGCTTACCAAGAACCCCAATAAAGAAGACCAAAAAGTTAAACAATATTTAGATACTCTAATGGCTTCTTAGTAGATAGTAATTTTAAATATAAAATCTTACACCAAAAAAGAACATGAAAGCTAAACTAAATGCTATGACTGATCACTATGGTGGATAGTAGTCCCCAGTAACATCCTTGCCCCATGATATCCCAAAAGCCACGTAGTTAGTAAAGTTCACATTCTAATTAATGAATTCAGGAGCTTTTCATGATGATTTCTTGGTGGCTCCGGAGAACCTCAAGTGGAAACTTAACAATTTTTTTTCTACATGAACTCAACCACCACTGAAAGGGCACATTTCTTAATGTATTTAATAAATAATGCTAGTGAAGATTTACTAACATTACATGTTTTATCTGTCACCAGCATAATACAGACCAACCTATAAAAGTGAAAAATGAATAAGAGCCTAAGTTTCAGCAACATTTTGAACACCTCCAAGTGACAACTATACACTCAATAGATCTTAAATATATTCTGTTCAGTGGTCACTTATTTTTGAGAATGAGTTGAAAATTTCCCTTGCTGGATACTCACAGTTCTAATAGTAAAAAAATATTACTTAATTTTGTGTTCTTAGGCTGCAGCATTCTAACCCCTCTTTAAAGTGACAGGAGCAATCATTTTATAACTGTCATTAAAAAGAACACTTTCAGAAACTTTACTTCCTATATCAGATTCAATATTTAAGAAAGAAAAAAGTGGGATTCAGGTATTAAAATAAGGAAGCCGCCTAGAAAATCCTTAAAAACTCCATAACCCAAGGGTATTCCTATGGCCTTACTGGCAATGTTCTTTGGAGTTCATTGACTCTTGCCTTATGCATGAGTAACAGGCTAGCCTACATCTCATCCAGGAATATCACTTCTAATTTTAGGCTCTAACCTATTGCAAGCAGACATGGTCAAACGTTACAAAGAATTTATGTGACATATTCAACCTTATAATCTACAGGTATGAGCAGACTTTAATTATAATCTTAAAAACATTTGCTTGACACTAAACCTGAAGAATGAGTGCTCTGAAAGAGACATGGGAAAAAGTCCTAGAACTCCAATGGAAAAGTTCTCATCACACAGTGTTAACAGCTAGCACAGCAGTAAACCTCCAGGGCACTGATCCTCAGATCAGTCTTTCAATTAATGAGACATAAATAACCTTTGAATCCCTGGAAGGCAACCTCAATTAGAGATTTCAAGATGATGATTTTTAGGATTATTTCGGATTCAAGTAATCTTTTGGAGAGGATGGATTCCACCAAAACCCTTGAATCAAGCAAACAACAGTAGGAAGTAGATGGTCTATACCTAAGACCTATGGAATGAGATCTAAATGACCAGAGCTACAGATGCTCAAGCTTTAGTCTTCGTTTTTGTTCTTTATTTTCTTAGGTATTTTCTCCCTCTCCTGCTGGTGTATGCAGGTGTGTGTGTGTGTGTGTGTGTGTGTGTGTGTGTGTGTATGTCTGTGTGTGTGAGAGAGACAGAAAGAGACAGAGAAAGAGATGGAGAGAGAGCTTTATTGAGATATAATTCACATACTGCACACATCACCAATTTAAAGTGTATATAAAACAATGATTTTTTAGTACATTCATACAATTGTGTAACTATCCCCACAATTAGTTTTGGAACATTTTCAAAGAAACCCTGTACCCATTTGCAGTCACTACCTTTTTTCCCTCACCACAAGTTTCAGACCCAAATAACAAATAATCTACTTAACATCCATTCTAGGCATCTCATATAAATAGAATCATGCAACATGTGAAATTCTCTCATACATTTCTTTCACTTAACCTAATGTTTTCTATGTTCATCCATGTTCCAGTATCAGTATTTAATTCCTTTTTATTGCTGAACACAATTACATTTATAGATATACCACATTTTATTTCTCCATTAATCAGTTGATAGACATTTGGATTGTTTTCACTTGGCTGTTATGAAAAGTAGTGTACAGTGATAATTTGCATACAAATTTTTGTGTGGACATGAGTATTCATTTCTCTGGATATAGACCTAAGAGTAGAATTGATGAATCATGTAATAATTCTATGTTTAACATTTTAAGGAACTATCGGCCATTGTACATCCCCACCAGCAGTTTATAAGGGTTCCAATTTCTCTGCATTGTCATCAAGCTTGTTGATATCCATATTTTTTTATTGCAGCCATACCAGCAGGGTTAGAGTGGTATGTTATTATTTTGATTTTAACTTACCACATGGATAATAATATTGAGCATCTTTTCTTGTGCTTATTGGCCATTTGTGTATCTTTTGTGAAGAGATGTCTATTTAGATTATTGGCCCATTATTTAATTGGGTTATTTATTTTTTATTGTTGAGTAGTAAGTGTTTTTATATAGTCTAGTTAAATGTCCCTTAGCGGATTTGCAAATATGTTTTACTCATTCTGTGGGCCCTTTTCATTTTCTTCATGGTATCCTTTGAAGCACAGAACTTTTAAATTTTGATAAATTTGTCCATTTTTCTTTCTTACTTATACTTTTGGTGTCATATCTAAGAAAGTTTTGCCCAACTTAAGGTCACAAAGATTTACTCCTATATTTTCTTCTAAGTGCTTTATAGTTTTAGATTTTATATTTAGGTATATGATTCATTTTTGTTTAAAATTTGTGTATGGTTTGAAGAAGAAGTTTAACTTCATTCTTTTGTATGTGACTACTTAGATGTTCTACCACTGTTTGTCAAAAAGAATATTTTTTTCTCATTGAACTGTCTTGCTGCCCTTATCAAAAATCAACTGACCATTAAAACAAATCAATTGATTGTAAATGTAAAGGTTGATTTCTGGAATCTTAATTCTTTTTCATTGCCTAGATTTCTGTCCTTTGTCAGTACAAGACTATCTTATTCTTTTTGTACCCAACTATCTTGATTACTGTAGCTTTGTTCTTTTTCAATGTTGTTTTGGCTAGTTTGTGTACCTTGCCTTCCCATATATATTTAGAATCAGCTTGTCAATTTCTGAAAATTAGCTATCTGGGTTTTTGATGGTGATTGCATTGATTGATAGATCAACTTGGGGAATGTTACCACGTTAGCAATAATAAGCCTTGTGATTCATGAACATGAGGTGTCTTTCTAATTATTTACTTCTTTAATTCTTTCAACAGTGTTTTTTACTTTTCAGAGTATATGTTTTGAACTTATCTTGTTAAATTATTTTATTCTTTTGATGCTAGTGAAAATGGAATTGTCATCTTAAATTCATTTTTACATTGTTCATTTATAGAAATATAACTGATTTTTATATAACGATCTTATATTCTGTGTATTTGTTTCTTACTTTTGCTGTAAAAGCTTACCGTGCACTTAGAGGCTTAAAAGAACACAAACGTATTCTTTTATAGTTCTAGAAGTCAGAAGCTTAAAATAGGTCTGCAGAACTGCCCTCCACCTGGAGGCTCTTAAGGAAGAATTTTTTTCCTTGCCATTTTCAGCTTAGAGGTCACTTAAATTCCTTGGCTCATGGCCCCTTCCTCTCACTTCTAAACCAGCAACATTCCATCTTCTCCCCGTTCTGATTTTGTTTCCATCCCCACATCTTCTCTCTTATTTTTTTTTAAAGATTTTATTTATTTATTTGACAGAAACAGCCAGTGAGAGAGGGAACATAAGCAGGGGGAGTGGGAGAGGAAGAAGCAGGCTCATAGCGGAGGAGCCTGATGCAGGGCTCGATCCCATCATGCCGGGATCACGCCCTGAGCTGAAGGCAGACGTTTGACAACTGAGCCACCCAGGCGCCCCACATCTTCTCTCTTATTATGGCCTCTTAGGTCCCTCTTATAAGGACCCTTATGATTATATTGGGTTCACCTGGATAATCCAGAATACTTTCCCATTTCGAGATCTTTAATTTAATTATATATGCAAAGTTTCTTTTGCTATATAAGGCAACATATTTATGGGTTTTGAAGTTACAGAAATTCTTGAGAGGCATTATTCAGTGTATCACACCCTACAACCTTGTTGAAAGTATTTGCTGTCTATAATGTTTCAGTGGTTTCCTTAGGAATTTCTATATATGGTCAGCATATATAGATGGGCCCATGTGTCAGACATGATTTAAAATTTTTTTCTATACCAAATTTCTCAACAGAAACTTTTAATTGTCCATAATGCATATTCTTTATGGAAGGGTTAATGAAAAGCAAATAGATAAAAAATCATGAGAAACATGCTTAGATAAGACATAGTTGGATAAGTATCATCTGATAGAAATTTTAGTATATTCCTTAAAACAATTTTGGCTAGGGGAACCTAACATGTTCTGAATATCTTTCCTCTAACCGAATAGTAAGTCAAGAGTCTTTATGGTATAATCAATCCTTAAAAAAGTTCGCAAATGATTTCTAAGAGACATCAGACACTACGTGGTGATAATTTTTTCTTCTTAGAACAATCTTCTTTTATTTATTTTTAAAATGTGCATACCTGTATAAATAGATTATAGAGAAATTTATATTTTTGTATCCTAAATGAAGCAAAAGAAAACTTTGATAGGATTTCACCATTGGGCAGGGGATTTCAGTGGATTGTGACCATTAATGTTAATAAAATCAACTAAAGTTGCTAAGCACTTTTCAAGTTAAGACTGAATGTCTTCCCAGAAGGAGAATGACTAACAAATGCAAATATCCTACTTGAGATCCTTTTTTTTTCTTTTGTAAATGTGCATGCCTCTATAAATAGATTATAGAAAAACTTGTCTCTTTGTATCCTAAATGAAGCAAAAGAAAACTAATGGGATTTCACTATTGGGTAGGGGTTATAATTGGATTTTATCTTGGGCAGAGAATATAATTGAATTTCACCATGTGCCCACAATTTCTGCCCCCAGGAAACATAATTAAATGAGCCAGAACTTCTCCATCTCCATTCCTATAACAGTAGGCTGGCAGAACCTGAGGAACCTCTTTGTAAAGCCAGGGCCTTCCCTTTGTTGTCATTTATCCCCATTTGCTGAGGAACCACTTTTGGAAGTGCAGTATTCAGATGATTAAGTGTCCCTTTTCAGGCAAAGGGCTGAAAACTGTACATAATCACATTAGAGTAATGTTTGTTGTTGCATTTGATAAACAATAAGAAAAATGAAAAGAACTTTGTTCAGTCTTCATCACTCGGTTTCCTTAAAATTTCCATTTTATTTTGGTAAAAAGACCAATATTTGGACATACCAAAGTAAGGCAGCCCTTAAGACACAGTGTGGAGTCTCATTGTGTGAGTACTGGAGCTTCTCCAGAGAAAACAGACATGAAGCAAGGGTCTGCAGAGTCTCCATCAGCCTTCCTCAATTTTATTTAAATGAATGCATGACTTGTACCCTCTTATGATAAATATAAATGTTCTCATCTACTTGGAGATTTAAAATACTCCTCTACTTCCATTGAGAATGACTACTTCAAATGAAGAGAGCCAAGGAAAGTTGCCAGGGAAAAGGCAGAGGAACAAAACAAAAGAGGAAGGATGGGAGGAAGGAAAAAGGAACAAGAGAGAGAAACAAGTAAGTGAATAATGTCAAACAGAAAACTTAGAAGAGAAAATGGTTGATAAGAAGAGAGTTCAAATAATGGTAAAGGGGAAACAGATTCAGAGGAATTTTAGAAAAGCTAGTTAGGGTTATGAGATACTGAATTAAGGAAAACTAAAATTAAGTTAAAGAGCAGATACATATTCCTCACCAAGGGGTGCTTGCTTTCAAGGTATCTGTCTTCCTTCAGGCTTTCAAGGTATCTGTCTTCCTTCAGGCTGCTGTAACAAATCCCACAGACTAGTTGGCTTAAATAACAGATGTTCACTTCTCATAGTTTTCAGAGTATGTCAAGTCCAAGACCACTGTGCTAGGAGATTTGGCATCAGGTGAGAACTCTCCTCCTGATTTGCAGATGTCTGGTTTCTTGTTATGTCTTTCCATAGTGGAGAGATGGAGGGCTCTATGCTCTTCTTGGCATATGGGCACTAATCTCATCAAGGCTGCTCTACTCTCAGGAACTTGTCTAACCCTAATTACTTCACAAAGGCCCCACCTTCAAATAGCATCACTTTTGAGGTTAGGGCTTCAAAACATCAATATTGGTGGGGCACGAAGTTCACAGCAACATCCAAAGTAGATAATGATGTGGGAAACAAAGGCAAAAGAAAAAAAAATAAATTTCTTTACTACTTACAGCCCATTGACAAGTCTTTCAAACAGGCAGAGTGACCTTCCTCTGGGAGCTCAGCTGCCTCAATGTTGATATTTTGTTAAGGGTAAAAGACAATCTTAGCCACCGCACCCCACCCCCAGGATCCTGTGAGTCTATTTTAAACATATAGAAATTCCTTTGGAAACTTCCTTTATATGTACACCCCAAGATATATGTTAACAATAATCCTCCAAGGGTATGGCTCCCTGATATACATCTGAAGGGTCTCATGACTGAGTTTTTTACCAATCAGTAATATGAAGTTTCCTAACAATAGCTAGATCCCTCAAGGTCCTGGAAACCTTGTTTCCAAAATACCTTGGAGGTTTGTGCTATCTCTAACCCCCTCCCAACTTGAAAGCATATAATCAGCCCCTCCTCACAATCCCAGTGCAGCTCTTCCTGCTCCCTGGTCTTGTCCCTGTGCTTTACTAAAACTACTTTTTTGCACAGAAGACATCTCAAGAATTCTTTCTTGACCATTTGCTCTGAACCCCAACATTTCTACAATAGATAGCTTCCCTGTCACACCACAAATTTACCGCAGAAAGCCAGAGCTTTTCCTAAAACTAAATTTGCACTAACAAATTATGTCTTATTAATCTTCACCATCAATAAGAAAAAGAAAAGTATTAATTGGATACTAGTTCTCTAGGCATTTTTATCTCAAACAATTTCAATTTCCTGGAACCATAAGTTTTATAAATTCTCATTCAGATTAGAAGATCTTTAGGAATAATTCTGCTCCGTAGTATAGGAGGATACTTTCTATTTGGTTTTTCAGAAACCTAGGGGAAAAAAGACAAGTGTTTTGATATGGTTGATAACAGTGGTTTATCAGTGAACGTTGATATCACGGACGATTTATAAAGGTATCTACCCAGTTAATTAAGCCTAGGTAAATCTAGTACATTTATTTATAGGTGTAGCAAATGTCTAAAGATCTAATAAATAAGGTATTATCACAACTTTAAAAAATATTAGATCTAAATCTAACAAATCTAAAAAGTGTAGATCTAATGAATGATGCATGTTTAGCATGTAATTTTAATGTTAATATATAACATGTGATATCTAATATATTATCTGATATTAATATATAAAATTTTTAATTTAAAATAGTAAATAA
Organism: Ursus maritimus; assembly: GCF_017311325.1. Classification (NCBI taxonomy): domain Eukaryota; kingdom Metazoa; phylum Chordata; class Mammalia; order Carnivora; family Ursidae; genus Ursus; species Ursus maritimus. Next base: position 4,481,982 of record NW_024423344.1, on the reverse strand, counting down.
TAATATTTAAATATCAAGTGATTAAAGTATAACATATAACACCTGGACCTATTAAAAGCTCAGCCTGAAGCAAAATTGATATATTACATATAAGGATTTGAAAAGAACAGTGAATTATTTTACTTTACTCCAGAAATGGCATCTTCCTTTAGAGGGATGTATTCTTCTCTATCCCTGGGGCTATGAGCAATTTTTTAGCAAACAAAACTGGTCTTAAAAAAAAATGGGGTCGAGATGGCAATTGTTAAACAGTTCACTGTATCAGGGAAAATTGGGGTTTATTTAGATCTTTCTAGATAATTAGGTAAAAATCTAGATCTAAAGTTCCCTCTGAAAAAGTAATCTAAATTACATTTTGCTAAACTGAAAAAAAAAATACCTATCAAGTGTATTTTGTGTGGTGAGAGATTTTTTTTCCCCTGAAGCTTAAGCCAATTTGACTTTGAAAACTACTAGAAAAAGACTAGATCATAGTATTTATTTTAATGGAAGTACAGAAAGGCCTGTGGTTTCTGAAATTAATGCTTGCAAAGGTATTGTTTGGTTACAGTTTACTGCTGCTTTTCGGAGATACCCTACTGGTTTCAGGGCTTATTAATTAGAGTCAAGCTTTAAAAAAATAAAATGAATTCTTCCTAAAAGCTCAGAATTCATTATAAAATGTAGCCTTTTAATATTTACAGGATTCTGTGCCTTAAATATTTTTCATAGTTTTAACCTTAATTTGATAAATAGTCAGACAAAGCACAGAATATGGGAGAGACTCCTTTCTCACTTTGCATTTCCTCCTTTCTTCCATTGGTCACCTCATTTCTTCTTCCATCTACATCTTTTGAGTATCTTCAATGAGCCAAGCCTGAAGTTATGTACTGGGATCATGAATACAATTAAAGACCAGTCACTCACTTGAGGACCTGACGTTTTATTGAAATACTCAAACTAAAAAGTGAAATACAGTATATTATTGTTCATGCTGTGAGAGGGGTGCACACAGAAGTCGAGCACATATGAGGGACCCTTATAAGCATCTCTTAACTTTTGGAATCTGTGAGGGAAGCATGAGGTATATAGACAAAGGCGGGTATCTTCAACAACAACAACGACAATAGCAACACAGAATCATATTAGAAAGAAAGATTCAGTAATGGCTACTGGATAGGTAATAAACTGTAATCGGTAGACAGATGTTGCTAACTTAAGAATGGTTGGATGTATGATTCTCTGACTTTATGATGGTGCAAAAGTGATATACATTCAGTAGAAACTGTGCTGCAAATTCTGAATTTTGAAGATGAACCCTCAGGCAGCAGCCTGTAGAATATACAGTCAGATCAATTTCAGGGAAAGACTGGGAGGTGGGGAATTTTGCCTACTCCCTGCCTCTGCTGATCCCTGGTGGGGTAGCCATGGTGAGTGCTGGAGTGCGTGCCCTTTAAGAGCTGCTTCTGAAATTCAAAATTTATTCATGATAAAAACTCTCAACAAAGTAGTATAGAGTGAATGTACCTCAACATAATAAGGGCCATATATAATGAGCCCCATAGCTAACATCATACTCAATGGTAAAAAGATAAAACTTTTTCTCTAAGATCAGGAATAAGACAAAGATGCCCACTTCCTCCACTTTTATGAAACATAGTATTGAAAATCCTAGCCAGAGCAATTAGGTAAGAAAAATAAATAAAAATCATCCAAATCAGAAAAGAACAAGCAAAACTGACTTTATTTGCAGATGACATGATATTATATACAGAAAACCCTAAAGATTCCACTGAATAACTATTAGAACTAATAAACTTGGTAAAGTTGCAGGGTACAAAATCAATATACCTAAATCTGTTGTGTTTCTATCCACTGAGAATGAACTAGCAGAAAGAGAAATTAAGAAAAAAAAATCTCATTTATGGTTGCATCTAAAAGAATAAAATATTTGAGGATAAATTTAACCAAGGAGGTAAGAGACCTGTACTCTGAAAACTGTAAAACATTGATGAAAGAAGTTGAAGGAGATGTAAATCAATGGAAAGGTATTTCATGTTCATAGATTTAAAAAAATAATATTGTCTAAACGTATATACTACCCCCAAACAATCTACAGATTCAGTACAATCCCTATCAAATTCCAAGGGCATTTTTCACAAAAATAGAAAGAACAATCCAGAATCTGAATGGAAGCACAAAAGACCCCAAATAGAAAAAGCAATCTTGAGAAAAAACAAAGCTGGAGGCATCACGTTTTCTGATTTCAAGCTACATTACAAAATTGTAGTAATCAAAAAGTATGATATTGGCAGAAAAACAGACACATAGAACAATTGAACAGAATAGAGAATCTAGAAATAAACCTATGCATATGTAGTCAATTAATTTATGACAAAAGAGCCAAGAATATACAATGGGGAAATGATAGCCTCTTCAATAAATGGTTGGGAAAACTTAAGAGCTATACGCAAAAGAATGAAACTGGATCACTAACAAAAATTAACTCAGAATTGAATAAAGACTTAAATTTTAAAAAATCTGATTTAAAAAAATGGGCAGAAGCTCTGTATAAACATTTTGCCAAAGAAGATACACAGATGGTCAAAAAATACCTGAAAAGGTGCTCAACATCACTAATCATCAGGGAAATGAAAATAGAAAAAAAGCAGTGAGATAGCACCTCATACCTGTCAGAAAGGCTATCATTCAAAAGATAAAAAATAATAAGTTTTGGTGAGGATGTGGAGAAAAGGGAACAGTTGTGCATTGTTGGTGGTAATGTAAATTGGTGCAGCCATTATGGAAAGTGGTATGGAGTTTCTTCAAAAAATTAAAAATAGAAATACCATATGACCCAGCAGTTCCACTTTTGAGTATTACTTAAAAAACAAAACAAAACAAAACAAAAAAACCCTCAAAAGTATTAACTTAAAAGATATATGTGCCCTCCATATTCATTGCAGCATTCTTCACAAAAACTAAAATATGGAAATAATGTGTCTACTGATAAATGAATGGATAAAGAAAAGGGGGTATATTTATACAATGGAATGCTATTTAGTCATTAACAAGAAGCTATAAAAATCTTGTCATTTTTAATTGACGGGTGGACTCTGAGGGCACTATGCTACATGAAATAAGTCAGAGGGAGAACGACAAATACTGTATGATTTCACTTATATTTGGAATTGAAAAAAATGGTTCATAGATACATAGAACAGAAAATAACAGATTGATGGTTACTGGAGGAGATGGGTATAGGAGTGGGCAAAATGGGTGAAGGGGGTTAAAAAGTACAAACTTCTAGTTATAAAATAAGTCATGATAGTGTAATGTACAGCATGGTGATTATAGTTGATAATGCTGTATTGCGTATTTGAAAGTTGCTAAGAGTGCAGATCTTAAAATATCTTACCACAAGAATAAAATTATAGTTATGTCTGGTGATAGATGTTAATTAGACTTTATTAAATATTTATTTATTTATTTGAGAAAGAGAGAGAGCACAGGAGGGGAAGGGGCAAAGGAAGAGGGCGAAGGAGAGAATCTCAAGCAGAGTGTGGAGTCTGTTATGGGGCTGGATCTCATGACCCTGAGATCATGACCTGCACCAAAACCAAGTCATACACTCAACCCACTGAACCACCCAGGCACCCCAGATATTAACTAGACTTCTTGGGTGATCATTTCACAACATGTACAAATATTGAACTATTATGTCATATACCTGAAATTAATTATTGTTATGTGTCAGTTATACCTCAATAAAAAGAAACTGACTGCATCCTCCAAAAGTTCTGTTCCATTATTTAAAAAATATTCTACTTAATACTTTGGTTTTCCAAAAGCTTTCTTAATGTTTCTATGATTTTTTTTTTACTTTTTTATATTTTAAACTTTAACTTATCTGGAATTTAATTTTGAATATGATATGCAATAAGTGGTTAACATTTTCCCCTGATAGAAAGTCATTTCTGTCAACATAATAGGATTTACATAATGTGTTTTCTGTACTGTTTGCTCATTTATTCTTTATGCTAGAACAGACCCTACAAATTTATTTTTAAAGAAATTTATTTTCATATGGTCAACAGGTTGTCTGTTATTATGAATTCATCACTTTTTAAATGACCCAAAATGATATATGTTACTCATTTCCAACACATTGCTTCATGTTTTGTTCAACAGTACCTACTGGAGTTAGCTAGATCTGTGTCTGAATTTTGACTCTACTCCTCCCTACCTATGTGACCTCTGCAAGTTACTTTACTTCTCTTTACACAGTATCTTCATTTGTAAAGTGTTTTCAGTTGGATTTTTAGTACCTGTGGAAGATTTGCAAGACAACAGCGTTGTTATAGCAAGTGTTGAGACACTCCTTTAAAATAGGGGCTTGAATTTTGAAATATCTTATTCAGTAGTTAATGCAGCTGTGATTTCTATGACAATCTAAAAAATGCACTGCCTTACTGATATGTATATACGTATATACCAGGCATCCTTTGATCCATTCTTCTGAAATTTGTTTTGTATATTGAGCTTTGAATATGCAGACATGGAGTGAATTCTGACAAGATTTAACCATCCACAAGATTGAGGTGCTGACTCTGCAAAAGCCATCAGTTTGCACAGAGTCCCATGTTTTGTAACAAATATATTTTCGTTAATGGGTCATTAAGTTTTATATGTATATCTACATACCTATATAGTTGGTTTTTGAACAATATGGGTTTAAACTCCACAAGTTCACCTGTACATGAATTTTTTCAATACGTATATTGAAGAAGTTTTTGGAGATTTGTGACAATTTGGAAAAACTGGCCCAAAAACCATGTATCCTATAAATACTGAAAAATTAAGAAAAAGTTATGTATAATTGTAGGAGTACAGTGTATAATAAGTTTAACATACATAATCTGTGTTAATAGAGAGTTTATGTTTTTAGTAAGGCTTCAGGTCAAGAGTAGGCTCTTAGTAGTTACTTTTTTGGGGAGTCAGAAATTATATGTAGATTTTCAACTGCCTTGGGGTATTGGCACCCCTAATTTCCAAGTTGTTCAGGGTGAACTGCATACTTCCCTATCTGTACATATGTATGTATGTTTCTATCCATCTATCTATTCATGTATATGTGTGTGTGTTTGTGTGTGTGTGTGTGTGTTTGTGTGTGTGTACATAGTATATGAGGATTTCTTAGTGATATTTGTACATTGTGAAAGATTTCACAGTGGTAAAACCCAATCAAACAGTTTCTGAAAAAGTAGTGTTTTCTGTCATTTAATTCTCTTTTTGTTTCCTAGTATTTTATAAGCCCTATTATCCTTTTCATGACTTACCTCCTGAGCAGTAAACAATTTATTTTTCTCCTGACTTTTTAGATGGCATTATCCACAGTGAAAGCACTGGTTTAATTAGTCAGTCTTTAATATGTTTTTTCACTGGAAACCAATGAACCTAAAAGATTATAGCAAGGTATTAGTTATTTTGGGGTATAGTTTTGTTTTTCACCTTGTTTTGTTTTATTTTGTTTTTGAAGATACTTTAGAGATAATACTCTCTTACACCTTCATTATTTTAATTACTTTTTGGTCTCTCTCTTCCTGGAAATTGAAAGAACAGCATGTTATAAAAAAGCTTCTCTTAACCCAGCTTTTTGTATGTAACCTTTAGATAATTAAAATTCTGAAGTCTTTCAAGTGATATTGTAATTATACAAGAAGGCATGATGTTTAAGATTTTTAACCAAGTGAACTCTTTGTTTTATGATAATTATTTTTGGCAGTATTTCTTATTATTTAAGGTCATTTCAAGGTTGAACTAAACCTGTACTGAACCAATAAACTGCATACCTAGACTACACCAATTTTGTCCTGCATTAAAGTCTCTTTTCTACACTATAGTTTATTGTAATGTCTGTGACTTTCACAGAAGCTCATATAAGAAGCAGCCTTATGTAAAATATGTCTACATTTTAAAATAAAACCTTGTCAAAGGTATTATTGTTAATTGCTTAGAACCTCTATCATAAAGACCCTTCAGGTAAAACAATTTTCCCTTAGAACCTATATAACGGATATTCATTCAGCAAATTTTAATTGATGTTTACGATTTGGCAGGCCCTATTCTAGGCACTGGTTATATAGCATTTGATACTCTAGATGAAGTTCTTTTTCTTAAGTATCTTTCATTCCTTTGGGTATGATTCCTTCTAGAAAACAATGAGGACTATGTAATTAATCATGATTCTCTCTTTGCCTGGGTTTCTACAGAGCTCAGATTTAAGTTTGGGTGAAGTATACCTCAATCTGGGAACCCACCATAAAAATATATTAATAAGAAGAAATAAACTTCCTTTTTCTATGTTTACTTCTTGGTTTTATTTCTTTTATTTGTAGGTGTGTGTTAGCCACCCTCCAGCCTTTTTGGTAAACAATCCCTTCACTCATGAAGCCAAGTCAGTACTTGCCAGATCAAAGCAGATCATGTTGAGATTTGACTGTAGTTAATGGAATGGCCATGAGAAGAGATGAGAAGAGATAAAAACTTAAGGAAGAAAAGAATAATCTTATAGGGTACTTACTTCAGGTGAGGATTCTAGAGTTCCGAGGCAAAGGGAGACTATTGTCCTCTGGCCTAGAGAATTTGACCACATCTGAGGTCAGGATTAAAGTAATACAAGCGTTCAAGTTTCTCAAGGTCATTCAAAGCATGTCCCCATCCTGTGTCAAGGTCCATCTTTTTTCTTATCTGTTCCCTGATATTAGAGGAAGAAACTTGCCAGGGCTATAAATTAAACCTTCTCTTTAATTGTTATTCTAACAATTAGAATATTAATATAGTTTTAAAGAAGATTTGCCCTCCAACTGACTGGAATGAGGATCTTTTGAAAACTGCCTCAAAGTCTTTCTGCTTTCACACTGGTCCCTGATTTGATAATAAGTCAACTCAAGCCTGTAATTTTCTTCATTAAGTGAATCGAAGGCACTACACGACAACCAACCCACTCTGCATCTTTATAATTGTCATGTCTCACAAATATTATCCCCTCCCCTTCCACCTGTATTCCGCTCCAATTTACCATGGGGGAAGATCTTGGTCATTGTGATACTATAGCATGCCAGGAATTATTGCTATTCTGCTCACCACTGGCTGATGTGGCATCCAAGGAAGTGGAGGCAACCAATGATGAGTTTACTATTAAGACAATTTGAATAGGACAAAACAGAAAAATTAATCTCACTCAGAGATGGTACAAAACACTTGCTTTAGAATCAATCCACTTGAGGGGAAAGGGTTGGAATGTTTATGGATCAGTTCCCACACTCACTGATTGAGGGCTATTCCCAGCAAGAATTAATTTCTAAGAATTGGTAGACTTCAATGTATATGACAGTATGGCTTCTTACACTTCCAAGGAAAAGACTCTTTTATGGATAAACTTTACAATAATGGCAATTGAATATCTACAAGAACACACTATAAGTTTTAAGGAATAAAAATATTGCGTTAACAGCATGTGTCACATAGGGAAAGAAAAAAGGAGGGAAAATACAGAGAAAAGAATCAGAGATATTTGGACCATGTTAAAATGGCTTGACATCCATGTAATTGGAATATTTAAAGGAGAGGAGAGAATGAATAGGCCAGAAGTGATATTTGAGGAGAGAATGGCTAAGGATTTCTAAAACTGAGAAGTTATAGCAAACTACAGATTCAAGAAATGATACAAATGCCAAAAGGATAAATACAGAATAAATTATATCTAGGCCACATCACTGTATAAGAGCTGAAAACCAATATAAAATCTTAAAAATAATCTGAGGAAAAAAAAGATACACTGCTTCCAAAGGAGCCACAAAAAGCCTGAGGGCAGATGTCTCTACAGAAGTGGTGAGAGTCAGATGACAGTGGAATGGTGTTTTTAATGTACTATAAGAATTACTAACTATAAATTCTACACTAGAAGAAAATATTCTTCAAATATAAAGTGGCATTAAGATTTTTTTCAGACAAAAAAAAGGAAAAAAGAAAAGATGAGATAATTTTTCCCAGCAGAACACACTAAAAGAAATACCAAAGGGAATATTTTAGTCAGAAGGAAAGTGATCCTGGCTGGAAAAAAAATACAACCAAAAAATAAAAGCATCAGACGGTGTGAATATGTGAGTAAATCTAGATGAATATTGATGCTACAACATGTGAGCTTTCAAGTATTTGTAGAACTCAGAAACAAGGCGATACACATAGGATGAGAAAGGTAAGTGAATTAAATTATTTCAAGATCCTTGCATTTTCTAAGAGGTGGAAAGTACTAATTTAAATTTCACTTTAATAAGACAAGGAAGCATATTGTCAACTTGAAGGTAACCAGTGAAAGGATAATATAAAAAATTCCAATTATAGAGAAATTAAGGTTAATAGAATTATTAAAAAGCTCTTCATTGATCTAAAAGAAATCAAGAGAGGAGAGAAAAAACAAAAATGATGAAATGAAGTAAAAGACAAATATTAAGGTGGTATATTTAAACCCCAATATTTCAGCACTTACTTTAGTGCTAAATGGATTAATTTTCCAATTGAAGGACAAAAACTAGCAGATTTGATTTTTAAAGAGCTACTTGCTTTTTAATAAGATAACTCAGACATAAGGACACAGAAATCTGGGAATAAAAGGACAGAAAGAGATGAATTGAAAACTGTAGTAAAAAAAAATCTCCTGGAGATATGTTAATAAAAAACTAAGTAGACATTAATAAAACAGCACTACTGATGACAAAGAGGAACATTTCATAATGACTAAGTAAAAATCTTAAAGCTTTCAATCTAGATTGAAAAAGGGGATATCACTGTGGATCCCGTTGACATCAAAATGGTAAGGGAATCTAAAGAACAAATTTACCAGTGAAAATATGGGTGAAAGTGACAAACTTTTTGAAAAGGCAAATAGCATATCACTGACATAAGAAGTGTAAAATCTGAATATTTCTTTTTTTATTCTTCTCTGTTTTATTTATTTATTTATTTTTATTATTATGTTATGTTAGTTACCATACAGTATATCATTAGTTTTTGATGTAGTGTTCCATGATTCATTGTGTATAACACCCAGTGCTCCATGCAATACATGCCCTCCTTAATACCCATCACCAGCCTAGCCAAATCCCACATCCCCCTCCCCTCTGAAACCCTCAGTTTCTTTCCCAGAGTCCATAGTCTCTTGTGGTTCATTCCCCCTTCTGTTTATCCCCCCTTCATACTTCCCTTCCTTCTCCTACCAATCTCCCTGCTATTCCTTATGTTTCACAAATGAGTGAAACCATATGATAATTGTCTTTCTCCTCTTGACTTATTTCACTTAGCATAATCTCTCCCCCAGTCCTGTCCTTGTTACTGCAAAGGTTGGGTAATTGTTCTTTCTGATGACTGAGTAATATTCCATTGTATATATGGGCCACATCTTCTTCATCCATTTGTCTGTTGAAGGGCATCTCAGTTCCTTCCACATTTTGGCTCTTGTGGACAATGCTGCTATGAACATTGGAGTACATATGGCCCTTCTCTTCACTACATCTTTATCTGTGGGGTAAATACCCAGCAGTGCAATTGCTGGGTCATAGGGTAGCTCTATTTTCAACTTTTGAGGGACCCCCCACACTGTTTTCCATAGTGGCTGTACCAACTTGCATTCCCACCAACAGTGTAAGAGGGTTTCCCTTTCTCCACATCCTCTCCAACATTTGTTGTTTCTTGCCTTGTCCATTTTTGCCATTCTAACAGGTGTAAGGTGGTATCTCGATGTGATTTTGATTTGAATTTCTCTGCTGGCTAATGATTTTGAGCATTTTTTCATGTGTCTGTTAGCCATTTGTATGTCTTCATTGGAAAAGTGTCAGTTCATATCTTCTACCCATTTTTTTGATTTGATATTTGTTTCTCATGTATTGAGTTTGAGAAGTTTTTATAGATCTTGGATACCAGCCTTTTATCTGTAGTTTCATTTGCAAATATCTTCTCCCATTCCATGGGTTGCCTCTTCATTTTGATGACTGTTTCCTTTGCTGTGCAGAAACTTTTTATCTTGATGAAGTCCCAAAAGGTCATTTCTTCTTTTGTTTTCCTTGCCTTTGGAGATGTGTCATGAAAGAAGTTGCTGTGGCAGATGTCAAAGAAGTTACTGCCAATGTTCTTCTCTATGATTTTGATGGATTCCTGTCTCACATTGAGGTCTTTCATCCATTTGGAGTTTATCTTTGTGTATGGTTTCAGAGAATGGTCAAGTTTCATTCTTCTGTATATAGCTGTCCAATTTTCCCAGCACCATTTATTGAAGAAACTGTCTTTTTTTTTCATTGGATGTTTTTTCCTGCATTGTCAATGATTAGACAGATCATCTAAGCAGAAAATCAACAAAGAAACAATAGCTTTGAGTGACACACTGGACCAGATGGACCTCATAAATATATACAGAACATTCCACCTTAAAACAACAGAATACTCATTCTTCTCAAATGCACATGGAACTTTCTCCAGAATAGACCACATACTGGGTCACAAATCAGGTCTCAACCAATACCAAAAGATTGAGATTATTCCCTGCATATCCTCAGATCACAATGTTTTGAAACTGGAACTCAATCACAAGAAAAATTTGGAAGAAACTCAAACTCTTGGAAGCTAAGGACCATCCTGCTTAAGAATTTTTGTGTAAACCAAGAAATTAAAGAAGAATTTTAACAATTTATGGAAACCAATGAGAACAAAAACACATTGGTCCAAAACCTATGGGATACTGCAAAGGCAGTCCTAAGGGGGAAATGCATAGCCATCCAAAACTCACTCAAAAGAATAGAAAAAATCTAAAATACAGACCCTATACTCACACCTTAAACAACTGGAGATGGAACAACAAAGTAGGCCAAAGCCACACACAAAAAGAGAATTAATTAAGAGTAGAGTAGAAATCAATGAATTAGAAACCAGAAATACAGTAGAGCAGATTGACAAAACTAGAAGGTGATTCTTTGAAAGAATTAATAAGATCGATAAACCACTGGTCAGACATATCCAAAAGAAAAGAGAAAGGACCCAAATTAATAAAATTATGAATGAAAGGGGAGAGATCATGACAAACACCAAGGAAATAGAAACAATTATTAGAAAATAGTATCAGCAACTATATGCCAATAAATTAAGCAACCTGGAAGAAATGGATGCCTTCCTGGAAACCTATAAACTATCAAGACTGAAACAGGAAAAAATTGATTATTTAAACAGACAGATTAATTATGAAGAGATTGAAGCAGTGATCAAAAATTTTCCCAAAAACAAGAGTCCAGGGCCTGACGGATTCCCCAGGGAATTCTACCAAACATTCAAAGAAGAAATAACACCTATTCTCCTGAAGCTGTTTCAAAAAATAGAAACAGAAGGAAAACTTCCAAACTCATTCTATAAGGCCAGCATTACCTTGATCCCAAAACCAGGCAAAGACCCCATCAAAAAGAAGAATTACAGACGGATATCCCTGATGAATATGGATGCCAAAATTCTCAACGAGATCTAGCTAATAGGATCCGACAGTACATTAAAAGGATTATCCATGATGACCAGGTCAGATTCATCCCTGGGATGCAAGGGTGGCTCAACATTCGTAAATCAATCAGTGTGATAGAACGCATTAATAAGAGAAGAGACGAGAATCATATGGTCCTCTCAATTGATGCAGAAAAAGCATTTGACAAAATACAGCATCTTTTCCTGATTAAAACCCTTCAAAGTGTAGGGATAGCAGGTACATTCCTCAATTTCATAAAAACCATCTAAGAAAAGCCTACAGTGAATATCGTTCTCAATGGGGAAAAGCTGAGAGCCTTTCCCTTAAGATCAGGAACACGACAAGGATGCCCACTCTCGCCATTATTGTTCAACATAGTACTAGAAGTCCTAGCAATAGCAATCAGACAACATAAAGGAATAAAAGGTATTCAAATTGGCAAAGAAGAAGTCAAACTCTCTCTCTTCACAGATGTCATGATACTTTATATGGAAAACCCAAAAGACTCCACCCCCAAATTACTAGAACTCATACAACAATTCAGTAATGTGCAGGATACAAAATCAATGCTCAGAAATCAGTTGCATTTCTATACAAGAACAATGAGACTGAAGAAAGAGAAATTAGAGAATTGATTCCATTTACAATAACACCAAAAACCATAAAATATTTCAGAATAAACTTAACCAGAGAGGTAAAGGATCTATACTCTAGAAACTACAGAATACTGATGAAAGACATTGAAGAATACACAAAAAGATGGAAAAAAGTTCCA